>NC_044034.1:201994468-202311539 GCF_901765095.1 Microcaecilia unicolor
GTCGGAGGTTATGAGAGGCCACCTTTGGTGAAAAAATTTTAACCTCCCTCCGACCGGCAGATCGTCCGGTACGGACACTTGTAGGGCGGCTATGTTCCCGTGGATCCAGTCAAAAGCCCGTCCCCGGCTTTTGCTGTGGAGGCGCAGGGGGCTGCTTAGGCGCACGCTGTTGACGAGAACGAGCGCGCTGGGGCTGTCCCTGTGCCTGGCGAGGCCTTCGGGCCGGCTGGTTGTACCTACGCTTTGCAAAAGAATAGGGTGCAGCCTGCCGTGCCCGGGAAAAAACGCCCACCCGTGGGGGCGGGTGCTGAAGGCGCCCGGTGGGAGAGCTTGTCGAGAGCGGTTTCCCGCTGATGCAGTTGGTCCACCATCTGCTCGACCTTCTCACCGAAAATGTTATCCCCCCGGCAAGGGACGTCAGCCAGTCTCTGCTGGGTGCGGTTGTCCAGGTCAGAGGCACGCAGCCATGAGAGCCTGCGCATCACTATACCTTGGGCCGCAGCACGAGATGCCACGTCACAGGTGTCAAAAATCCCCCTGGACAGGAACTTTCTGCACGCCTTCAGCTGCCTGACCACCTCCTGATAAGGCCTGGACTGCTCCGGCGGGAGCTTATCGACCAGGTCCGCCAGCTGTTGCACATTGGTCCGCATGTGGATGCTCATATAGAGCAGGTAAGATTGGATGCGGGTCACGAGCATGGAGGATTGGTAGGCCTTCCTCCCAAATGAGTCCAGAGTGCGAGACTCCCGCCCCGGGGGCGCCGAGGCGGTATCCCTCGAACTCCGTGCCCTCTTGAGAGCAGAATCCACGACCGCTGAGTCATGGGGCAACTGGGGCCGCATGAGCTCTGGGTCAGAGTGGATCCTGTACTGGGACTCTGCTTTCTTGGGAATGGTGGGATTAGTTAGTGGTCGCACCCAGTTCCGGAGCAGCGTCTCCTTCAGGACATTGTGCAGCGGTACCGTGGAGGACTCTCTAGGTGGTGATGGATAGTCGAGGACCTCGAGCATCTCGGCCCTCGGCTCTTCCACAGAGACCACGGGAAAGGGAATGCTTATAGACATATCCCGCACAAAGGAGGCAAAGGAGAGACTCTCAGGAGGTGAGAGCTTCCTCTCCGGTGACGGCGTGGGGTCCGAGGGAAGGCCCGTAGACTCCTCTGAGGAGAAATATCTCGGGTCCTCCTCTTCCCCCCACGAGTCCTCATCCTCGGTATCGGACATTAGCTCATGTAGCTGCGTCCGGTACCGGGCCCGGCTCGACGTCGAGGCACCGAGGTCTCGGTGTCGTCGAGCGGTGGACTCCCGCGCCGGCGGGGACGGAGCTCCCTCCATCGACGTCGACGGGGACTCCACCTGCGTGGCTGTCGAGACCGGCACCGCAAGCGGCGGCGGTGTCGACTGCCCCGGCGCCGGGCTAGAGCTCGCCGGCGCCACAGTCATCGGCGCCGAGGGCGCAAGCACCCCCGGCGCCGGCACAGCCTGGCGCATCAGCCCTTCCAGGATCCCCGGAAGGATGGCTCTGAGGCACTCGTCCAGGCCCGCTGCCGGGAAAGGCGGTGGGGCCGGTAAGGGTGTCGGTGCCGGAAGCTGCTGGGGGCCAGGAGACGGCACCGAGGTGCCGGAACCCCGACGCGTCGGTACCTCCACCACCGACGGAGATCTCTCCTCTCTGCGATGACGCTTCGGCGTCGACTCCTCTTCAGGGTGCACCGAGGGCTCCCGGTGACGGCGCTTCTTGTCTTTTTTCCGGTGCACGTCACCGGTGCCGGAGGGCATGGAGGAGGAGGAGGTCGATCCCCCTCGGTCTCGGGGTACCGGGTCCGACAGGGTTCGGTCCCGTGGCTCACGAGTTGAGGGAGTGACCGGGGCCGACTGCCCACGCGGTCTCTCTACCCCACTCTCGCCGGCGGACCGGCGGGCCGACGGGACCTGTTCTCCTGGGGTCGCTGCCATCGGTGCCGATGTCTCGGGCATCGATACCGGTACCGAAGAACCGGTCTTCGATACCGATGCCGTCGAGGTCGACGTCGAGGGGCCGGCGCAAGTTCCAAAAAGACGGTCCCGCAGAACTTGCCTCGCAACCTGAGTCCGTTTCCGGAGACCGAGACACAAAACGCACGACTTGAGATTGTGCTCCGGCCCGAGGCACTGGAGGCACCAAGCGTGGGTGTCGGTCTGCGAGATCGGCCGGCCGCAGTGACCACACTTTTTAAATCCACTCGGGACCTTCGAGGACATCGACGGAAAAATCGCGTCGGCGAAGTCAAAGTCGGCAATGGTGGCTAAAATCACACCACGAAAACTGAAACCGACCGAGCGGCCACTAGGCCGCAACGAGGCGTCCCCGCTAGAAAGCGAGGGAAAGAAGGAGCGCGTGCTCCACACGCGCAAAATTCTTTTTTTTTTTTTTTTTTTTTAATAAAAGAGAAAGAAGAAGAAGAAGAGGCCGAACAGGCCAAAAGCGACGATCCGCGTAAACGCGGTCGAAAAAATCCGGCGGCTGAAACGAGAGAGAGGGGAAAACACAACTCTCTCAGTCGCGGAAAAAAAGTAACTGGCGGGAGCGGTCGCGCACGGGCGGGAAGACGGCCGCGCATGCGCGGTGGGCGTGCCCTGCGTGTCGACCGTCCCGCGAAGCTTATTTCCGGTTGGTGGGGGCTGCCGCGGACGTCACCCAGTCGTGAGAACAAGCAGCCTGCTTGTCCTCGGAGAACAACAATTACATAAATGATGTAGTTTCAATTAAACGGCAATACAAAAATAGCAAATGAAAAATATCAGATGAAAATAGCAATAAATGCAGCTACCATAGAAAGGTCTCATAAGATGGAATGAATGTTTGGTAATTTATAAAAGAACAAAAACAGAAAATTACAAACCTTGTTTAAATATAAAATATTACAACTTCCTTCAAAAATCAAATAACACAGCACTCAAAATTTTTTTGGATTATATCACATCTGAAAAATGCTAATATTACCTTAATGTAAAAAAAGATGACTCATGGCGTTAGCACAACAAAATGTTTACCTAAACATGCTATTCTGTTGGTGAGTAGAATCACTGAGACATATGGTTGCCAAAAAAATATTTTATGTGAAGTGTGAAATCACAGAAATAAAGAAGAAAATAAGAAGGAAAAAAGGATGATGAAAAAGAACACTTGTGTCCAGCCTAACAAAAAAACCGCAGTTGTATAACAACGTTAATGGTAGGTTCTATGAACAAAGGTATGCTAACAAGAATAATGCAGTAAAATCTCACCGACACAACAAGTACAAGAACAAGTATGGAACGACAAATGACACTCATACGCTGATCTTGCAACTCAAGGAGTTCTCTCTGCTCAATCGTGCAAGAAGTGTTGGTACCCATATGCCTTTTTAAGAGATAACACGGCAGTGAGATACATCGCTTCAAGCATATGTATTGAATGCTATGCTTTGTGACCCCTGACGCAGGAGCTACGCGCCGAAACACGGACCGTGTCGGGTCCATTTAAGGATTGTTTTCAACAAAATATATCAATAAAGGTGTTCTTTTTTTGAAGGCCCCTGGTACTTTTTGTTTTTTATTCTTCGAACTTTGGTTTGTACTTTGCTCCCTCTCTTTGCTATACTCATATATAGAGGGGCATAATAGAATGGGGCGCCCAAGTTTCCCTGAGGGTGTCCTCGCAGGACATCCCCGCGAAGGGGCAGGGAAACCCATATTATCAAAACAAGATGGGCGGCCATCTTTCGTTTCGAAAATACGGTTGTGGACGCCCAAATCTCAACATTTAGGTCGACCTTAGAGATGGTTGTCCCCAATTTTTGGCGATAATGGAAACCGAGGACGCCCATCTCAGAAACGACCAAATCCAAGCCATTTAGTCATGGGAGGAGCCAGCACTCGTAGTGCACTGGCCCCCCTGACATGACAGGACACCAACCGGGCACCCTAGGGAGCACTGCAGTGGACTTCAGAAAAAGCTCCCAGGTGCATAGCTCCCTTACCTTGTGTGCTGAGCCCCCAACCCCCCCCCAACCCCACTCCCCACAACTGTACACCATTACTATAGCCCTTAGAGATGAAGGGGGGCACCTAGATGTGGGTACAGTAGGTTTGTGGTGGGTTTTGGAGGGCTCACATTTACCACCACAAGTTTAACAGGTAGGGGGGATGGGCCTGGGTCTTTCTGCCTGAAGCGCACTGCAGTACCCACTAAAACTGCTCCAGGGACCTGTATACTGCTGTCATGGAGCTGGGTATGATATTTGAGGCTGGTATAGAGGCTGGAAAAAATATTTAAAAACATTTTTTAGGGTGGGAGGGGGTTAGTGACCACTGGGGGAGTAGGGGGAGGTCATCCACGATTCCATCCGGTGGTCATCTGGTCATTTAGGGCACATTTTTGTGGCTTGGTCGTTAAAAAATAAAGGACCAAGTAAAGTCAGCCAAGTGTTCATCAGGGACTCCCTTCTTTTTTCCATTATTGGCCGAGGATGCCCATGTGTTAAGCACGCCCCAGTCCCGCCTTCGCTATGCTTTAGACATGCCCCCGTGAATTTTGGTCGTCCCCGCGATGGAAAGCAGTTGAGGACGCCCAAAATCGTCTTTCGATTATGCTGATTTGGGTGACCCTGGGAGAAGGACGCCCATCTCCTGATTTGTGTTGAAAGATGGGTGCCCTTCACTTTCGAAAATAAGCCTGATAGTTTACAAAAATGAAGTAATAGTGAGTTCTATGAAAAAAGGTATACTAACCAAAAAATAATGCAGTAAAATCTCACCAGAACAGCACATACAAGAACAAGTGCGTGGAGACAAAGGACATTCATACATAACTTAAAAAATGAAGTAATTGGAAAAAAATGCAAATTCAGAAAATGCTTTATAAATAAAACACGACAAACTTCTGACAAAACAAAAAAGTACAAAAAGAAAAGCACTAAGAAGCCAACATAACCAAATATATGCAAACTTACTGGGTTACTATGAATAAAAAAAAAAGGTAGATTACCCACTAAACTGTAACACAGTGAAGTCTCACCATAAGAGTCCACAATCAAACCAAGTATATAAATGGTCACAATGGTGTTTAGCTTGCACACACACACACACACACACATATATATATATATATAATACAATGAAATATTAATTTAAGAATCCACAGTTGAAACAAACATATAAGCAATTGCAGAGAGTTATGGCTATCAAAAGAATATATTTGCAGAGTTCAAAATCACAGAGGAGAGTAATGATGACTGAGTCATCTTGTTTTATATTACTTAATGATTTTATTTATTTATTACATTTGTACCCCACATTTTCCTACCTATTTGCAGGCTCAATGTGGCTTACATAGTACCGTGAGGCGTTAGCCACCTCCGGTGATGAAACAAATACAGAGTGGTGTTATTGTCAATGAGATAAATGTGTTACAGACACATTAGGGGATCATAGAGAAGAGGAGTTATATAGTGCTCATAGTGTTCATTACAAGTATTTTAAGGTACTATTAGTGTTTTTCTGATTTGATATAACCAAAACAAATTTTCGAGTGCTGTGTTATTTGATTTTTGAAGAACGTTGTATTATTTTATATTTAAACTAGTAAAAAAGGCCCGTTTCTGACACAAATGAAACGGGCGCTAGCAAGGTTTTCCTCGGCTCCCCTGCAGCCACCCATGTCCAGCGACCCTCCTCTCCCCCTGCGCCCACTGCAGCCACCCATGTCCAGCGACCCTCCTCTCCCCCTGCGCCCACTACAGCCACCCATGTCCAGTGACCCTCCTCTCCCCCTGTGCCCACTGCAGCCACCCATATCCAGTGAACCTCCTCTCTCCCCTGCCCCCTTCCTGCCACCCATGTCCAGGGACCCTCCTCTCTCCCATGCCCCCTTCCTGCCACCCATGTCCAGCGACCCTCCTCTCTCCCCTGCCCCCCCTGCAGCCACCCATGTCCAGCGATGCTCCTCTCTCCCCTGCCCCCCCTCCAGCCACCCATGTCCAGCGACTCTCCTCTGGACATGGATCAGCTGTGAGGCATGTTTTTTCCCCTCGGGTTCTGAAGTAGACATCATAATGGCTACGGTGATGTCAGCCTAATCTACGGAGCCTAGCAGACCAACTCAGAATGAGCCACGGTCCCAGGCAAGTCAGAACGTTGGAGGTGAGAATTATTATACAGGACAAGGCTTGTAATTTTCTTTTTTTGTTCTAAATTACCATATATTCATTTCATCTTGTGAGACGTTTCTATGGTAGCTATTTTCATCTGATACATTTCATTTGATATTTTTGTACTTGCCTTTTAATTGAAGCTACATTATTTATATAATTGCTGTTTTTTTAACTTTTGAAGTCATAGTATTTCATGATTTCTGTTAATTATCTAATAGATGCTGTAATTTGGATTCTCTAGCCAATTTATGAAACATCAGCAGTTGGTATGTTGTGTTTCATTTCTGTATTTTGTGGAGATCACTAGTATATTATATGCTGTTATGACATATTTATGCTCTGCTTTTATCTTTTTTGACAATTCTAATATTTGTTTAGTCAATAATTAATAAATAAATAAAAAATTTTAAATGTATATATATATATATCAATTATTGACTAAACAAATATTAGAATTGTCAAAAAAGATAAAAGCAGAGCATAAATATGTCATAACAGCATATAATATACTAGTGATCTCCACAAAATACAGAAATGAAACACAACATACCAACTGCTGATGTTTCATAAATTGGCTAGAGAATCCAAATTACAGCATCTATTAGATAATTAACAGAAATCATGAAATACTATGACTTCAAAAGTTAAAAAAACAGCAATTATATAAATAATGTAGCTTCAATTAAAAGGCAAGTACAAAAATATCAAATGAAATGTATCAGATGAAAATAGCTACCATAGAAACGTCTCACAAGATGAAATGAATATATGGTAATTTAGAACAAAAAAAGAAAATTACAAGCCTTTCATTTTTCATAATTCCAAAGCGAGCTTTGTCAAGCAATTTACAAGGAAACAAGTATTCAGGGAAAATCTCTCTACTACAAAGCGAATGCTACATACCTGTAGAAGGTATTCTCCGAGGACAGCAGGCTGATTGTTCTCACTGATGGGTGACGTCCACGGCAGCCCCTCCAATCGGAAACTTCACTAGCAAAGTCCTTTGCTAGCCCTCGCGCGCCCGCGCGCACCGCGCATGCGCGGCCGTCTTCCCGCCCGAAACCGGCTCGAGCCGGCCAGTCCAGTATGTAGCAAGACAATACACTTCAAGGGAAGACACAACTCCAAAGGGGAGGCGGGCGGGTTTGTGAGAACAATCAGCCTGCTGTCCTCGGAGAATACCTTCTACAGGTATGTAGCATTCGCTTTCTCCGAGGACAAGCAGGCTGCTTGTTCTCACTGATGGGGTATCCCTAGCCCCCAGGCTCACTCAAAACAACAACATTGGTCAATTGGGCCTCGCAACGGCGAGGACATAACTGAGATTGACCTAAAAAATTTACCAACTAACTGAGAGTGTAGCCTGGAACAGAACAAACAGGGCCCTCGGGGGGTGGAGTTGGATCCTAAAGCCCAAACAGGTTCTGAAGAACTGACTGCCCGAACCGACTGTCACGTCGGGTATCCTGCTGCAGGCAGTAATGAGATGTGAATGTGTGGACAGATGACCACGTCGCAGCTTTGCAAATTTCCTCCATGGTGGCTGACTTCAAGTGGGCTACCGACGCTGCCATGGCTCTAACATTATGAGCCGTGACATGACCCTCAAGAGCCAGCCCAGCCTGGGCGTAAGTGAAGGAAATGCAATCTGCTAGCCAATTGGATATGGTGCGTTTCCCTACAGCCACTCCCCTCTTGTTGGGATCAAAAGAAACAAACAATTGGGCGGACTGTCTGTGGGGCTGTGTCCGCTCCAGATAGAAGGCCAATGCTCTCTTGCAGTCCAATGTGTGCAGCTGACGTTCAGCAGGGCAGGAATGAGGACGGGGAAAGAATGTTGGCAAGACAATTGACTGGTTCAGATGGAACTCCGACACAACCTTTGGCAGAAACTTAGGGTGAGTGCGGAGGACTACTCTGTTGTGATGAAATTTGGTGTAAGGGGCCTGGGCTACCAGGGCCTGAAGCTCACTGACTCTACGAGCCGAGGTAACTGCCACCAAGAAAATGACCTTCCAGGTCAAGTACTTCGGATGGCAGGAATTCAGTGGCTCGAAAGGAGGTTTCATCAGCTGGGTGAGAACGACATTGAGATCCCATGACACTGTAGGAGGCTTGACAGGGGGCTTTGACAAAAGCAAACCTCTCATGAAGCGAACAACTAAAGGCTGTCCTGAGATCGGCTTACCTTCCACTTGGTAATGGTATGCACTGATTGCACTAAGGTGAACCCTTACGGAGTTGGTCTTCAGACCAGACTCAGACAAGTGGAGAAGGTATTCAAGCAGGGTCTGTGTAGGACAAGAGCGAGGATCTAGGGCCTTGCTGTCACACCAGACGGCAAACCTCCTCCAATGAAAGAAGTAACTTCTCTTAGTGGAGTCTTTCCTGGAAGCAAGCAAGATGCGGGAGACACCCTCTGGCAGACCCAAAGAGGCAAAGTCTACGCCCTCAACATCCAGGCCGTGAGAGCCAGGGACTGGAGGTTGGGATGCAGCAGAGCCCCTTCGTCCTGCGTGATGAGGGTCGGAAAACACTCCAATCTCCACGGTTCTTCGGAGGATAACTCCAGAAGAAGAGGGAACCAGATCTGACGCGGCCAAAAGGGAGCAATCAGAATCATGGTGCCTCGGTCTTGCTTGAGTTTCAACAAAGTCTTCCCCACCAGAGGAATGGGAGGATAAGCATACAGCAGACCTTCCCCCCAATCCAGGAGGAAGGCATCCGACGCCAGTCTGCCGTGGGCCTGAAGCCTGGAACAGAACTGAGGGACCTTGTGGTTCACCTGAGATGCGAAGAGATCCACCAGGGGGGTGCCCCACGCCTGGAAGATCTGTCGCACCACACGGGAATTGAGCGACCACTCGTGAGGTTGCATAATCCTGCTCAACCTGTCGGCCAGACTGTTGTTTACGCCTGCCAGATATGTGGCTTGGAGCACCATGCCTTGACGGCGAGCCCAGAGCCACATGCTGACGGCTTCCTGACACAGGGGGCGAGATCCGGTGCCCCCCTGCTTGTTGACATAGTACATGGCAACCTGATTGTCTGTCTGAATTTGGATAATTTGGTGGGACAGCCGATCTCTGAAAGCCTTCAGAGCGTTCCAGATCGCTCGCAACTCCAGAAGATTGATCTGTAGATCGCTTTCTTGGAGGGACCACCTTCCTTGGGTGTGAAGCCCATCGACATGAGCTCCCCATCCCAGGAGAGACGCATCCGTGGTCAGCACTTTTTGAGGCTGAGGAATTTGGAAGGGACGTCCCAGAGTCAAATTGGAGCAAATCGTCCACCAATACAGGGATTCGAGAAAACTCGTGGACAGGTGGATCACGTCCTCTAGACCCCCGGCGGCCTGATACCACTGGGAGGCTAGGGTCCATTGAGCAGATCTCATGTGAAGGCGGGCCATGGGAGTCACATGAACTGTGGAAGCCATGTGGCCCAGCAATCTCAACATCTGCCGAGCTGTGATCTGCTGGGACGCTCGCACCCGCGAGACGAGGGACAACAAGTTGTTGGCCCTCGCCTCTGGGAGATAGGCGCGAGCCGTCCGAGAATCCAGCAGGGCTCCGATGAATTCGAGTTTCTGCACTGGGAGAAGATGGGACTTTGGGTAATTTATCACAAACCCCAGTAGCTCCAGGAGGCGAATAGTCATCTGCATGGACTGCAGGGCTCCTGCCTCGGATGTGTTCTTCACCAGCCAATCGTCGAGATATGGGAACACGTGCACCCCCAGCCTGCGAAGCGCCGCTGCTACCACAGCTAGGCACTTTGTGAACACCCTGGGCGCAGAGGCGAGCCCAAAGGGTAGCACACAGTACTGGAAGTGGCGTGCGCCCAGCTGAAATCGCAGATACTGTCTGTGAGCTGGCAGTATCGGGATGTGTGTGTAGGCATCCTTCAAGTCCAGAGAGCATAGCCAATCGTTTTGCTGAATCATGGGGAGAAGGGTGCCCAGGGAAAGCATCCTGAACTTTTCTTTTACGAGATATTTGTTCAGGGCCCTTAGGTCTAGGATGGGACGCATCCCCCCTGTTTTCTTTTCCACAAGGAAGTACCTGGAATAGAACCCCAGCCCTTCTTGCCCGGATGGCACGGGCTCGACCGCATTGGCGCTGAGAAGGGCGGAGAGTTCCTCTGCAAGTACCTGCTTGTGCTGGAAGCTGTAGGACTGAGCTCCCGGTGGACAATTTGGAGGTTGAGAGGCCAAATTGAGGGTGTATCCTTGCCGGACTATTTGGAGAACCCACTGATCGGAGGTTATAAGAGGCCACCTTTGGTGAAAAGCTTTCAACCTCCCTCCGACAGGCAGGTCGCCCGGCACTGACACTTGGATGTCGGCTATGCTCTGCTGGAGCCAGTCAAAAGCTCGCCCCTTGCTTTTGCTGGGGAGCCGCGGGGCCTTGCTGATTCGCACGCTGCTGACGAGAGCGAGCGCGCTGGGGCTTAGCCTGGGCCGCAGGCTGTCGGGAAGGAGGATTGTACCTACGCTTGCCAGAAGTATAGGGAACAGTCTTCCTTCCCCCGAAAAATCGTCTACCTGTAGAGGTAGAAGCTGAAGGCTGCCGGCGGGCGAACTTGTCGAATGCGGTGTCCCGCTGGTGGAGAGACTCTACCACCTGCTCGACCTTTTCGCCAAAAATGTTATCCGCACGGCAAGGCAAGTCCGTAATCCGCTGCTGGATTCTATTCTCCAGGTCGGCGGCACGCAGCCATGAGAGCCTGCGCATCACCACACCTTGAGCAGCGGCCCTGGACGCAACATCAAAAGTGTCATAAACTCCTCTGGCCAGGAATTTTCTGCACGCCTTCAGCTGCCTGACCACCTCCTGAAAAGGCTTGGCTTGCTCAGGGGGAAGAGCATCAACCAAGCCCGCCAACTGCCGCACATTATTCCGCATGTGTATGCTCGTGTAGAGCTGGTAAGACTGGATCTTGGACACGAGCATAGAGGAATGGTAGGCCTTCCTCCCAAAGGAGTCTAAGGTTCTAGCGTCCTTGCCCGGGGGCGCCGAAGCATGTTCCCTAGAACTCTTAGCCTTGTTTAGGGCCAAATCCACAACTCCAGAGTCATGAGGCAACTGAGTGCGCATCAGCTCTGGGTCCCCATGGATCCGGTACTGGGACTCGATCTTCTTGGGAATGTGGGGATTAGTTAATGGCTTGGTCCAGTTCGCAAGCAATGTCTTCTTCAGGACATGGTGCAAGGGAACAGTGGACGCTTCCTTAGGTGGAGAAGGATAGTCCAGGAGCTCAAACATTTCAGCCCTGGGCTCGTCCTCCACAACCACCGGGAAGGGGATGGCCGTAGACATCTCCCGGACAAAGGAGGCAAAAGACAGACTCTCGGGAGGAGAAAGCTGTCTCTCAGGAGAGGGAGTGGGATCAGACGGAAGACCCCCAGACTCCTCGTCAGAGAAATATCTGGGATCTTCCTCTTCCTCCCACGAGGCCTCACCCTCGGTGTCAGACACAAGTTCACGGACCTGTGTCTGCAACCTCGCCCTGCTCGACTCCGTGGAACCCCGTCCACGATGGGGGCGTCGAGAGGTAGACTCCCTCGCCCGCATCGGCGAAGCTCCCTCCGCCGACGTAGTCGGGGAGCCTTCCTGGGAGGTGGCCGCGGTCGGTACCGCACGCGGTACCGACGTCGGGGACCTCAACCTGGGCGATGGGCCAGCCGGCGCCACGCTCGACGGTACCGGTGGCGCAAGCACCGCCGGTACCGGAGGGGTAGGGCGCAACAGCTCTCCCAGAATCTCTGGGAGAACGGCCCGGAGGCTCTCGTTTAGAGCGGCTGCAGAGAAAGGCTGAGAGGTCGATGCAGGCGTCGACGTCAGTACCTGTTCCGGGCGTGGAGGCTGTTCCGGGCTGTCCAGAGCGGAGCGCATCGACACCTCCTGAACAGAGGGTGAGCGGTCCTCTCGGTGCCGATGCCTGCTGGGTGCCGAATCCCTCGGCGACCCAGAGCTCTCGGTGCCGACACGGGGAGGAGACCGGTGTCGATGCTTCTTCGATTTCTTCCGAAGCATGTCACCGGAGCTCCCCGGCACCGACGAGGAGGACGTCGAATCCATCCGTCGCTTCCTCGGGGCCGAGACTGAAGAAGGTCGATCTCGGGGGGGCTGTACCGCAGGAGCCCTCAGGGTAGGCGGAGACCCACCCGAGGGCTCACCGCCACCAGCAGGGGAATGGACAGCCCTCACCTGCACTCCACCCGATGCACCACCGTCCGACGACATCAGCAGACGAGGTCCTGGTACCACCGACGTCGATGCAGCTATCCGATGTCTCGGCGCCGATGCAGAGGCCCGATGCCTCGATGCACTCGATGCAGGGGCGGCCGAGGAAGATGGTCTGGACGCTGACGACGTCGATGCACTCGAAGATCCCGGTGCCGATGCCGACGAAGAGCCCGAGAACAACACGTTCCACTGGGCTAGTCTCGCTACCTGAGTCCGCCTTTGAAGCAGGGAACACAGACTGCAGTTCTGAGGGCGGTGCTCGGCCCCCAGACACTGAAGACACGAAGAGTGTCGATCAGTGAGCGAGATAACCCGGGCGCACTGGGTGCACTTCTTGAAGCCGCTGGAAGGCTTCGATGTCATGGGCGGAAAAATCACGCCGGCGAAATCAAAAGCCGAAATGGCGAAATTTGAAGCACCAAATTTAGAGGGAGAAAAAATCTCGACCGAGGCCGAAAAGAGGCCTACCCCGACGACGAAAGAAAACTTACCGGGGCAAAAAAGCTGGAAGTACGGGGAGGATTTACACGAAACCCGGCGGGGGGTTTCCGGAGCACTTCCCGACTAGGACAAAGCTTTCCCGAAGGAAAAAAAACACGTTCAAAACAAATTGGACGCGCGAGGTCGACTTTCCGGGGCTCGACACGGCGAAAACACGACCGTACCGAGTGCGGACAAAAGAAGACTGGCCGGCTCGAGCCGGTTTCGGGCGGGAAGACGGCCGCGCATGCGCGGTGCGCGCGGGCGCGCGAGGGCTAGCAAAGGACTTTGCTAGTGAAGTTTCCGATTGGAGGGGCTGCCGTGGACGTCACCCATCAGTGAGAACAAGCAGCCTGCTTGTCCTCGGAGAATAATATTTATAGGATGTAGTCCACAATAAGGGGGGGGGGGACTGATACACATCATTCCTGAGAGGGAACCCCCCCCCCCAAAATAAAATAGAAAAAAAAAAGAAAATAGCGCACAATCGATCATTTCAATTGCATCATTATTTCCTACGAGTTCAGAAAGTCGTTATAAGTCAGTTTTAGGAACTCTTGCATTCAGAAAAGATCAAAGTTGTAAAGGTTCAAAAAATGGTAAGTAGTATTATCTATCTGAAGCACACATTTACATGTACATAAGTACATAAGTAATGTCATACTGGGAAAAGACCAAAGGCCCATCAAGCCCAGCATCCTGTCCCCGACAGCAGCCAATCCAGGTCAAGGGCACCTGGCAGCTTCCCAAACGTACAAACATTCTATACATGTTATTCCCGAAATTGTGGAATAACATGGGAACCTTAACTGAAATTTAGCACCCAAAAACAAAGCTTCCTGACGCATAGATAGAAATTTCTTGCTTCTTTCCTGTGTCGTTCTGGAATCATCCAGAAATATCTGAATCTTTTCTCCCATAAAGAGAACTGGAACCGATTGTCTCAAATATAGTCTTATCAAGGCCTCTGTATCTTGAAAAAATACGAAAGAGACCAACAAGGTGGCCCAGAAGTCCACTTCATCTTGCGATCTCTCTAAAAGCGCTGAGACATCCAAACTATCAGAAGACGAATTCACCTTGGCCTTTCGACCTGGCTTCTCAAGCTAGTGGAGATGGCAAATAGTACAATTTTTGTATTGGTGGAAGCCCATTTTCAGGATATTGAAGAACTTCTTTTAAAAATTTATGGAATAAGTCCCTTGAGGAGCTATATTTACTAGAAAGGAAGTTTAATATTCTCAAATTCAATGATCTAGCTCCATTTTCTAAGTTCTCCAGCTTACGATGAACAACATCAGCATTCAGTAATAATTTACATTCTACCTCTTTAACTTGGGATAAAGATATTTCATAATTTTTCATATTTGACTCCTGAAGAACTAGTCGAGATTGAAGCGATTCTATCATTGAGGCATTTGACTTTGTATTGGAGACAAAAATAAGACAAACCTTATGCAAGGATTCCATTGCCAACCATAAGGACTCTAATGTTACCTTTGCTGGTCTCTCTAATGGCTGCAGGGCTGCCTCAGGGCTAAGCCGCATTACAACTCCCATCAGCGTTCCAGGTGTTGCCTCTAGCCTGGATAAGCTTTGCCCAGCTTCCAAAGGGGTAACTTTGAGGCTTTGTTTTTCAGGAAAAACTCCCTCTTGAATCAACACAATAACATGGAAAGAGCTCTCCTTAGCTTGCCCAGAGCCCGACTTCCGAGGGCTCGACGGGCGTTCCTCCCAGCATGCTCTTCGCTCTAGAGCCTGCTTCTCTGGGCTCTGCGGGCTAAGTGAAACCTCACTTTCCTGACCAGGACTCCTCTCTGTGCCGGTCAAAGGAGCGCCCCCTGGGTGCAGGTGGGCATATGCTCTATTCGGTAACTGACGGAGTAGGGTCCACAGAGGGTAAGGAGGAACCTCCTCTAATCTTTCCTTTTCTCTTTCGCATTATTAAATTCAGGGAATAACTTGGAGAAAAAAAGAATCTCCAGATCTCAGCATAGCATGTCTGGTCTCGGTGCCATCTTGATCAGCCCCCGGACAGCGATATATATACATATTTAAATACATTTATGTGCAACTTTTTGTGTGTATGTATGTATGTATGTATATATATATATATATATCTTTTTACATATTTATTGGTTCATTTGTGTTTTATTTGATTTTCTAATATGGGTGTCAATTATTACTTATTTTATATTTTAATGGCCTTATATTTACACAGACTCCTGAAGCAGGCACGGTTAGCGCCGAAATGCAGGACTGCATCGAGTCTTTGAAACTGATTTCTGAATAAACCTACTGTTTGGACAGACATTTGGTCTACTCCCTAACCTCTCTTCTTTTTCTTGTACACTGTGGGGCCCTTTTACTAAGCCACGGCAAAAAGTGGCCTGCAGCAGTGCGTGCACATCTTTTGGGTGTATGCTGGGCCAGTGTGCGTCCATTTTTTGACTGAGACTTTACTGCCACTTATTGACTTAGAAGTAAGGTCTCATATGCTACCTGGGCAGCAGATGTGCAGCTTGTGTATTCTGCCATTTACCACCAGGTAAGCGCCACATGGTAGAAAATATCTTCTATTTTCTGCCACGTATTTTCAACATGTGCCAAATTCAGAATTACCACCCGGAACACTCAGTAGCTGGGCGGTAATGCTGATTTGGCACACGCTGGATGTGTGTAGGGCCTTATGCGTCTTTATAAAAGGGCCCCTGCGCGTTTTGTGGTTAGGGAGAGCCTTTGTTTGTTTTTGTGTTGCTCATGTGTCTTCCATCATCCAGGCTTTCTCTCCTCTTCTATTGTACTTTGCCCTCTTTTCTTCTTGCAACAGTATTTCCCCTGCTCCCTCTCCATGTTTCTTAACACAATTCCTCTTTGTTTTTTTCCTTTCCTTTTGTCTCCTTTACCAAAGTTTTATAAACCACTTTCTTGCACCACAGTGTGATTAGAGCTATATCAAGCCATTGTAAATATATAAACAAGCAAACAGTGAGTGCTGCCTCTGTAGCCCACCCTGGCCTAAGGAGTTTAAGTGAGGCCAGTGAACTGAGCCCAGATATTCTGCCTTTGAGCTACTAGGCCTACTCTAGTTTGCGTTATTAGCCCTTTAGAGACAAGAAATATTTAGCCTGCAGCAAGTCATTGCAACCCAGAAGTTCTAATGTTTAATTCTCATTCTTTAAATCCTATTCTCTTTTTTTCCTGGTAGCCATATATTTTGCTCCAGTAATAGGATTAACAAAATTGTAAATCTTTACCTTTTCTGTTTCTCAAACAGAAAGAGACCTGTCAGATGGACTCGATCAAAAAATAATTGCTTGGGAAACTGTCCAAAAAGAAATTTATCTGGCAAATCTGGAAAAACAGAAAAAGGAAAGCAATGAAGAGAGACTGAAGACAGCATCTAATAAGTACGTGCAAATTTCTCAGTCCAAGCATTCGATGTATTCAAGTAATCCTCCAGGCTGTGTAAAGAAGAGACACTCCCAATCAGATGCTTATAGTAAAACATGCGTGCAGTATGTACATCTCACCCATTTATTTCTGCAGAATTGAGTTTCTCTCATTGTAATCATAGGGGCCCTTTTACTAAGCTGTGCAGGCACGTACGTGCATCCTACATGCATCAATTTTGAACTACTGCCCAGCTACTGCATGGCCTGGGTGGTAATTTCATTTTTTACGCGTGTCCACTAAGTGCGCCAGAAAGTTTACAGCGTGTGAGGCTAACTGGGTGGTAATCGTCATTGTACATATGTAGACCATTACTGCCTGGTTAAAACATGAGACTTTACTGCTAGGTCAGTGGGTGGTGGTAAGGTCTCAGGCCCAAAATGGACGTACGCCAATTTTTATTTTTAATGCCGGTCCATTTTCGGCCAAAAAAAAGGCCTTTTTTGCAGGCGTGCTGAAAAATGGACCTGTATATGTCCAATTCACAAGTTTACACCAGCACAGGTCATTTTTTGGCACACTGTAGTAAAAGGACCCCTTAGTCACAATTCTTCTTTGTTCTTTTTAAAATTTCAATAATAAAATCAAGAAAACTTACTATATTACAACCTTCATAAGAGAAAACAAAGTGTTAAAAAATTAGGCTATGCCACATCATGAAACATGTGATGTCCGCTGAGAAAGCAAAAGAAATAGACAATTGTAAAGGGGTGGAGGGGACTTTAAATCATCATAGCCTTAAGGTACTGCTCACTTAAGGGCCCTTTAAATAAAGTTTAGTGCGCACTAATTGAATTAGCGCATGCTAAATGCTAAGAAGCCTATAGGTATAAAATGGGCTTCTTAGCATTTAGCATGTGCTAATTCCATTAGTGTGTGCTAAACTTTAAGCGTATCCCCATTATGAAAGGGTAAAGTATTATTTAAATGGAACAGAGAAAATTAAAAATTATTCAGATTTATCAGAAAGAAAAACTCCAAATAGGAAGGGTCAGAAACAAACATCTGCTCTGTCACTGAAAAGGTGCTTACAAGAAATTTTAAGAAAAAATGTGAGGTGACATCCATGGCCACCATCCAGGGTCGACATAACCATCAAGCAAACTAAGCAGTCACCTTGGGCAACAGCTAGTGGTGAACGGCAAACAGCATTTGTAGTCAATGCAAAACAATAGGCCCTACCCAATAGTCTTGCAGACTCAAAGAACCATTAGCACATAATTATACCTACAAGGTAAATAGTCCAGTTACCTGGAGAAATAGCCATTTGTTTTGGGTAAATGCTTTTGAAATTGCCATCATTTTATATGTATATACAAATCAGTTTTTATAGTTGGACATTACATTTCTAAATATCATTTTTACAGTATTTTATTGGTATGGGTGATGGTAGGGTAATCACAAAATTTTAGGGTGGCACTAGAGCCATAAAACAATATTGTAGGAGAGCACAAGACTCAAGGTCCATGTAGGGTACCTAGTACCATTGCACCCGTCTTGCCACCCACACTGCTGCAACTGCAGGAATTTAGGACTAATTGAAGAGCATCTTGCTAAGAATCCATGCTGCATTAATCTTTTCCCTCTATTTTAAATTAAGCCCCTGTTGGTGCAGACTTTTTAGGCTCTTCTTAGGAACTTAGTGAAACTAGGAGCATAGGCATTCAGCTAGTTAGGAGCCCAAAGTGCTTATTTTAGAAGTGCCATTTATGTTTTGGATGCCCATAAACCAACACTTAGATATCTATCATGCAAAAACATCTAAGCTTCCATTTTACAAAGCTAAATCTGAAAAACATCCACATGGCAAAGGGGTGTGATCTGGGTGGACTAGAGCAGGCACAAAATTAAATGTTTATTCTCCATTTCAAAAGGGGAATGAGCACTTATATACAAGGCGATGGACCTCGGGATTTAGACCTACTAACTGGGACGTCCAAGTTTTAGAAAGTGCTGTACCTGAGGAATTAAAGGAGGTGATCTTCTTCAATCCCCCAGTGGTTGGTGACTCCCTCAAAGGCAAAACTGGCAAGGGATACTGGGTGTGACAGCTTCAGGAAAAATGGATGTTCATGAATCTAAAATGGCTCACATAGATGTTTATGTCCCTGCACATAAACGTCTATGTTGCCATTTCATAACAGAGGTCCATTTGCTGCCATAGAAATGGACACAGCATGTTCAGCCACTATCCATATATCTAAGTGGTTTAAGTTAAGCCTATGAAAAATCAGTCTAAATTTTATACATAGAGCAGCAGAAAATCATTGCTATACACATGCCCCCTAATTCTATGAAAGTCACCAAAATTGTGCACATGAATTTGAGTGCATGCCCAATTTGCATGTGCAATTCAATTGAATGAGACAATTAGTTCCAATAATTGGCATAACAAGCAATTATTGGTGCTAATTGGAATCAATTAAGATGTACACACATAAATTTAGGCGTGTGATCTGTGCCTAAATTTTACACACATGAAAAAGGGGGCACGGAAATAGAACGATCATGGGCAGTTCGGGGTGGATCATGGGTGTGATTTCATGTGTGCAGTTTACGTGCACAATTATAGAATAAGGGGGTTCTGCGCATAAATTTAGGTGGGGCATTTGCACCATGTTTTCACGGGTGCAAATGGACATGCCTAAATTTACACGTGACCCCCGGGATTTATGCACTATTCTATAAACCAGTGTGGCTTATAGAGTAGTACTTAAGTGGGGGTTTTTTTTGTACCAATTTTTTAGGCACAATTTATAGAATTCACCCCATAGTGACTAACAGCATGCATTTCTATGTGTATTCAGTGCCACTGCATATCTAGATATAGAGAGAAGATACTTACCTGTAGCAGGTATTCTCTGAGGACAGCAGGCTGATAATCCTCACAAGTGGGCCAGTGATCTGCACTGGCCCTGAAACTGGCATTCGAAATAGCTAAAACTTTGCTAGAGCCTTCTGAGCGTGACGCGCATCCGACTGCTCATGCACAGAGTGCTTTCCCGCCTGCCGTGCAGCCGCGCTCCTCAGTTCAGTCAAGAGCAAAAAAGAAAGATAGAGAAGACAACTCCAAGGGGAGGTGGTCGGGTTTGTGAGGATTATCAGCCTACTGTCCTCGGAGAATACCTGCTACAGGTAAGTATCTTCGCTTTCTCCGAGGACAAGCAGGCTGAATAATCCTCACAAGTGGGAGGTATCCCTAGCATCCAGACTCAGTCAAAACAGTAAGCAGTGGTCAATTGTGCCTCGCAACAGCAAGGACATAATGTAGATTAACCTAAAACTATATACAATCTAGCTGAGAGTGTAGCCTGGTACAGAAAAAAATGGGCCCGGGGGATGGAGTTGGATTTTATACCCCAAACAGATTCTGCAACACCGACTGCCCAAACCGACTGTTGTATCGGGTATCCTGCTCAAGGCAGTAGTGAGATGTGAATATGTGGACTGAAGAACACGTTGCAGCTTTGCAAATCTCTTCAATGGAGGCTGCTTTAAGTGAGCCACTGACGCAGCCCTGGCTCTGACATTATGAGCCGTGACATGACCCACCAGTCAGCCCAGCTTGGGCATAAGCGAAGGAAATGCAATCTGCTAGCCAATTGGAAATGGTGCATTTACCAAAGGCGACTCCTCTCTTGTTGGGATCAAAAGAAGCAAACAACTGGGCGGACTGTCTGAAGGGCTTTGTCCGCTCCATGTAAAAGGCCAACACACTCTTGCAGTCCAAGGTGTGCAAGCTGCTTTTGCCAGGGTGGGCATGTGATGAAACAAGGTGCATACACTACTAAGGCCTGAAGTTCACTGACTCTTTGAGCTGAAGTAACAGACACCAAGAAAACGACCTTCCAGGTCAAGTACTTCAGATGGCAGGAATTCAGTGGCTCAAAAGGAGCTTTAATCAGCTGGGTGAGAATGACGTTGAGATCTCATGACACTGGTGGAGGTTTGACAAGAGCAAACCTCTCATGAAGCGAACAACTAAAGGCTGTCCAGAGATAGGCTTACCTTCTACATGTTGATGATAAACACTAATGGCACTGAGGTGAACCCTTATGGAGTTGGTCTTGAGACCAGACTCTGATAAGTGCAGAAGGCATTCAAGCAGGGTCTGTGTGGGACAAGAAAGGGGATCTAGGGCCTTGCTGTCACACCAGATAGCAAACCTCCTCCATTTAAAAGAATAACATCTCTTAGTGAAATCTTTCTTGGAAGCCAGCAAAACCCGGGAAAGACCTAAGGAAGCAAATTCTAGGCTCTCAACATCCAGGCCATGAGAGCCAGAGACTGGAAGTTGGGATGTAGAAGCAACCCATCGTTCTGAGTGATGAGGGTCAGAAAACATTACAATCTCCATGGTTCCCCGGTGGACAACTCCAGAAGAAGAGGGAACCAAATCTGACATGGCCAGTATGGTGCAATCAGGATCATGGTTCTGCATTCTTACTTGAGTTTCAGCAAAGTCTTCCCCACCAGAGGTACGGGAGGACATGCATACAGAAGGCTTTTCCCCAATGAAGGAGAAAAGAATCTGATGCTAGTCTGTCATGGGCCTGAAGTCTGGAACAGTATTGAGGGACCTTGTGGTTTAGTTGAGTGGCACAGAGATCCACTGAGGGGGTGCCCCATGCTCAGAAGATCTCACGGGCTACACCCATATACAGTGACCACTCGTGAGGTTGCAACACCCTGCTCAGCCTGTCGGCCAGACTATTGTTTACACCCGCCAGAGGTGGTTTGGAGAAACATGCCTTGATGGCGCATCCAAAGCCACATCTGGATGGCTTCCTAACACAGAGGGTGAGATCTGGTGCCCCCCTGCTTGTTGGTGTAGTACATCGCAACCTGATTGTCTGTTTGAATTAAGATAATTTGGTTGGATAGACCATCTCTGAAAGTCTTTAGAGCGTTCCAGATTACTAGGAGCTCCAGGAGGTTGATCTGAAGATCTGGTTCCTGGGAAGACCAGGCTCCCTGAATGTGAAGCCCATCTACATGAGCCCCCCACCCAAGGAGAGATGCATCCGTCATTAGCATTTTTTGCGGCTTAGGAATTTGGAATGGACATTCCATGGTCAAATTGGATCGAATCGTCCACCACTGAAGAGAACGTGCAAAGTCGGTGGACACACTAATGACATCTTCTAGATTTCCCATGGCCTGATACCACTGGGAAGCTAGGGTCCATTGAGCAGATCTCATATGCAGACGTGCCATGTGCGTAACATGAACTGTGGAGGCCATTGGGCTCATTTTCAAAATTGGAAGATGGGTGTCCTCACAGGGTTGTCCAAATCGGTATAATCGAAAGCCAATTTTGGACGTCCCCAACTGCTTTCAGTCGCAGGGATGGCCAAAGTTCAAGGGGGCATATCGGAGGCGGAGCGAAGGTGGGACTTGGGCGTGCCTAACACTAGGACGTCCTCGACTCATAATCGAAAGAAACAAGGACATCCCTGATGAACACTTGGACGACTTTACCTGGTCGGGTTTTACTTACGACCAAGGCACAAAAAGGTGCCCGAAATGACCAGATGACCACTGGAGAGAATCGGGGGATGACCTCCCCTTACTCCCCCAGTGATCACTAACCCCCTCCCACTCTCAACAAAACATCTTTAAAAATATGTTGTGCCAGCCTCTATGCCAGCCTCAGATGTCATACTCAGGTCCATCACAGCAGTATACAGGTCCCTGGAGCAGTTTTAGTGGGTGCAGTGCACTTCAGGCAGGTGGACCCAGGCCCATCCCCCCCCCCCCACCTGTTACATTTGTGGAGGAAACAGTGAGCCCTCCAAAACCCACCACAAACCCACTGTACCCACATCTAGGTGCCTCCCTTCACCCATAAGGGCTATGGTAGTGGTGTACAGTTGTAGGTAGTGGGTTTTGGGGGGCTCAGCACACAAGGTAAGGGAGCTATGTACCTGGGAGCAATTTATGAAGTCCACTGCAGTGCCCCCTAGGGTGCCTGGTTGGTGTCCTGGCATGTCAGGGGGACCAGTGCACTAGAAATGCTGGCTTCTCCCATGACCAAATGGCTTGCATTTGGTCGTTTCTGAGATGGACATCCTTGGTTTCGATTATCGCCGAAAATCAGAAACGACCAAGTCTGACCGTATTATTGAAATGAAAGATGGACGTCCATCTTGTTTCAAAAATACGGGTTTCCCCGCTCCTGGATGGGGACGTTTTGCGAGGACGTCCAAATCGAAACGAGGACGTCCCTTTCGATTATGCCCCTCCATGTGCCCCAAGAGTCTCAACATCTGCTGAGCTGTGACTTGCTGAGATGCTCGAACCTTCGACACTAGGGACAGAAGGTTGTCTGCCCGCACCTTGGGAAGATAGGCTCGAACTGTTCTCGTGTCGAACAATACTCCAATGGACTCCAGTTTCTGAACAGGAGTGAGATGGGACTTGGGGTAATTGATTATGAACCCTAGTAGTTCCAGCACCTGAATAGTCTTCCGCATGGACTCCCGAGCAACATCCTCCGAGGTGCTCTCCACCAGCCAACTGTCGAGATAAGGGAACACATGCACTCCCAGCCTGCGTAGCAATGTTGCAACTACCGCATTTTGTGAACACTCTGGGAGCAGATGCTAGGCCAAAGGGCAGCTCGTGGTACTGGAAGTGCTGCATTCCCAGCCGAAATCGAACATACTTCCTGTGAGCTGGAAGTATTGAAATGTGGGTGTATGCATCCTTTAAGTTCAGAGAGCATAGCCAATCGTTTTTCTGAATCACGGAAAGGGTGCCCAGGGAAACCATCCTGAACTTTTCTCAGATCAGGAATTTATTCAGGGACCTTAGGTCTAGGATGGCACACATCCCCCCTGTTTTCTTTTGCACAAGGAAGTACCTGGAATAGAATCCCAGCCCTTCTTCCCCTGGTGGAATGGATTTGACCGCATGGGCCTTTAGAAGGGCAGAGAGTTCCTCTGCAAGTACCTGCCTGTGCAGAGAGCTGAAGGAATGAGCTCTCGGTGGGCAATTTGGAGGTTTGGATTCCAGATTGAGGGTATATCCTTACCGGACTATTTGAAGAACCCACTGGTCAGAGGTTATGAGAGGCCACCTTTGGTGAAAAAACATTAAGCTCCCCCCAATTGGCAAGTCGTCTGACATGGACTGACATGGACTCTTTTATTGCGGCTATGCTCTTCTGGAGCCAGTCAAAATCCCGTCCCTTGCTTCTGCTGGGGAGAAGTAGGGGCCTTGGGGGCACGCTGTTGACGGGAACGAGCTCACTGGGGCTGAGCCTGAATAGGCTAGCGAGATGTCAGAGTGTACCTATGCCTAGAATAGGAATAGGGAGCATTCCATGACCCACCAAAATACCTCTTGGTTGAGGAGGTGGAAGCAGAAGGCTCCCAGCAGGAGAGAGAAGCCATAGCATCTGTATGCTTCTTGATCTGGTCAACTAGATCTTCCACCTTCTTTCCGAAAGGATTATCCCCCTGGCAAGGAACATCCACAATCCTCTACTGGACCGAATGGTCCAGGTCAGAAACACGCAGCCATGAGAATCTGTGCATTGCTATACCTTGAGCAGAGATCCTGGATGCTACATCAAAGGTGTCGTATGTGCCCCTGGCCAAGAATTTACTACACGCCTTCTGCTGCTTGACCAGCTGGAAAAAAAGTTTGGCCTGCTCCGGAGGGAGGGCATTGACCAAATTAGACAGCTGTCACACTGAGTTCCACAAGTGGATGCTTGTGAAGAGCTGGTATGACTGTATACAGTCGGCGAGTATTGTGGCCTGATACATTTTTCTCCCAAAAGAATCCAAGGTCCTAGCTTCTCTGCCTGGGGGTGCTGAATCATAGTCCTTGGCTCTTTTGAGGGTGGAGTCCACCACCATGGAGTTGTGGGGTAACTGAGACCTCATCAACCCAGGTTCCCTATGGATCCAATACTGAGAATCTGTCTTTTTTGGGACTATGGGGATGACATAGGGGACGCCCAGTTTCGCATAAGGACTTCCTTGAGTACTTTATGCAAAGGAGCTGTCACTGCCTCTCTAGGTGAAGAGGTGTAGTCCAGGAACTCGAGCATCTCTGACCTGGGCTCATCCTCCACGTCTAATGGAATGGCCTGAGCCATTTCCCACACAAAAGATGAGAAGGAGAGGCTCTCAGGTGGAGACAGTCTCCTTTCAGGTGGAGGGGAAGGTTCAGAGGGAATCACAAAGGACTCATCTGAGGAGAAGTTCCTGGGATCTTCCTCTGACTCCCACGAGTGCTTTTCCTCGATGTCAGAGAGCACTTCCTTCAGTGATTTCAGAGACCAAACCCGCCTCAACACCGAAGACCTGTGGTTTCAATGGCGATGTCTAGGGGCCAACTCCCGCATGGACTGTGGTGAAGCTTCCTCCATTGACGTCAATGGGAAGCCGACCTGGGTGACAGCTGATACCAGAGTGGCAAACAACGCCGAGCTTGGAGACCTCACCGCGGGTGGAGGGCCAGACATAGCTGCAGCAGATGGCAAGGTAGGCGCAAGCAGCACCGACGCCGATGCAGTGTGGTGCAGCAGTCCTTCCAGAATCTCTGGAAGCAAGGCCCGAATCCGCTCATCAAGAGCCGCCATTGGAAAAGGCTGTGGGACTGGTGGAGCAGTTGGTGGCAGAGTTGCCTGGGGCTCAGGAGCAGGAACTGGACTGCTGGGAGACTGATGCGTTGGCACCTCTTGTATGGAGGGGGAGCGGTCCTCCCGGCATTGATGCTTCTCAAGTGCCAATGCCCTCGGCGCCCCGGAGCTCCTGGCACCATGCTTCTAGGGAGAATGGTGTTGGTGCTTCTTAGCCTTTGCTCAGTGTACATCACTGAGACTCCTTGGTGCCAATGAGGACGATGTTGAATCCCCACGTCTCCTCGGGGTCAAGTCCGATGATGGACAGTCTAGGGGGCCTATGTAGCAGGAGGCCATGAGGTAGGTGAAGACCCACTCGATGTCTCACTGCTCCCAGTGTGTCTTGGTCTCTCAGCAGCCATGCCTATCTCCACTCCCAATATTGGTGCATCCCTCGATGCCAATGTCAATGCTGACGCCGAAGGACCAGACCGAGCCCCAAAAAGTTTCTCTCGCTGGGCTTCTCAAGCCAGTTGAGTCCTTTTCTTCATATGAAGACAAAGGGTACAACAAGCTGGGCTTTGGTCGGGCCCAAGACACTGTATACACCACGAATGGGTATCTGTGCCTGAGATGGTCTGGTTGCAACGAGTACAGCGTTTGAAGTCACTGGGAGTCTTTGACAGTGGCGTAGCTACAGGGGGCCTTTGGGACCTAGGCCCCCGCATTCCTGTCTCAGGTCCCCCCAGCAATGGTGACCAGCCAGGTACCTCGGCCATCCCTGGAGCATACCCTGCCCTCCTCTGTAACTTCATTTCCGTCCGCCCTAGCAGAAATAAGAAGTTACTGGAGAGTAGGGCGGAGTATGTTCCAGGGAAGGCTGAGGCACCAGGGCAGCTCTGCTGTCTACTTCAATCTCTGTGGTGCCACTGTAGAAACGAAGTGGAAGGACCGTGGGGAATGAGAAGGGGAGACGCTTGCATTGGGAGCATCCATGGACAGTCGGGGGCAGGGGTGCAGTGCACAGCAAGGTAGGAAAACTGAGGGGAAGGAGAGGGAAGGGTGCTGGATCCAGTAAAGAAATGTTACTCTGCTGGGTTGGGCTGGAGAGGTGGGAGGGAGAGAAGGTGATTGGAAACAGGAAACAGTATGAGCCTATCTAGCCCATTATTTGGGCTGAAGCCACCCAAAACAATAGCAAAAGATTATTACAAATAAGGGACTGCCTATGTGTGGTCTATCTATAAAAAGTCAAAAGCTGTGCCAGTTGGATAGGCAGTGCCTTAAAGGGTGGAGGACAAAAGACTTTTTTAAACTTATTTGACAGCTTTTTATTTATTTAAAAGCTTCCCATATGTAGGTATAAATATCATGAAATAAAAATGGAATATCAACAGCTTAAAATTATTGTGGCTGGTGGAAACAGCAGTTATAAACTCTATATTTTGTGCTCATTTTTCTACACTTCTCTATACAATACAAATGGCCAAATTTCAGTGAGGATATCCCGTTTCCTGATTGGGTTCATCTTAACTGTTGTAATATGCCTTGGGAAGCCTGGTGTTATAAAGATGGAATATATTAAATGGAAGTAAAATTAAATTCTCCTTTCATTGGGACAGGTGGAATCACATCTTCATTTCATCTGTTTTGTAGAAATTTACATTTTAAATACACAAATGGATTATTCAGTTTTGAGCATATTTCAGGGATAAGCGGTTTTATAAGTTAAAATAAAAATAAATATTTTGTTTCACGCAGATCTCTCATTTGTTTAAACATAACTAAATGGGCTGTAAGCCCTTAATGCAGTCCATTGGTTTTCTTATATTTTGTTCTTGTGCTGACATACTGTGTCTCTTCTAAATGGTTGATGATAAAACACTATCCACCCTAAAAGGTTGTTTTGTGGCTGTACATGAGGAATTGTGATATTAGTATATGCTTATGTTCCTAGTCATGTGTCCAAAGGTTATATAATCCCTTCAAGAAAGCCAATTAATTGTTTAACTTATTGGTGAATATAACCACAAAGGCATTCTATGGTCGCATGTTAAATATGGTAATACTAGAGCCCAGCTAAGAAACAAGTTATTTTGAGTTAGTCTTCACTGGACCACACTTGCTTTCCTTGTGACATCACCATCCAGTTCGATAGGGAGTGCCTTCAAAGGTTGAGGATAAAAGATTTTTTAAAAATATTTATATCCGAGGTCATGTGGCGCTATGAGCTGAACAAGATGCACGTCGTTTCAGCTCCGAGACCTTCACTCCAGGATTGCTAAGTTTTGCAGCGTTTTGGCATTTTAAAAACTACTGAATCATAGACAAAGTGCCTATAGACAAATACCTCCAAAAATCGCCAGTTGATATGGCACTCTGCTCGGGGAAAAAAGAAAAAATCAAAGCGGGCGCTGTGGAAGGGAAAATGGCGGGCGGCCTCGCTGAAGCTTCTCCGTCCATGTGCTTTAATGAGCAACAACTCATGCAACTAACATCGGCAATCGCGGAAGCATGGGACCCGAAATGGGCAGCCCTACATGATAAGCTGGATAGTTTTCAAGCAATGTTGGACGGACTGGGGACACGCGCTAGCGATTTAGAAACGCGAGTGTCTGCGCTCGAAGATGACACCCGCGGTTATGGCCCTGACTTGCGTGCCTTACAACAGCAATTAAAAGACCAGGGAGATAGGCTTGAAGACCTCGAGGGTAGGTCTCGCTGGAATAACCTCTGTATTGTTGGTCTACCGGAGCAGCTCCCAGAAAGAAACTTAGAAACCTGGCTGGAAACCTGGCTGGCAAAGGAGCTAGCTCTTACAGATTCTTGCGGTCCTTTAATAGTAGAACAAGCGCACCGCGTGGGACGCAAACCGGAGGCGAATGCTAGGCCCCGAGTGGTGGTAGCAAAGATTTTAAATTACAAACATAAGGTGGAGATACTTCAAGGTTTCAAACTTCGCAGGGACTCACTAAAATACGGCAGAAAGTCTATTATGATCTTTCAGGACTACACTCAAAAGGTACAAGAGCAACGCAAGAGGTTTCACCCACTGTGTGCTGCGCTAGCAGCGAAGAAGATAAAATTTAATCTGCAATACCCTGCAAAGTTGCGCCTCCTCCTGAATGACCGATGGCACACCTTTTTTTTCAGCAGAGGAGGCAAAAGCAGTTTAATGGAAAATCGTACATTGGATGAGACATGAACTGAGGACCTGGTGGTAATTAAAATAAGCTAGCTTTCACTGGTATATGTTCTATTTGGTAAAGTTAAAGATGTTTATTAATCATACCTGGGGTGGGGGTCTTACAGCGACATTGCGTGATTCTCCCTTTCTAACAGGCCTAGTAGCATGGGTAGATGTTGCAGTGCACGCCATGGGGAAAGGGTAGGACAGGGTGTGAGGGAGGGGAGGGAGGGAAGGGCGAGAAAGGTATGGCGTGAGAGTAGAAATGGGTAGGCATGCTGGAAGTGAAAAGGATGGGACACTGGCGGAGTGGTTACCCCTTGCTCTGGTAGTAGTGATGGCGCATCCGGGGGAGGCTGGGTCTCCGGAGGCCATTTTTGTAGGTATTCCAGGAAGCTTGGATAGTTCTGTAGAGATTAGGGGGGATGGGCAAGTCTGATCTTCGAATTCTCACTTGGAATGTGTCAGGGATCACATTCCCAATAAAGCGTAGTAAGAGTCTAGCGCAATTAAAATGACATAAGGCCACAATAGCATGTTTACAAGAAACAAAACTGTCAGATTCTGAGCACATGAAATTGTGTCAGCAATGGGTGGGCGAGTGTCACTACTCTTCTTCTGGGAACCGCAAGAGTGGGGTGGCGATATTAATTGGCAAAGGGGTGCCCTGTCAAACGAAACTGATATACAAAGATGCTGCTGGAAGGGTGGTACTGATACAGATAACATTTCAAGGGAAAAAATTCTATCTTTGCTCAGTTTATGGGCCTAATGTATTTTGCCCGGCCTTCTTTCAGTCACTAGTTGCCCTGGGACAGAGATATGTAGATGCTCCATGGGTGTGGGCGGGTGATTTTAATCAAGTTATGGACCCCTCCATGGATAGGTCTTCCTCTGGCCCCCAGGTGGTAATAGGCAGGGGGAGAGGTCTCCCAGCGCTGTGTAAATCCCTTAATCTGGTAGACCCCTGGAGGCTATTTAACCCGACAGCTCGAGACTATTCTCACCAATCCAAAGTGCACCACACATGGTCGCGGATCGATTACATTCTTTTAACCAGTTCGTGGTTTTTTTCGAGTTAAAGAAGCGTCCATAGGACCAGCCGCGATCTAGGACCATGCTATATTGGGGCTAGAACTGGAATTTGATATAGGTGGGGAATCAGCCAGATTCTGGCGCTTCCCCTCCTACCTGTCTCAAGATAAGCTCTTAGTAGAACATCTCAGGGCAAAGTGGGCTTATTACGTAGAAACCAACGTGGCGTCTGCCCCCTCGTCTATAATATTTTGGGAGGCCTCCAAAGCAGTTTTGAGGGGGGAGGTGATAGCATTTTTAAGTGCAAGAACTAAGAGTCTGGCGGCGGGTATATTGCGCTTGGAAACAGAATATAAGTTAGCTAAAAAGGCGCATATCACCAATCCCTCAGGTGAAAACAGGGAAAAAGTATCGGCGTCCCTGGCCGCCCTGAATTCACTCATACACGAACAAACAAAACGCCACCTTTTTGCAAGACAGCTGAACTTCCAACGGTTCGGTAATAAGTCGGGCACACTGTTGGCTCGAGCGGCCAGGGCAAGGCCACCCCCCGCTATGTCCCATTGTTGAGGCGGTCCGATGGGACACAAACTAACCGTCCAGACGAAATAACAGACCTATTCCGTAAGTTTTTTGAACAAGTTTACACAGAGCACGAGGAAGACCAAGGACAATTATGGGAGGACTATTTAGTCAATGCGGGTATGCCTAGACTAGAACAGCATGCGAGGGACCAGTTATCAATCCCTATAGGAGCTCAAGAAATACAAAGGGTTATTAAACTACTCCCAACAGGGTCCGCCCCGGGCCCGGATGGGCTTCCTAGTGAATATTATAAAATCTTAGGTCACGAGTTAGTGGGACCACTCATTTCATATTATGACTCAGTAATAGAGCGAGGGTTCTTCTCCCCCAGAGAGAACGAGGCACTGATTACTCTGATACCAAAACCGGGCAAGGCCCCTGATCGCGTGGAATCTTTTAGGCCCATCTCGCTGCTGAACGTGGATATAAAAATCTTGGTGCGAGTTTTAGCAGATAGATTGGCATGATATCTCCTCCAGTTAGTGGGTGAACATCAAGTTGGGTTTGTGTGCGGTCGGCACCCTACTATAAATGTGAGGAAAGTGTTATTATCTATAGCACATAGCCAAGTCACACAGGACCCCCTCTTGCTAATAAGTTTAGACGCCGAAAAGGCGTTCGATAGGGTTCAATGGGCATACCTCTTTCGTGTTCTTAAATATGTAGGGTTGGAGGGATGGTTCAAGGAGGCCATTGCAGCACTATATTATTCTCCATCGGCACTTATAATGGTAAATGGGACCCAGTCGTCTGTATTTATGGTACAGAGAGGGACTAGACAGGGCTGTCCCCTTTCGCCTGCGTTATTTCTTTTGTATTTAGAACCACTTTTGAGAACAATTTTAGCAGATCCAGGCATTGTAGGGATCTCCCTGCCCTCGCAGCCGGTGAAGGTTCTGGCTTTCGCCGACAATATCTTGTTGACACTCGCCCACCCGGTTCAATCAGTGCAGCAACTGTTGGAAACACTGGCTGAATTTGAGTTTTTAACAGGGTTCACCTTAAATTTCCAAAAATCTATAGCTTTGCCCATTCAAACCGAGATTCGAACAAATTGGAGAGGTAAATTTCCCTTCCAATGGGCAAACTCAGAAATTAAATACCTGGGTGTTTATATTCCATCGTATCTCTGTAGGCTTCATGAGTTAAATGTGGGATCCCTGAAACAGAGAGCAATTGAACTTTTTTATAGATGGCAGGTGTTACCCATTTCACTGATAGGTCGCATTGCATTATATAACATGGTATTATTTCCAAAATGGACCTATGTGTTCCAAATGATACCTTTGTGGTGGCGTGGCAGAGAGGATCGATGGCTTGGGAAGCAGTTAAATTCTTTTTTATGGCAGGGTAAAAGGGCTAAGTTGCCTCTGGCATCAATAATGCTTCCCAGGGCCAAAGGAGGGTTGGGACTGTTAGACTTACGCCTGTTTGCCATCACTAGTAGTCTCAGACACATTTCAGACTGGTTCCGCTCCAGGTGTTTTTTCTCTTGTACCAATACTGAGATCTCATTATTCAATTCACTACACTTTGCATATTGGTTACAAGCTCCACCAGGGAAAGCGCCCAGTTTAGGTCCCTATAAGTACATTTTTGCACCTCTGAGAGCCACCTGGAAGTGGGTGCGCTGGCGGAGTGGCAGAGATGGGGAGATTTCCCTGTTGTTGCCGATCCAGGGGAATTTGGACTTTCCAGCGGGCATCTCCTCAGCCGCTTTCCGGGGGTGGGCCTCCTCCGGAATCCAGAACATATATCATGTGGTATCAGAGCAAGGGGTCATCAAGTCATTTAAAGAGTTGTGTTCTGAATATGGATTGGGAGCGCAGGATCTTTTTGTATACTACCAGATCCAGCATTATGTCGGTAGCTTACCGTTTGCAGCGCTTAGTCAAGAGTCATGGGAAGAACTGGATGAACTCTTGGGACTTGAGGCGCAATTGCAAATCCCCTTGAGTTATTTTCATAGACATCTTAGAGACTCAGTGAAAGACATGGACTTATCCAAAGTGACTCAGGGGTGGAACAGGGAGTTGGGCCTCCAATTACAACATGAACAAATAGCGGTGTGTCTTCGGTCTGCATACAGACTCACTGAAAATGTGACCTGGTGCGAAATTCAATATAAATTTCTGCTGCGTTTACACATATCTCCGCACAGAGCATTTTGAGCTACCCTTCGGGCAACAGACCACTGCTCGAAATGTGGGAGAGGTGGTGCCAATTTAGGACACATGTTCTGGAATTGCCCACGTATTCAAGCCTTTTGGAAATTGCTGTGCTCACACATGTCACGGATGTGGTCCTGCAGGTGGAGCCCAACCCTGGAACAGCTATTTGATATCTTCAGGACGCAGAGACCAGCGCCCCCAGGGTACAAATCATTCTTGAAATTCGCCACCTTGATGGCAAAGCGTACCATCCTCCAGCGGTGGTTGGACAATGAAGGTCCCAGCGTGGCCCATTGGAGGACGGCCATGATTCAATGCTGTTCGCTGGAGAAGAGGGAATCAGACTTAGCCTCTAAGAGAGGCGACATGTTCTGTAGAGCTTGGTCCCCATTCTGGGATACTCTTACTCCTGTAGCCAGAAGTAAAATTTTGAACTGTTAGGTACAAGGGTTTGGGAGGGGTGGGAAGAGGGGGGGGGGGGAGTTGGGAAAGGGAAGGGGAAGGGGGAAATTGAAGCTAGGTATAACAAAAAACTTTATCCAGCTTATACTGTTTAACTTTTTGAACTGATTTTTGTGTTGTATGAATTGTTCTGGATACTAATAAACAGATATAAAAAAATATTTATATCCCACATTATCCCATGCAAACTTGAGTTCAATGTGGCTTACATTTGAAAATACAGTGAGACAGAATGATGTAATTCAGTAACATCATGTGAGCAAGTAGATAGATATTTCTGAAACATGTTTGAGATTAGCATATATATTCAACTGGGCATTTAAAAGTCTGTTCTTTAATGATTCTGCATGTTCAGAAATCATAGCCATATGTATAGACAGTTATTCAAACACTAGTAAAAAAAAGGCCTGTTTCTGTTAAAAATGAAACGGGCGCTAGCAAGGTTTTCCTCGAAGTGTATGTTTCAGAAAGAGTGTGTGTGAGAGATGGAGCGTGTGTGTCAGAGAGAGAATGTGAGAGAGAGACAGAGTGTATGTGTTTGTGTGAGAGAGTGAGTGTGTGAGAGACAGTGTTTGTTTTTCTGTGTGACAGTGTGTGAGAGAGAGGGACAAAGACAGTGAGTGTGTCAGTGAGAGTGTATGTGAGAGACAGAGAGTGAGTGACTGAGTGTGTGGTGTGAGGAACCCCCTCACCCCCTCCCTCTCCCCTGCCCCCTTGCAGCCAGCCATGTGGAGCGACCCTCCTCTCCCCCCTGCAGCCACCCATATCCAGCATCCCCCTGCAGCCACCCATGTCCATCAACCCTCCTCTCCCCCTGCTGCATCCTTCCTGTCTCCCCTGCTCCCCCTGCAGCCACCCATGTGGTCTGAGGACCCCCTCCTCACCATCCCTCCTCTCCCCCTGCAGGCACGCATGTGCAGCGTCCCTCCTCTCTCCCCTGTCCCCCCTGCAGCCAGCCCTGTCCAGCGACCCTTCTGTCCCCCTGCCCCCCTGCTGCTACCCATGTCCAGCAACCCTCCTCTCCTGTGCAGCCACCCATGTCTGAGGACGCTGCTCCACTTTTTCCGTGGCTCACCCCTGTGGACACCCCTGTCCATCGTCCCGCCTGGCCCCCCTCATGACCAGCAACCCTTCTGTCCCCCTGGCTGCCCTGCACTGTCTGTCCTGTATCCCCTTTCCCCCCTGCAGGCACCCATGTGGTGTGTGGAGCCCCATCCCCATCTCCCTCTTCCCTGCCCCCCCTGCAGCCACCCATGTCCAGCGACCCTCCCCTCCCCCTGCTCCCTTCCAGCCACCCATGTCCAGCGAGACCCCCCCCTTCCTCTCCGGCGCAGCACCCAAAGAAATCCCCTTGTCTCCCCCTTTGCGCATCACCCGACCCCCCCCCCACCCCGGCGCATCACCAAGCCCCTCCCCCTGCCCTCATCGACCCCCTCGCCACCCGCAACCGCTAATACAAACTCTGTCTGGCGGCTGCTGCTTCTCCTATTCAGCAGCAGCAGCCCGCACATAAAGAAAAGAACAAAAAAAAATCCTCGTAAAATGCACCTCCGTTGAGAACCATCTCACATTGGCAGACGTCTCTGCAGCCGCTCCTCCTCTCCCCTCTGACTTCTCGGCGTTTCTACAGGGTCTTCCTGCAGGGGCACTGACGTTGAAGGGAGAGGAAGAGCGGCTGCAGAAACGTCAGCCAATGTGAGATGGTTCTCAACGGAGGAGCGTTATAGGAGGATTTTTTTTGTTGTTTTCTTTATGTACGGGCTGCTGCTTCTGAATAGGAGAAGCAGCAGCCGCCGGACAGAGTTTGTATTAGCGGTCGCGGGTGGCAAGGCGGTCGATGGGGGGGGAGGGGCTTGGTGAAGCGGCGGGGGAGGGGTTGGGTGATGCGGCAAGGAGGGAAGGGGGGTAGGGGCTTTGGGATGCGCCCTAGCATGGGTTGTTGTGGCGATGCGGCGGGGGGGGGGCACTTAGAGGTGCACCGTTGAGGCAGTTTGTGTGTGTGTGTGTGTGTGTGTGGGGGGGTTTGCGGGTGGCTTCTGTGCGTGTGTGGTTGGCGAGTTTGGCAGCAGTGTGTAGCGATTCCTAGGCAGAGGGAGGAGTAGTGTTTCCCTACTCCTCCCCCTGCCTGGGTCGTTGTTTGTTGGAGGGGTTTGCTTGTTGGTAGGGGTGCGTTTATGGATCCCTTTACTCTCTGTGTTTCGCCCTCGATGTCATGACGTTTGACGCGAGGGCGGGGCAAAGAGACATGGTGAGTTGGATGGCTTCACCACCATGAACTAACGAACTCTTTAGGGATTTTGCAGATTGCTTCAGGAGGTTGTCTTCAGAATGTTGAGGTAGCGTTTTATGTACAGATGGGGTGTGGCTGAGGGTGGGTCTGTGAGTGAGGGTGACTGGTCCTGATAGCCTAGCCTACGAAGACTACAGGATTTTAGTGCTTCTCTGCCTTGGAGTGAGCTTCAGAACGGTCGAGGTGGGATTTATTTTTCTCCGAGGACAAGCAGGCTGCTTGTTCTCACGACTGGGTTGACGTCCACGGCAGCCCCCACCAACCGGAAGAAAACTTCGCGGGCGGTCCTGCACGCAGGGCACGCCCACCGCGCATGCGCGGCGGTCTTCCCGCCCGTGCGCGACCATTCCCGCTCAGTTTTTTTCTATTCCGCGCTGGAGAGAGACGTCTCTCTGTCAGCCCCGGAAACCGGCTTTTTCTCCTTCGCGTATGCGTTCACGTATCTCTTTTTTGATTGTTAAAAAAAAAAAGAACAGTGTCCTCGTCGTTCTTAGCCGCGAGGGTGCTTCGTTGCGGCCTTGTGGCCGCGCGGTCGTTTTCTTTTTCGGGTGTGCTTTTTCACCGCCACCATCGACGACTTTGACTTCGGCGACGCGATTTTTCCGTCAATGTCCTCGAGGTCCCGAGTGGATTCAAGAAGTGCGGTCGGTGCGGCCGGCAGATCTCGCAAACCGATACTCACGCTTGGTGCCTCCAGTGCCTCGGCCCGGAGCATAATACCAAGACGTGCACCTTGTGTCTCGGCTTAAGGAAGTGGACACAGGTGGCGAGGCAAGTTCTTCGGGACCGTCTTTTCGAAACTTGCGCCGGCCCTTCGACGTTGACTTTGACGGCATTGGTGTCGACGGCCGGATCTTCGGTACCAGTACCGATGTCGACGAAATCGGCGCCGACTCTGGCACAGACCCCAGGAGTACAGGTACCGTTGGCCTGCCGGCGACAGCGGGGGTGAGCGGCCGCGTGGGCAGTCGGCCTCGGCCACTCCCTCTACCCAGGGCCATCGGGACCGAACCCTGTCGGATCCGATTCCTCGAGGCCGGGGGGGGTTCTACCTCCTCTTCATCTCTGCCGCCGAGCGCCGATGACGGGCACCGAAAGAAAGCCAAGAAGCACCGTCATCGGTCGCCCAGGGCGCACGGAACTGTCAGTTCCGGCACCTCGAGGGAGGACTCGACGCCGAGGAAGCGGCAGTGCCAAGAGGAGCGTTCCCCCTCGGTTGAAGAGGTGTCGCTGCGCCAGTCCGCGGGTGCTTCGGTACCGTCTCCTGGACCCGAGCAGCTTCTGGCACTGACACCCACACCGGCCCCCCTGCCTTTCCCGACAGCGGGCCTGGACGAGTGCCTCCGAGCCATCCTTCCGGGGATTCTGGAAGGGCTGATGCGCCAGGCTCTGCCGGCACCGGGGGTGCTTGCGCCCCCGGCGCCTTTGATGGAGGCGCTGGTGTGCTCTTTTCCAATGCCGAGGCCGCCGAGGCTGCTTGCGGCGCCGGTGTCGACCGCCACGCAGGTGGAGTCCCCGTCGATGTCGATGGAGGGAGCTTCATCCCCGCCGGCGCGGGAGTCCACCGCTCGACGCCATCACCGAGGATGTGGTTCCTCGCAGTCGAGACGGGCCCAGTTGAGGTCTGAGCTGCAAGAGCTCATGTCTGACACCGAGGAAGAGGCCTCGTGGGGGGAGGAGGAGGACCCCAGATATTTCTCCTCAGAGGGGTGTCGGGGGCCTTCCCTCTGACTCCTTCACCGGAGAGAAAGCTCTCGCCCCCTGAGAGCCTCTCCTTTGCCTCCTTCGTCAGGGATATGTCTATTTGCATTCCCTTTCCTGTGGTCTCTGTGGATGAGCAGAGGGCTGAGATGCTCGAGGTCCTCGACTATCCATCACCACCTAGAGAGTCTTCCACGGTGCCGTTGCACAATGTCCTCAAAGAGACACTGCTTCGGAACTGGCTGAAGCCATTATCTAACCCCACCACCCCCAAGAAAGCGGAGTCCCAATACAGGATCCACTCTGACCCAGAGTTGATGCGGCCTCAATTGCCTCGTGACTCGGCGGTCATGGACTCTGCTCTCAAGAGAGCATGGAGTTCGAGGGATACTGCCTCGGCGCCCCCGGGGCGGGAGTCTCGCACTCTGGACTCGTTTGGGAGGAAGGCCTACCAATCTTTCATGCTCGTGACCCGCATCCAGTCATACCAGCTCTACACGAGCATTCATATGCGGAACAATGTGAGGCAACTGGCGGACCTGGTCGACAAGCTCCCTCCAGAGCAGTCCAGGCCTTTTCAGGAGGTGGTCAGGCAGCTGAAGGCGTGCAGAAAGTTCCTGTTCAGCGGTATCTATGACACCTGTGATGTGGCATCCCGAGCTGCGGCCCAAGGTATAGTGATGCGCAAACTCTCCTGGCTGCGTGCCTCTGACCTGGACAACCGCACCCAGCAGCGACTGGCGGATGTCACTTGCCGAGGGGATAACATTTTCGGCGAGAAGGTCGAGCAGTTAGTGGGCCAACTACACCAGCGGGAAACCGCTCTCGACAAGCTCTCCCACTGGGCGCCTTCAGCATCCACCTCTGCAGGTGGACGTTTTTCCCGGGCCCGGCAAGCTGCTCCCTACGCCTACAGCAAGCGTAGGTACACCCAGCCGGCTCGAAGGCCTCCTCAGGCACAGGGACAGTCCCAGCGCGCTCGTTCCCGTCAACAGCGTGCGCCTAAGCAGCCCCCTGCGCCTCCATAGCAAAAGCCGGGCTTTTGACTGGATCCATGGGAACATAGCCGCCATCAAAGTGTCCGTACCAGACAACCTGCCGGTCGGAGGGAGGTTGAAAGCTTTTCACCAAAGGTGGCCTCTGATAACCTCCGACCAGTGGGTTCTCCAAATAGTGCGGTGCGGATACACCCTGAATTTGGCCTCCACTCCACCAAATTGCCCACCGGGAGCCCAATCTTTCAGCTCCCATCACAAGCAGGTACTTGCAGAGGAACTCTCTGCCCTTCTCAGTGCCAATGCGGTCGAGCCCGTACCACCCGGGCAGGAAGGGCAGGGATTCTATTCCAGGTACTTCCTTGTGGAAAGGAAAACAGGGGGGATGCGCCCCATCCTAGACCTGAGAGGCCTGAACAGATATCTGGTCAAAGAGAAGTTCAGGATGCTTTCCTTGGGCACCCTTCTACCAATGATTCAGAAAGACAATTGGCTATGTTCCCTGGATTTAAAGGACGCTTACACTCACATCCCGATACTGCCAGCTCACAGACAGTATCTCAGATTCAATCTGGGAACATGGCACTTTCAGAATTGTGTGCTGCCCTTTGGGCTCGCCTCTGCACCACGGGTGTTCACGAAGTATCTCGTGGTGGTTGTGGCAAGCTGGGAGTGCATGTGTTCCCGTATCTCGACGATTGGCTGGTCAAGAGCACCTCAGAGGCAGGAGCTCTTCGGTCCATGCAGTGCACTATTCACCTTCTGGAGCTGCTGGGGTTTGTGATAAATTACCCAAAGTCCCATCTCCAGCCAGTCCATTCTCTGGAATTCATAGGAGCGCTGCTGAATTCTCAGACGGTTCAGGCCTTCCTTCCCGAGGCAAGGGCGCAGAACCTTCTATCCCTTGCCTCTCAGACCAGAGTGTCTCAGCAGGTCACAGCTCGACAGATGTTGAGACACCTGGGTCATGTGGCCTCCACGGTTCATGTGACTCCCATGGCTCGCCTTCACATGAGACCTGCTCAATGGACCCTAACTTCCCAGTGGTGTCAAGCTACCGGGAATCTAGAGGATGTCATCCGTCTGTCCATCAGTTGCTGCAATTCGCTGCACTGGTGGACCATTCGGACCAATTTGACCCTGGGACGTCCATTCCAAATTCCGCAGCCCACAAAAGTGCTGACGACGGATGCATCTCGCCTGGGGTGGGGAGCTCATGTCGATGGACTCCACACCCAGGGTCTGTGGTCCCTTCAGGAACAAGATCTTCAGATCAACCTCCTGGAGCTCCGAGCGGTCTGGAACGCGCTGAAGGCCTTCAGAGATCGGCTGTCCTACCAAATCATCCAAATTCGGACAGACAATCAGGTTGCCATATACTACATCAACAAGCAGGGGGGCACCGGATCTCACCCCCTGTGTCAGGAAGCCGTAGGGATGTGGCGTTGGGCTTGCCAGTTCGGCATGCTTCTCCAAGCCACATACCTGGCAGGCATAAACAACAGTCTGGCCGACAGACTGAGCAGAGTCATGCAACCGCACGAGTGGTTGCTCCATTCCAGAGTGGTACGCAAGATCTTCCGAGAGTGGGGCACTCCCTCGGTGGACCTTTTCATTTCTCAGACCAACCACAAACTGCCTCTGTTCTGTTCCAGACTACAGGCACACGGCAGACTAGCATTGGATGCCTTTCTCCTCCATTGGGGGACCGGCCTCCTGTATGCTTATCCTCCCATACCTTTGGTGGGGAAGACCTTACTGAAGCTCAAGCAAGACCACGGCACCATGATTCTGATAGCGCCTTTTTGGCCCCGTCAGATCTGGTTCCCTCTACTTCTGGAGTTGTCCTCCGAAGAACCGTGGAGATTGGAGTGTTTTCCGACTCTCATTTCGCAGAACGACGGAGCGCTTCTGCATCCCAACCTTCAGTCTCTGGCTCTCACGGCCTGGATGTTGAGGGCGTAGACTTTGCTTTGTTGGGTCTGTCTGAGGGTGTCTTGCTTGCCTCTAGAAAGGATTCCACTAAAAAGAGTTACTTTTTTAAGTGGAGTTACTTTTTTAAGTGGAGGAGGTTTGTCGTTTGGTGTGAGAGCAAGGCCCTAGAACCTCGCTCTTGTCCTGCACAGAACGTGCTTGAATACCTTCTGCACTTATCAGAGTCTGGCCTCAAGACCAACTCAGTAAGGAATCACCTTAGTGTGATTAGTGCTTACCATCATCGTGTAGAGGGTAAAGCCATCTCTGGAGAGCCTTTAGTCGTTCGATTCATGAGAGGCTTGCTTTTGTCAAGGCCCCCTGTCAAGCCTCCTGCGGTGTCATGGAATCTCAACGTCGTCCTCACCCAGCTGAAACTTCCTGTTCAAACTTCTTCTACTAACCTATAAATGTACTCACTCTGCTGCTCCCCAGTATCTCTCCACACTCGTCCATCCCTACACCCCTTCCCGTGCACTCCGCTATTCCCTTCTCCACTACTGCCAACTCCAGACTTCGCGCCTTCTGTCTCGCTGCACCCTACGCCTGGAATAAACTTCCTGAGCCCCTACGTCTTGCCCCATCCTTGGCCACCTTTAAATCTAGACTGCAAGCCCACCTCTTTAACATTGCTTTTGACTCGTAACCACTTGTAACCACTCGCCTCCACCTACCCTCCTCTCTTCCTTCCCATTCACATTAATTGATTTGATTTGCTTACTTTATTTATTTTTTGTCTATTAGATTGTAAGCTCTTTGAGCAGGGACTGTCTTTCTTCTATGTTTGTGCAGCGCTGCGTATGCCTTGTAGCGCTATAGAAATGCTAAATAGTAGTAGTAGTAGTAGTAGATGAAACAACCTTTTGAGCCACTGAATTCCTGCCATCTGAAGTACTTGACCTGGAAGGTCATTTTCTTGGTGGCAGTTACTTCAGCTCGTAGAGTCAGTGAGCTGCAAGCTCTGGTAGCTCATGCTCCTTATACCAAATTTCATCATAACAGAGTAGTACTCCGCACTCACCCTAAGTTCTTGCCAAAGGTGGTGTCGGAGTTCCATCTTAACCAGTCAATTGTCTTGCCAACATTCTTTCCCAGACCACATACCCGCCCTGCTGAACGTCAGTTGCACACATTGGACTACAAGCGAGCGTTGGCCTTCTATCTGGAGCGGACACAGCCCCACAGACAGTCCGCCCAATTGTTTATTTCTTTCGACCCCAATAGGAAAGGGGTCGCTGTCGGGAAACACACCATCTCCAATTGGCTAGCAGATTGTATTTCCTTCACTTACGCCCAGGCTGGGCTGGCTCTTGAGGGTCATGTCACGGCTCATAGTGTTAGAGCCATGGCAGCGTCAGTGGCCCACTTGAAGTCAGCCACTATTGAAGAGATTTGCAAGGCTGCGACGTGGTCATCTGTCCACACATTCACATCACCTTACTGCCTCCAGCAGGATACCCAACGCGACAGTCGGTTCGGGCAGTCGGTGCTGCAGAATCTGTTTGGAGTTTGAATCCAACTCCACCCTCCAGGACCCGATTTGTTCTGGTTCAGGCTGCACTCTCAGTTAGTTGTTCTTCGTAGGTCAATTTCTGTTATGCCCTCGCCGTTGCGAGGTTAAATTGACCTGGGTTCTTGTTTTGAGTGAGCCTGAGAGCTAGGGATACCCCAGTCGTGAAAACAAGCAGCCTGCTTGTCCTCGGAGAAAGCGAATGATACATACCTGTAGCAGGTGTTCTCCGAGGACAGCAGGCTGATTGTTCTCACCTACCCTCCCTCCTCCCCTTTGGAGTTGTGTTTTACTCATTCCTTTGCTTGTCATTCAACTTAGCGGGAACGTGGCGGGCGGGAAGATGGCCGTGCATGCACGGTGGGCGTGCCCTGCGTGTGGGACCGCCCGCGAAGTTTTCTTCCGGTTGGTGGGGGCTACCGTGGACGTCAACCCAGTCATGAGAACAATCAGCCTGCTGTCCTCGGAGAACACCTGCTACAGGTATGTATCATTCGCTATATAGATTATCACATACACATACCAGAACAGTCATCCATACCCACACATTGCAAAAGTAAACAACAACTTCTACAGAGTACATCCAAAACTAAAAATTTTCTCATTTCCATCTTCCAAAATTCTAGACAGCAGATGAACAGAGCAGTAGGACCCAAAGCAGTCCAAAACAAGTAAAGCCAGAACTACACAGTTTATACCTAATTGTTCAACAACCTTAGGATTTGTGTTTTGCTTTAAAAAGCAATTAAAGATCTGGACAAATGAATTAAAACAATCAAAAATTTAAAGCAAATGCCCATAATATGTAATACTTGGCAGAAATAATGAAACAGTGATGGAATATTCACATAGCAAGTAGCATTAGCAAACAGATTTATTTTCCTCTCAACATAATTAACTTTGTATGAATTTGACAGCTAATAGTGTGCTGAACTGGGCAATGTTGGCACATTTAGACTGCTTCTGGGCAGCACTTCTGCATGTGAGAAGCCCTTTCCTCATTATTTAATACCTCTCTGTGAAATAGTAGTAATTAAAAAAAGAGCATTTTTATAATATACCACTTCATTCCACAAAACAAAAGGAGCAAGCTCTCATCATCTTTTTCTTTGGATGTACATGCAGAAAAAAATGTCAAATGCTCCCAGCTTTCAACCTAATTAATGTTTTTAAAATAAATTGTACCTATAAATAATAAAACTGATTATTGAGCACCTGATTCTAATAACATGATGTCTGTTTTGGTGGCTCTTTACTAGGTGAAAACATCTCTGCATGAATACAGGGAGTCCCTATATCCAGTCCCCTCCAAATAACACGATGATTATGATTTAGAACTAATTATTACCTTAGAGATTCGAGAATGTGGCTGACTGGTTAAAAGCTTGATTCTATATTGAAGCCTGATTTAAGGTGATATAGACCGGATTTGGGGTATCCGGATTTTATCTATTTCCCTATATGCATGTTTTATTGGTGTTAGTGCTAAGGGGTGTGGGGTAATGTTGATCAGCTCTGTTGTGTTCCCCCACCCTTCCCCTGATTTATTTGCACTCAGATTGATGGACCTGGTTGGGCAAGAGGTGCTTTATTTTTGTAACAGGTGTAAATGTTTGGAATATTAACGTATAGATGATGAGTATGTGTCCGCTTACACATGTATATGCTAGTATGTTGTCTAATTGCTATTCGGTAAATACCCACCTAATGAACATGGTGCGTCTTTGCAGAATATATTTAAACACAGTGGCTGGAGACACTGGTCTCACAAATTTTTAACATTTCATGGGTATCCAGATAATTTATTTGTGGGTTTTATTTTGGGGTAGAAAGTAAGCTTGCATTTTGCTTCCTACAGTAGAGAATGCATTTTTATTTCTCCTGTGTTGTACTGCTTATAAAGAATGTGATTTTTCTTTCCTTTTCTAACTTTTGGTCCTTTAGTCTGTAATTAGTGAGGGTTTGTCCGTGTTCTATGATTGAATGAAGTAAGATATTTAAAAATGTTGGTTTCCAAAGTTTCCATAAGTGTAAATGTGGTTTATGTTGATGCAGAGCAGCCTGTTTTCTTAGAAATCCCTCATAAAGTTTATGCTAAGGCATTATTTAGGAGTATACTAAACAATACTCACACCTGTATGCCTAGTGCCCCCCGTGTTAACTCTGGGCCCCCCCAAAATGTCAAGTCTGGCTACTCCCCTGGTCTTCGATGACATGGAAGTGAAGACAGCTCCAGTTAAATCAAAAGACACGATTGTGCCAAGAAAAAAGGGCACAAAAAGAGGGAAGGATCCGGCCGAGTAGGCCTAAAAGTTCAACGAAAAGGAAATGTGGGGAAACAAACTAAAGAAAAAACTAAGGGAATTTTTTTTTTTTTTAAACAAAATGAAGTGAAAATCAAGGTAAAATGAGAAAAAACGAAAGGCACCTCAAAAAAGATGGTCAGGCTCTTTCCCGGGCACCCAGAGGAGCCACAGAAAAACATTGCTGCTCCTCACACAAAGAAAAAGAACTGAGGCGCGTGGTGGGTGGGAAGGCACTCTGCGCATGCGCAGTCGGACGCATGTCATGCTCAGAAGGCAAATAGCAGTTTTTGCTATTTCAAATGTCGGTTCCCAGGCCGGTGCAGGTTGCCAACCCACTTGTGAGGATTATTCAGCCTGCTTGTCCTCAGAGAAACAATTTTTTAAAAGCTTGCTGCTAGGTATGAATATTAAGCCAGTTATGTACAAAGTCAAGAATGGCAGGAAGCCATTATCCACATCTTATGGAACACCTAGGGTTACCATATGGCTCCAGAAAAAGGAGGATGGATTGAGCCAGCCGGGTTTTACTTCCATTGCTTTCAAGCAATGGAAGTAAAACCCGGCTGGCTCAATCCGTCCTCCTTTTTCTGGAGCCATATGGTAACCCTAGGAACACCCGTCTGGGCTTTTTTACATTGTGAGGGGATTGTGATTCTATTTACCAGGACTTCAGAGTCACTTTCCAACAGCACAATGATCACAAAGTATGCTTTATCCCTTCTCATTTTACTGCTTTCAGTTACAGCAGTAAAAGGGTAAACCATGCCAGTTTTATCACAGTCAAATATTCCAAGTATGCATGACCCTAAATGACCACTGTAAGCCACATCCAGCCTAGGATGTTTCTTGTAGAGACATAGCAAAGTCATTTTATTGTTGCAGTGCAGCCTGAATCAGGGGTCACAGTCCTTTACAATATCTCATTCAAACACTGTTATTTCAAAGTGCAGGTTATTTTCCACCTAACTGAAAATGATAGCATCACTGCTACAGCCATAAGCTTGTAACTTCACTACAAGCTCATTTGCCTTTAAGGAGATGGGTCTGATGAGACACTGCCACTCAGCCCACTGTACCCTGAGTATTGCACTGGAAAAATGGATGCCTCAACAGCGCAGGAAGCATCATCACTCACAACATGTCTTGTTGGTGGAAGGGAAGCACACTTTCCATTCCCCCTAGCTTTACCACAACTCCACTTCCCTGTATGGAAGCATGGAATCATAAAAGAATAGAAACATGACGGCAGATAAGGGCCAAATGACCCATCCAGTCTGCCCATCCTCTGTAACCCTTAACTCTTCCTTTTCCTAAGCGATCCCACATGCTTATCCCCTGCCTTTTAAAATTCTGGAACAGTCCTTGACTCCACAACCTCCACCACCCTTTCTGTGAAATAGTACTTCCTTTGATTACTCCTAAGCCTATTCCCTCTTAACTTTGTCATATGCCCCCTCATTCCAGAGCTCTCCTTCATTTGAAAAAGGCTCTCTTCCTATACATAAATGCCCTTGAGATACTTAAATGTCTCTATCATGTCTCCTCTCTCCCTCCTCTCTTCCAGCATATACATGTTGAGGTTCATAAGCCTGTCCCTATAATTTTTGCGTTCAAGACCGCTTACTAATTTTGTAGCCGCCCTCTGGATCGACTCCATCCTGTTTATATCTTTCTGTAGGTTCAGTCTCCAAAACTGCACGCAGTACTCCAAATGGTGCCTCTCTAGAGACTTATACAAAGGCACTATCACCTCCTTTTTCCTGCTGGTCATGCCTCTCTTTATGCACTCAAGCATCCTTCTGCCTTTGACCGTCACTTTTTCTACCTGTTTGGAAGCTTTAAGGTCATCAGACACAGTCACCCCCGTCCCGCAATTCCTTTGTACACTGAAGCACTTCACCCCCTATACTGTACCGTTCCCTCGGATTCTTGCGACCCAAGTGCATGACCCTGCATTTTTTGGGATTAAACCTTAGTTGCCAAATATCGGTCCATTCCTCCAGCTTCACTAGGTACTTCCTCATGTCATTCACGTCCTCCAGGGTGTCCACCCTATTGCAGAGTTTAGTATCATCCACAAAGAGACAAACCTTACCAGACAGCCCTTCCGCAATATTGCTCACAAAGACGTTAAAAAGAGCTAGGCCCTAGGACTGATCCCTGCGGTACTCCACTGACAACATCCTTTTCTTCAGAGAAAGCTCCATTTACCACTACCCTCTGTCTCCTACCATTCAACCAGTTTTGAACCCAATCAGTTACTCTAGGTCCCATACCGAGGGCAATCAATTTATTTATTAGTCGCCTGTGCTGAACCGTGTCAAAGGCTTTGCTGAAATCCAAGTAAACCACATCAAGCGCCCCTCCCACATCCAAGTGTTTGGTCACCCAGTTGAAGAAGACAGTCAGATTCGTCTGACATGATCTGCCACTAGTGAAGCCATGCTGCCTCAGGTCCCACTTACTATTTAGTTCAAGAAATCTCACAATGCTCCTCTTTAGAAGCGTTTCCATTAGCTTACTCACCACCGAGGTCAGACTGACAGGTCTGTAGTTCCCAACCTCCTTCTTACTTCCACTCTTGTGCAAAGGAACCACATCCGCCCTTCTCCAGTCCACCGGGACCACTCCAGTTTCTAAGGAAGCATTGAAGAGGTCCGTCAGCACCCTTGGGTGTATCCCATCTGGCCACATTGCTCTGTCTACTTTTAGTTTGGCAAGCTCCTCACAAACATAGTCCTCCGTAAATGGATCTTGGTCTACCATACATCCATCCCCTTTAGCCTTTGTTTTCTGCAGCCCTAACCCCCCCCCCCCCCCCCCCGGTCTTTCATCCGTGAACACAGAGCTAAAATAATTGTTAAGCAGTTCAGCTTTATCCTTATCATCTTCCACATATTTCTCTCCCTCAGCTTTGAGCCTTACAATGCTATTATGGTACTTCCTCTTGTCACTTACATATCTGAAAAAGGTCTTATCCCCCAATTTTACCATATTATTTATTTATTTATTATTTATTTATGCACATTTATACCCCACTTTTTTCCACATGCATGCGGACTCAAAGTGGCTTACAATGTACCGATAAGGCGATCGCCAGGCCAGTGGATATACAATTACATAAAATAGGATAGAAGGAACTGGGAAGAAGAAAAAGGGAAAGGGAGTTAGATACTAAAAAGGTCCATGGACATGTTAGGATGGACTGTAGGTAGTACGTGGCAGTTCTGTAGTTGGCTTTCCAAGAGAGGCCAGGCTGAGGGAAATTCCAGACGCTCTTCCTCTCTATTTCTTTCCAGCTGTTCTCAGACCATTTTCTCTTTGGCTGTTTCTGCTCATACTTCTTCTCCACATACTCTGCGTAGGTTTGAGTCTGATAGCTTTCCGCATACTTGCTGGTGTTGACGGCTATTTGAACTTGTTTAGGCTGGCTAAGTGACACAAACGCTGATGGATCATCAGTCCAGGATACTTGAATGTTACCAAATGCACTGAAAAGCTGATACAGATCACTTGTCTTCCATTCTATTGGAAAGGTAACATGAAGGACATGATCTTGTTTTGGTTGGAAGTCTGGCCCTTGTAGATTGAGATATGGTATGTCCATAACCCTTATAAGAAATAATTTGTTATAAAAAGGTTCAATGAGTTTTGATCGAGCAGAGACATTGAGCTTGGGAGGGTTGAGGAAGGAACCTAGGAAGTTTGCCATGGAGATGAAGCAGAGTCCTGTGATGTATGCATCGTAGCCCGCTTCATGAAGCTGTTCAGAAGCCGTGTCGTAACTTGGAAACCCTTCTGCACTTTCAACTGTAGGAGGTTTGAATGGTGTTTCTTTTAAACGCTTCTCCAGTTCTGCAAGGGATGTGTTGTTAATGATTTCCCTAAAAGGCTGTGTGCTTGCCATCAGTTTGGTATCCAGCAATCTGGGAAGAATGCACGATGAGGTTACTTCTCTAAACTCATCGATGTCCTACGAGGGCGATGATTGTCGGTACAACAGGACTCTTTCAGTGGAGCAACGTGCACCATCGGCCACAGTGCTGACCGATCAGCTGTGCGACAGCCAAGGCAGACGTGAACCCGATTAGCCGGCTTTTCTGTAGTTTCCCAGCTGTGACACGAGTAGCAGACCGTCCAAAATGGATAGGACGCTGTTGCAGCGCAGAAGCGCAAACCACAGACACTGGAGCAAGATGAGAATCCGTTCAATGATGAGCCTCTAAATGAAGCTGGATGGAGAGACCAGGAGGCAATCAGGATCAAGCCGAAATGACAGATCAACAGGATCGCCAGTCAGGCTCCGTGACAACCGCCGCAAGAACCTGGCCAGTCCCACGCCCGTGGACAGTAGGGCAAGCTGCAGTCAAAGTAAGGCTGATGAAGAAAGTCAGTGAAGACAGCAAGCAACCCGAAAACGAACCGCCTCCAGCCGATCTGGTGACCAAATGGCCCCAGTGGGAAAGCGCCACAGAGCCGACACAGTTCCCCTAGCAGCAGCGGTTGAACGGCGGTTGGCATTCAGAGACAGCGGCAGTGAGCAAATCCAGCTAGGCACCCAGACAATCAACACAAGCAGCACAGCCAGCACCGGAGCCACCACAAAGCAGGCTAGATCCCGATCTGGTGAAAAAGAGGCAAGCCTCAGGCAAAGGCCATCGGATCCTCAGCCCTTCAAGCAGCAGCCATTTTCAAATTTATTAGTTATCTTTTCCTCCATTTGCCGCTTCACTTTCCTGATAGCTTTTCCAGCTTCACTTTCTTTATTCAGGTATTCTCTCCTGTCTTCATCTTTCTGAGTCGTCTTATAATGTGTGAAGGCTAGCCTCCTTACCCTTATCTTTTCAGCTGCTACATTCGAATACCAGAGAGGCCTTCTTTTCCTCTTACTTTTATGTAATTGTCAGGTCTCTCGAGGAAATGTGAGCCCTTGGGCCGCTGTCACGGAGGTGGCAGCAGCAGGCAAAACCACCCAACAGGAGACAGGCAACCCTAAGACGGGCTGAAGTAGACAGGACTGGAGTGGCTGGGCTGGAGCTGAAGAGGCAAGCAACAAGGAATCCAGGAGCAACGTCCTACAGCAGGGTTCAGGCTTGAGAAGCAGGATAAAGGAGCTACATACAAGCTAAGCTCAAGGGAATGGGAATGACAGATACGCTTGCCAGAGGAAGGGTTAGACTGGAGCTACAGTAGCTAACAGATAGAAAGGAAAGAAATGGCTGCAGCATCAGCTGCTAACCAACCTCAGACAGGGAGCAGAGCCACTGCACAGGGATAACAGAAAGGCTAGAAGCCCACAGAGAATAATATACACAGAAAGGCTGAAAGCCTACAGGTCAGAGAGATATACCCAGAAAGGCTAGAAGCCCACAGAAAGGCTGGAAACCCCCAGGCCGCAGTAATACAGCCAGAAGGCCTGGAAGCCCACAGATAAAAGGGATATACACAGATAGACTGGAGGCCCTCAGAGCAATGGGCACAGAAGGACTGGAAGCCCACAGAACAATAGACACAGAAGGGATGAAAGCTCACAGAGCAATAATACCCAGAGCAGGAAAGCAAGAAGCCCACAGGTAAGTAATAGACTAGGCAGAAAGCCTACGAGCAATAATACCCTGAGCCAGAAGGCAAGGCCCACAGGTGATAGTAACTAACAAAGCAGAAGGGCTGGAAGCCCACAAGAAAAGACAAGGAAAGCTAACTGTGCAAACAGCACACTAACCTTGGGACCTAAGGCACTGCGTAGGCATTGGCAATGCAAAGGCACTGAAGACCAGAACACCAGTTCCTTAAGAAGGCCCTGACAGATGAGGTCACCCCTTCAGGCCACAGGCAAGGAGCATACAGAAGCCCAGAGAGACCTAACCCACACAGGTGTAGTCTATTGAGGTAATTAGTGTCAGGCTGGAAGCAGCCAGCCCACCCAGCCTGAGACAGAGCTACCTCAGGAACAGCCCACTGAAGTACAGAGAGGCCCAATACACACAAGTGCAGAGTACTGAAGCCATTAGAACAGCCAGCCCACAGAGACAGAGATAGAGCTAACTCAGGAACAGTATACTGAAGCACAGAGAGGTTAAACCCACACAGGTGCAGTATACTGAGGCAATCAGCGCCATGCTAGAAGTGGCCAGCACCCAGAGACAGAGACAGAAACAGAGCCAACTGAGAAGTAGACAGAAACCAGCACAGACACTGATTCCCAGAAATAGGGTAAGTCTGAGGGTGGTCACGACCACAGACGTGACAGTAATTTTCTAACATAAAGGTTAGTTGCCTTTAATATAGCTCCTTTCAGTCTTGTCCATTGCTGTTCTACATCCTTCAGCTGTTCCCATCCCGCTAACTGTTCCTTGAGAAATTCCCCCATCTTGACAAAGTTAGTTCCTTTGAAATCCAGGACCTTCAATCTTGAACAAGCCCTCACTTCTGTTTTAATTTTGAACCATACCATATGATGATCACTAGATGCCAAATGGTCTGCCACCTTGACGTCAGAAACGTTCTCTCCATTCGAAAGCACCAGGTCCAGAATAGCTCCATCCCGCATCGGTTCCGTTACCCACTGCTGGAACAATTCTTCCTGTAGGGAATCTAAGATCTCTTTGCTTCTAGGTGACCCCGCAACTGGGACACCCCAATCAACATCCGGCATATTGAAGTCACCTATGGGTAGTACTTCCTCTTTCCTAGCTATCTTATGGGTGTCTTCAATTAAGTCCATGTCCTTTTGCTCCGACTGTGAGGGTGGTCTGTATATCACTCTGATATAGATACATTTTCCTTTCCCTCTTTCCAGTTTAACCCACAGCGCTTCTTCCATACCCCACATGTCCTGCAGTTCTGTCACTTGGATATCATTCTTAGCATATAATGCCACACCTCCATCCTTTATTCTTTACTTCCTTCCTGATTCTACCCGCTTTTAATTTCATACCATTGCCCATGTACATATTCTTCTTCTTATCTATTTAGGGGGTCCTTTTATTGAGGTGTGCCAACAAATGGCCTGCACTGCTGTAGATGCGTGTTTTGGATGCACACAGGTCCATTTTTCAGTGTGCCTGCAAAAAAGGCCTTTTTTTTGGCCAAAAATGGACGTGCGGCAAAATAAAAATTGGCGCGCGTCCATTTTGGGCATCAGACCTTACTGCTACCCATTGATCTTGCAGTAAAAATCTCATGCATTAACTGGGTGGTAATGGTCTACACGCGTACAATGCTGCTTACTGCCCGGTTAGCACTGTGCACCAGAAATTTTCCAGCGTTCCTAGTGGACGCACGTAAAAAATGAAATTACCACCCAGGCCTTGCAGTAGCTGGGTGGTAGTTCAAAATTGATGCACAAGGACGTGCGTATGCACCTACGTGACTCAGTAAAAGGGCCCCTAGGTCTTTAAGTAAGTCTCACTTTTAGGACTTACAATGCAACATCATTACTTTACTAGCCTTCCTCTGGCTTCTCTCTGCTGTCCACATCCTTTTGGTGTTATGGATTCTAGAATTAGAACCCAGTGTACCTGAATGTAACTCACCTTGAGCTACTACTGAAAAAGTGTGAGCAAAATCCAAATCCAAGACAGTCACCAATAAAAACTCTGCACTCATTATCACCTTTTTTTTGTCTACTTGTTATGCCTCTTAGTGCCCCAGCATTCCTTTTGGCTCTTGTTACCATAGGGCCAAAGTGTGCCCCTGGGGACCCCCCAGTCAGCCTGGCTTTCAGGACATCTAAAATAAATATACATGAGAAAAAACAATTGTATGTATGGTTGGGGGGGGGGGGGGGGGGGGTAGAGGCCAATCAAATTTAATTTCAGGACTGAAACTAACCTGAAATCTGGGTTTGGGTTTCTCAGTGTGTTTTTCTAGCAAAAAAGGCACTGGTACTCAAATGTTAGGCCATCCATCAGGGGTGGGGTGATCATTGAGGGACCCACCCCACAATGGCCAGACCCCCTACAACCAGTCACAGAATCTATGATAAGGCAGAATTGGTGTGTAGAGCCTGAGCTCTTTCATTAAAACTTGGGGTCCATGGGTCAATTTTAGCAATGAAAAAGGTGCCAGTACTCAAGCACCCCCTCAAAAAAGCCCTGGGGTTTCTGCCAAAAATGCCAGTGCATTTTCACTTGAAACCAAAACTCTCCTCCCTCCCCTATGATCATTCTCTGCCCCACCTCGGACCACCTAACCACCTTCTGGGCCAGCTACCACCACCCCACTGCCTCAGCCTCTCCACCCTCCCACCATCTAAAGGCATTCCCCGGGCCTACTTATAAATGCCCTGGTTGTCTAGTGGTGGCACACCTCATCAGGCCACTCAGGCCTACCTTTTAAAACTCCTTGGGGTCTAATGGTTTCTTCTGATCAAGAGTGATCCCCAGTCACTTTTGCCTCCACTGGTTCTTCAGCCAATGTGGCTGACAGGACTTCCCATGACAGCCTCATGAGACTGCCACAGGATGTCCCAGAGGCCAAAGACTGCTCCTGCTTATACCAACTCCAATCCCCAAATGGCCTCTGGGACCTCCTGTGGCAGTCTCGCAAGGCTGCCGCGGGAAGTCCTGGCAGCCATGTTGGCTGAAGAACTGGCAAGGTTGATTGGGGTTGTTCTTGCCCAGAAGAGGCCACTAGATCACCAGTTTTAAAAGGTAGGCCTAGGTGGCCCGAGGGGGGGGGGGGGGTACTGCCACCAGACCACCAGGGTGCCAGGGCATTTAAAAATCAGCCCGGGGAGGGCCTTTGGGTGGTGGGAGGGTGGAGAGGCTGTGACAGTGGGCTGGCCTGGGAGGATCCACAGTCTGCCAAGGAGGGGCAAGGAGGAGTCCTTTTTGTTTTCTTTTTTGGTCGAAACTGAATGGCAAAGTTCAGCTGTTGATCCGAGAACTCCAGTTTGGGTCAGCCTCTGGAGTGGGAGCAATCTATCCGCATAATTTGTCTCATTCACATTTTTTATAGCTATTCTGGAAACCCAACTCTATGTGGGGAAACCAGGTCAGGGTTGGGGAGATTTGGCTTAGTCAGACCCAAGTACTTGTTATAGGATTACACAAACAGACCTAATTTAAATCAGCTCCTGGAAGTCTAACATAGGTTTCATTGTCCACTTTCATGACTTTTAAGGGCCCAACTGATTTTGAAAAGCATCTAACATTTAACTCAATGGATCCAAAACCTGTCCTGGGTGCGCCCCAGCCAGTCAGGTTTTCAGGATACCCACAGATGAATATTCACGAGAGGAATTTGCATGCAGAGAAGGCTGCACATGCAGATTTTATCTCATAAATATTCATTTTGGATATCCTGAAAACCTGACTGGCTGGGGGCTCCCAGGTCAGGCTTGGGAATCAGTAATTTAACTGGATCTTTTCTATGTGATTCTATTTTATATCGCTATCTGCTACAGTTAAAATCTTTTAAATTCATTTTTGTTTTCTCCGATATTTTTATAGAGTTGATTGTCTACTGAAGTATTTCAAAGGTGTGAAAGACCAAGAAAAACAGCTCTTATCTTTGGAGTCACAGGTTAAAGAAATTTCGCTCTAGAATTTGCATCTCTGTTATACTGTATTTCAGTTCAAAACAATCTGTACCTGCTGTGCATTTTTAACACATTTCAGAAGTACTTGGTAAGAACACTAACTGCGAGTAACTTGCTCATAGCTCATTAGTTGCATCCTAGCTGTCCTTCACAATCCTGTGAGTAGACATTTTCAGAACAGAGGCACAGGTGCCCTGAGTGGAGGCGTAGCTTAGTGGTTAGTACAGCAGACCTTGCTCCTGGGGAAATGGGTTTGATTCCTACTACAGCTCTTTGTGACTCTGGCCAACTCACTTAACCCTCCAATACCCCAGGTACAACATAAATACCTGTATATAATATGTAAACTGCTTTAATTGTAATCACAGAAAGGTGGTATATCAAATCCCATCCCCTTTCAGGGAATGAGATCCAGTTGTTTCAGGCCCTGTGATGTCATCATAGCCTATATCAACTAATCAGACCCACTAAGAATGACATCCTTTTGTGACTCTTCTTATGGGCATAACTGTCACAGAAAGCTAAAGAAGATACTATCAAAAGAATTTCAGGCATGCTGAATTAGAAGTTATAATTGTTTTTAATAGATACAGTCAATCCTCACTTTAATGGATTTCAGATTTAACAAATGGTAATAAATAGAAATAAAACAAAACAGAGAAAATAAGTCAATACCTTTTTTCATTGGACTAACAATACATTTTTTGATTAGCTTTCAAGGGTAACCCTTCTTCTTCAGATCAGAAATAAGCAAATGTTGACAAATATATAAGTGAAATACAAAAGCATTCCAATGACAGTCTCACAGGAAGAGGATGGGGTGGGTTAAGTGAGAAACAGGGAGAGATGGATGGTTAATAAGAGAGTGACAAAGCAGTAGAATTTTTTTTGCTTATAATGGGCTAGAAAACCAAGACCTTCAAAGTCAAAATGATGAAATATTTTGACACCCACCAGACAGGACTTAAAGTTTTTATGTTCCTGGATTGTCTTAAAGTTTTCTTGTAGTATTCTCACCATAAGATCATTGATGTAGTGTTCTAGTTTTGTAAAGTGCTGTCCCACAGAGGTGACATTCTGGTTGGTATTGGAATGTTTAATATTATGTCTACCTAAATTGAGTCTTATCTTTAGCACCTGGCTTGTTTCTCCAATATAGCATCCTTCTTCACACTTTTTACATTGAATGATATATACATTTGAAGATGAGCATGTGAAGGATCCCCTTATGCTGAATATTCTTCCTACGTGAATGATTGTGGGATCCTGTGAAATGTTTTGACACAGTTTGCAACTAGATATATTGAAAGGATGTGTACCACACTCTTCTTTTTGAGCTTCTATTGGGAGCTTGCTTTTCACTTGCTTGTGTTTTAAGTTGGGTGGCTGTTTGAAGGCCAGCATTGGTGGGGCTAGGAGTATCTCTTTTAGTAGTTCATCCACCTGGAATAGTGGCCATAGATCTTGTATGATTCTTCTCAATTTTTCTAGCTCTGGATTGTATGCCACTGCAAGGGGGATTCTCTCTGTGGCTTTTTTTTCCCTTGTACTGCAATAGGTTTGCTCTCGGTATTTTAAGAGATGAGGCAACATTCTTGGGGATTATTTTGGGGTTGTAGCCCTTTTGTTTGAAGGATTCAGTCAGGAGTTTGAGGTGTTTATCTCTGTTTCTTGGGTCAGAGCAAATACAATGCTATCTTGTGGCTTGGCTGTGTATAATGGCTTTAACAAACAAATTGTTGGTGGCTATGTGTGTATTATAATGGGTGAGATTGCAGAATTCTAAAGGAAAACAACATTTATATTAATGCATGATATGTAATGTTCTTACTCATAGCTAAATTTATGGTTTTCCTTATGAAAACTGATTATATTGCACTTCAAAATATATAAAGTTTAATTTTTTGGACAGACACCTCCTCCCTCCCAATTAGTTTGTTAAATCAAGGGTTGACTGTACAATGCATTTTACTATTATTTACTACCATATATCAAATATAGGTCAGTGAGTAAAGAACACAAGGGAAACTGAAAAAATATTTATTAGTTTTGTTCTATTACCTTAAATACATTCAACATCAACACTTGTCCTAAAATTTCACCCCTCAGCCTTTTGCTGCTTTATGGTGGTGTTGTGTTTTTTTTCCCCATCATCACCTAAATTGATCCTTAACTCCATTTCAAGAATATCTTGAATTCCCAGGGCAATGTTGTAAATGGACTCGTTAGGATAAGGTTATAATGCTTGAGGAAACTGAAGGCGATGCTAACATAATGCCCCATAATGAAATTATTGTGAGCCAGTCCTGCTTTCTCTACCATCCACCTTAATACATTCTACTAGACAAAAAGTACCCACTTGCAATAGGAATGAAATTAAAACATTAGAACTTGAGCAATGGCACCTGCTGCTCTAGAAGGGAGTTAAGCAAAAGCATAGTTAGTAACAAAAAAGACCAACCATACCTGGGATTCCTCTGGTATAACCAAAGTAGTTTACACTTATCATATGCAGGTACTTTCGTTGTCTGTAGCAGGGTCAAAATCTAAGTTTTGTACTTGAGGCACTGGAGACCATAGCTAGAAACATATGAATCAGTATTCAGCCAGCAGTGGTCTGTCAACCAAATTAGACCTGAGTATTGATCTCTGGGCACTGGAATTGAATATCCAAGTCTTCCATGAACCTTGAAGTTATGTCTAGGAAACTCACTGGTGGCTGCATCACTTCTGGGTCTGCTCCAACAGTGCCTGGATTGTGCTGGGGTAGTCAAAACTGATAGTCAACATCTGTCCAGCTGAATAAGCAGTGGTCAGACAGCTCAAATGTTCAAAGGGGATCTTGAACAGCATTCTTTTGCTAAATATACTTGCATTTAAAAGACTGGCTAAATAGAAAAAGCAGGGAGTGTTTTCTAGAACTAGGATTTATTTATTTATATCTATTATCTGGCTTTATTTATTTTTGTTACATTTGTACCCCACGCTTTCCCACTCATGGCAGGCTCAATGCGGCTTACATATACAGGTACTTATTTGTACCTGGGGCAATGGAGGGTTAAGTGACTTGCCCAGAGTCACAAGGAGCTGGCTGTGCCTGAAGTGGGAATTGAACTCAGTTCCCCAGGACCAGAGTCCACCACCCTAACCACTAGGCCACTCCACCACCTAAGGATCAAATCAGCTGAGCTCTAAGCATTGAGGAACCAAGTGCAAATTGCCCCGAGGAAGATTTGGGAAAGATACCAGTGCCAGAAATGGTATTCAAAGCTGATGGGTCAGAGAAACTGAATGAAATCTCCATAAACCTGGAAGATGTAATGGCACAATTTGACAAATTGAAGAGTAGCAAGTCACCTGGATCGGATGGTATTCATCCCAGAGTATTGATAGAAGTGAAAAATGAACTTGCAGAACTATTGTTAGTAATATATTATTTATCTTTAAAATCAAGAGTGGTACTGGAAGATTGGAGGGTGGCCAATATAAAAAGGTTTCAGTGGTGATCCGGGAAATTATAGAGCGGTAAGTCTAACGTCGGTGCTAGGCAAAATGGTAGAGACTATTATAAAGAACAAAATTACAGATCATATTCAAAAGCATGGATTAATGAGATAAAGCCAACATGGATTTAGTGAAGGGAAATCTTGCCTCACCAATCTATTACATTTCTTTGAGTGGTGAACAAACATGTAGATAAAGGTGAGCCAGTCGATACTGTGTATATGGATTTTCAAAAGGCATTTGACAAAGTACTTCATGAAAGACTCCAGAGGAAATTGGAGAGTCATGGGATAGGAGGTAGTGTCCTATTGTGGATTAAAAACTAGTTAAAAGATAGACAAAAAAAAGAGTAGGGTTAAATGGTCAGTATTCTCAATGGAGAAGGGTAGATAGTGAGGTTCTCCAGGGATCTGTGCTGGGACTAGAGATGGGAGTAACTAGTGAGGTAATTAAATTTGCTGACAACAGAAAGTTGTTCAAAGTTGTTAAATCACAAGAGGATTGTGAAAAATTAAAGAGGACCTTACTAGACTGGGAAACTGGGCATCTAAATGGCAGGCGACGTTTAATGTGAGCAAGTGCAAAGTGATGCATGTGGGAAAGAGAAACCCGAATTATAGCTACATAATGCAAGGGTCCACATTAGGAGTCACCGCCCAGGAAAGGGATCTAGGCGTTGTCGTTGATGATACGTTGAAACCCTCTGCTCAGTAATTCATGCCTCGTTGGTTTTTTTATATAGTACATCACAACCTGGTTTGTTCATTTGAATCAGAATAGTTTGGTTATGCACATAGGCGCCCTGTATAAGAGGCTTGGGGAGGCTAAGCCTCCCAGCCCAGCTGTGACCTTCCCCGCCTGTTTTCTCCTCCAATGTGGCCCCACCCATACAGCCAAGAACAATTTGTATCTTCCGCCTCTAACCCCCCCCCCCCCCCCCGGCTGAGCCTGCCCTCAACTCCCCGACAGCCCTCCATTCTGTTCCTGACGCAGCCGCCCTGCATTTAAACCTGTTATTTTGAGTCTCAGTGGTAGCTTGAGTCCAGTCTTTCCCTTCCCGCTCAGTGTCTCGCCTTCTTCTGATGAGGTATTTCCTGTTTCTGCGAGGGCGGAACATTGAGCGGGAAGGGAAAGGCTGAACTTGAGCTGCTGCTGCGACTTAAAATAACAGGTTTAAACGCAGGGTGGCTGTGGCAGGAAAGGAATGGTGGGCTGTCAGGGAGCTGAGGACAGGCAGGTGGGGCTGGGTTACACCCCGAACTGGGACACTGAAAAGGGGGGGCTGGACAAGGATGGGAGGGGAGGACAGGGCAGGGGCAAAGGAGAATCGTTGGACATGGATGGGAGGGGAGGACAAAGGAGAATTGTTGGAGGGGAGGGGAGAATCGCTGAACATGGATGGGAGGGAAGGACAGGGGAGAGAGGAGAAATCACTGGAAATGGAGGAGAGGACAGGGGAGAGAGGAGAATCACTGGACATGGATGGGAGGAGAGAACAGGGGAGAGAGGAGAATTGCTAGATATGGATGGAGGAGCCAGGGGAGAGATTTGCTAGATATGGATGGATGGAGGGGCCAGGGGAGAGAGGAGATTTGCTCAACATGGATGGATGAATGGAGGGGAGGGCAGGGGAGAGAGGAGAGTTGCTGGGCATGGATGGATGGAGGGGAAGGAAGCTAGGAAGGAGATGCACATGGAACATGGATGGAGGGGAGGGAAGAGAGGAGAAAGCTGGACATGGATGGAGTGGTGGGCAGGGAATAGAGAAGAAATGTTGGACATGGATGGAGGGGAGGGAAGACATAGGGAGTAAATGCACAAGAATGGAGGGGAGGGGAGTGAGGAGGAATGCTGAATATGGATGGAGGGGAAACTGCTGAATTTAAGGGCTGGATCAGAACGCTTTGAGGGCAGATGCTGCAACTGGAGGAAGGATAGGGACAGGGTTACAGATGGTAGACAGAACGCATAAGGACACAGGAGGATGGTGGACATGGTGAGTGAAAAAATATCAAATGGAAAGAAAACACCATAAAACAGAAGACACTGGGACCAAAGCAAATAGAATAACTAAATGCTCAGACAACAAAGGTAGAAAAAAGTATTTTATTCAGAATTTATTAATTGGAACATGTCAGCTTTTAGAAATGCGCATCTGTGATATTTTGCATGTAAGTTTCAATTTCTCTAGTATTACTGCATGCCGAGTCTCACTTCTTGAAGTAACTTTCCAGTTCAGTATTTTGCCTTCATATCTTTTGATTTCTAGTTCCTTGTGTCATATCTGTAGTCATGTGTTTTTCATGTGTGATCAAGGTGCAGTATTCTGCTAGCGTGTACTATTTGCAGCCCTTTTGGTTTTGATTTTTTCGCTAGGTAGTGTATTGGTGTTTTAGAGCCTGGTGTAATTACAGTGCTGCCTTTCCACGCATAAGGTTGTAGCTCATCCTGTCCTTGGAATTAGTGCTGTTATGGTTTGGTAAGGTTCTGAGTGTGTTTTGCACAAGTTTGTGTATAGTGTTTTGCAGTGGAGAGATTGTTTGCTGGCCATACTAAGGTGACATCAACCACCTATGGTTATGCAGTTAATCTTTGAAAGCCTTTAGAGAGTTTCAAATAGCTCTTAGCTCTGCAACATTGATCTGGTGTTGCTTCTCCTGCGCAGACCACCAACCCTGTATGGAGTCCATCTACTTTAGCTCCCCATCCCAGGTTGGATACATCTATCATCAGTGTCTTTTGCTAATGGGGAATTTGGAACAGGAATCCCTTGTCCAAACTGATGCAAAATTAAGACAGAACTTTTGAGAGAAGGCATGATAGTGATTACAACCCAAGGTTGCCGCTAGCCTGAGACAACTGGGAACACAGGGTCCATTGAGCTGTCCTCACTGTGAAGCTTGCTGTGTGACGTGGACAGTGGCAACCAGATGGCCTAACAATCTCAACAGTTGTCTAGCTGATACCTGCTGACTGTTGAGCCCCCTGCACCACAGAGGTGAGAGCCTCTATGCAGTGGGCCATGAGGAAAGGCCCTGGATCGAGTTGTGTCTAGCAGGGCTCCTATGAATGCCAATTGCTGGGATGGACTGAGGTGCAACTTGGGAATTGACTATCCACCTGAGAAAAAGCCCCATCCACATCATCCATTTTAGAAACAAATTGCTAAAAAAAAGTCTTTCTATAGAGCCCCTTAACAGCTTTTCAGTTCATTTAAGCACCTGCCTAATATCCATTAGACAGACCTCAGAAGAGGGTTCTTCAGCCATACCCATAAATCCCATAGAGGAAGTAATCACATCTGTAATGGTAAGGGTCTAGGTTTTCTTGGGGACTGAGAGCTGAGCCTGATGAACTAGTAGCTGCAGCACCCAAATGGTTTTGTGTATTGATTCTGTTGCCTCTTGACCAGCCAATTGCCAAGGTAGGGGATCACCTGCACCCCCCCCCCCCCACACATAGCAATGCTGCAGTTACTATTAGAACATTTTATAAAGACCCTAGAAATTTATGCAAGGCTGAATGGCATCAAACAATATTGGTAGGGGTGTTTCCCTACTCGGAATCTCAGCTATTTCCTGTGACTAGGATGGACCTAGATGTGGGTACAGGCAAGTCCAGAGAGCATAGTCAATTTTAATCCTGAATCATTGGGAATAGAATGCACAGGGAAAACATCCATAAGAACATAAAAACAGCCATACCGGGTCAAACCAATAGTCCAACCGGCCCAGTATCCTGCTTCCAGCAGTGGCCAATCAAGGTCACAAGTACCTGGCAGAAACACAATTAGCAGCACCTTTCCATGCCACCAATCCCAGGGCAAGCAGTGGCTTCCCCCATGTCCATCTCAATAACAGGCTATGGACGTTTCCTCCAGGAACTTGTCCAAACCTTTTTTTTTTTTAAACAAAATACACTAACTGCCATTACCACATCTTCCGGCAATGAGTTCCAGAGCTTAACTATTATTTGAGTGAAAAATATTTCCTCCTATTTGTTTTAAATGTATTCCCATGCAGTTTCATTGAGTGTCCCCTGGTCTTTGTATTTTTAGAATGAGAGAAAAAACGATTCACCTCCACCTGGTCCACTTCACTCAGGATTTTGTAGACCTCAATCATATCCCCCCTCAGCAGACTCTTTTCCAAGCTGAAGAGCCCTAACCTCTTTAGCCTTTCCTCATATATCAGCGGTTTCATCCTATCAATTTGGTCACTCTTCTTCGAATCTTTTCTAATTCTGCTAGATACGGTAACCAGAATTGAACACAATACTCAAGTTGAGGTTGCACCATGGAGCGATATAGAAACATTATAATATTTTTGGTCTTATTTTGCATCCCTCTCCTAATTCCTAGCATCCTGATTGCTTTTTTGGCTGCTGCTGTACAAAGGGCAGATAATTTCAGCGTATTGTTTACAATGACACCCAGATCTTTATCTCGAATGCTGACTCCTAAAGTGGACCCTAGCATTAGATAACAATGACTCAGATGTGCATAACTTTGCATTTGACTACATTAAATTTCATCTGCTATTTGGATGCCCAGTCTTTCAGTTTCCTATGGTCTTCCTGCATTTCTTCACAATCTGCATGCTTTTTGACAACTTTGAATTGTTTTGTGTCATCTGCAAATTTAATCACCTTACTCATCATTCCAATTTCCAGATCATTTATAAATGTTAAATAGCACTAGTCCCAGTACAGATCCCTGCAGCACTCCACTATTCACCCTCCTCCATTGAGAAAAATGGCCATTTAACCCTACCCTCTTGTTTTCTGTCCAATAACCAATTCCTAATCCACAACAGAACATTGCTTCCTATCCCAGGACTCTAATTTTCTTAGGAGTCTCTCATGAGAAACTAGCTTGGACGTTTGGGCTCTGCTACCTCAGCTTGGAGCAAGAGCCCTAGTAATTTGTTGGTGGTCTAGAGGAGGGAGGCTACCTATGCCTCAAAGTAGGTCCTCTATTGCCCTCTACCTTCTTGATGTGGAGGCTAAGCCAGGAGTGGGCTGGGATAGTGATTTTATGGTTTCAGAGCACTTGTTTATGAGGTCTCCAACCTCCTCTAACGTGCTGTGGAGACCAAAAAGTGGTCTCCACAGCACAGAACATCTACTACAGGTTCTTGGTCTGAGGTGTGCAGTCAGGCAAGTCTGTGCAACCCAATAGTCATGGCAGAGGCTCTGGCTGCCAGGGTGAAAGAATCATAGGTTGCCCAGACCGTGTTCTTTTCACACTCCCATCTTCCATTACTTTACAGACCTCATGTGAAGGCTGAGGAGCTCATTAGCTAACTCTACCACACTGTACACAATGGTCAAATGCATAGTCACTAAAAGCTAATAAGAAGCTATGCAGAAGGCAAGCATAGCATAAAATGTCTTCCCAAAATACTACAAGGTCCAGGCCTCCATCCTTGAGGGCACTGACGAGCGAGTCTTAGAACTTTTGGCTCTTTGGAGAGTGGATTCAATCACCATAGAATGGTAAGAAAGCTGAAGCTTCTTGAATCATGGAGCCTTCTGCACTGTACACATATTCAACTTCCTTGTTCACCTGATATACAGATTTGTGTGTGTGTTGGGGGGGGGGGGGGGGTCCTCACGCTGCTTCAACTGTACCAGCTTATGCATTCTGTACATGGGCACTGTCAAAGCTTCTTAGGGAGGAGATCACACTGAAGGATGTCCAACTTCTAGGCCATGGGATCATCCTCAATCTCCAGTGGAGGAGTGGCTTAGTGGTTAGGGTGCTAAGGGTGGTGGACTTTGGTCCTGGGGAACTGAGTTCAATTCCTGGCACAGGCAGCTCCTTGTGACTCTGGGCAAGTCACTTAACCCTCCATTGCCTGCCGCATTGAGCCTGCCATGAGTGGGAAAGCGCGGGGTACAAATGTAATTAAAAAAAAAAAAAAATCAAATCAAATGGGACAGACCTAGTCATCTCCATGATAAAAATCCAAAAAAGGAGAGTACTTCTGGATGTAACTTTCTCCTTTCATGTGGAAGGAAGGGGCCTGGGGAAAGACCAAGAGGCCCTCTGGTGCCTCTTCAGACCTCCCCCTCCCCCACCAGGAACAATCAGACTCAGAATTTGCTTGCCTCACATGACAACCTGTTCATTCCTGGGTCAGGGCATTGAGGCACCAAGGATTCCCAGTTCTGAGAAGGCTTAACCTCCCCCCTTCCCTTGAGAGGCTGGAGATTGACACCAATTTTGTGCAGATTGGCTCCTCAGCAGCCAGTGTTGATGGGCTGCCCGCAGCCCACAGTCATTGCATGGGCCTCTAAGATAGCATCAGGAGCTTCGTTCTATAGTCTCTTGCTGGCAAATAGGTTCTCCATCTGCTCCTAGAGCATGGCCCTGAGCCACTCCAAGGGCTGCCATTGATGAAGGCTGGGATTCAGCTGAGTAGGTAATGCCATTAAAAATTATCAGGGTTGTATCACAGACCTGATCTTAGCTGAATGGAGGTTGTTATATCCCAGCTGCTTCCTAGGAGGGCTAGCAAGTCCTTATGTTGGGGATGCTTTGAAGACAGCAAGGATCCTACTGCCTCAGCACTTTTGACACCATGCTTCAAGGTGCTTCTTGGCCTCTGCTCAACACATTGTATTGGAGAACCTTGGCATTGACAAGGATGACAACAAATCCTTCCTTGCCTTCTGGTGGGGATTGGAGGATGCCCAATTCCAGTGACTGCTATTGATGCAAGATGTCTAATGCAACAATAGGAGGCATAGAGACTAATGCTTCCAATGCCCAAGTCAACAGACCAGTGCCAAAAATCCATTTGTGCTGTCTTCTCAACCTCTAAATATCTCTCCTTAACATCTGTGAATAGAAAGACTCTGATTAGACCTGATGAAATGTAGGCACCAATTATGTGTGTCCATGAGGGTCATGGTCCTACTGCACTGTGTACACTTTTTAAAACCACTGGGAGTTTTTTTGGACAAGTCAGGAAAGTTTTTCACCATTGACCCATTTGATTTCACCTTGGCTAAATTAGCTAGCCAAGTGCTCAAGGCCTAAGGAAGCCTAGTAATCCGCAGAAAATAAAGAAAAATTAGAAATGCCAAAAATCTGATGAAAAGAAATAAAATGGAGAAGATAGCATGCACCTGAGATACTTACACAGAGAATTGGCCAAAAACGCAATAAAAAGACCCCCAAAAAACAACAACAACAACTCAGCTGTGGAAAGAAGCAAAAAACACATCCACACTGCTCTGCAGAAAAAACAGGACTGTTCTGGTCCTGTGTGAGAACAGCAGGTGGGAAGATGCGCAATGCTTGGTGGGCCACTTCTAGAAGCTTTGAGAAAGAACACTGGGGAATGCTCACCACAGTGACCTATCAGATGGTGTCACACATCAGTCAGAAAATCTGCATCCTGCCTTTCCTCAGAGAACTAAAGCTCCTGAGTTCATCAGCATGTTATATGGTAAGTTCTCCAGGGTTAAGGAGAATTGAATGCAACAAAATCTTGAGCTACTAGTGATATGGAGGGGCATTTTCGATATGATGTCTAAGTCCAACTTTGGACGTCTTGCAAAAAACATCCAAAATCTAAATAGGAAAGGTCATTTTCAAAGAAGAAAAACGTCTTTTTTTTTTTCGAAAATACTGTGGACGTTTTATGATTTGGATGTTTTGGTTTTTGGTCCATTTTTGAAAAACAAAAAATGTTCAAGTGGAAAACACACAAAATCAAGCAATTGGTATGTAGGAGGAGCCAGCATTTTTAGTAGACTGGTCCCCCTGACATCCCAAAACAGCAAGAGAGTACCTTAGGGGGCACTGAAGTGGACTTCATACAAAACTCCCAGGTACACATCTCACCATTGCTCCCTTACCTTGTCTGCTGAGCCCCCAAAACCCACTACACCCAACTGTACACCACTACCGTAGCCCTTACGGGTGAAGGGGGCACCTATTTGTGGGTACAGTAGGTTTCTGGTGAGCTTTGGAGAGCTCACAGTTTCCTCCACAAGTGTAAGAGGTTGGAGGGGGGGGGGGGGGGGGGGGGGGGGGGAGGTAGGATCCTGGGTCCACCTGGCTGCCGTGCACTGCACCACTACTACTAAACTACTTCAGGGACCTGCATGCTATTCTAATGGACCAGAGTATAACATCTGTGGTTGGCATAGAGGCTGGCAAGGAATGTTTTTCATCACATTTTTGAGGGTGGGAGGGGGTTAGTGACCACTGAGGGAATAAGGGGAGGTCACCCCTGATTCCCTCCAGTGGTCATCTGGTTATTTAGGGCACCCTTTTGTGCCTTACTTGTTATAAAAACAGTCTAGCTCAAAACATCTACGTTTTAGTCCTGGATGGTTTTCTTTTGTTACATTAAAGTTGGAAAACATCTAAGTTTTAGGAATGCCCAAGTCCCGCCCTGAACACACCCCTCACACGCCCCCTTAAGATTTGGACACACTTCTGGTGGACTTCATAGAAAAACGTCTGAAAATACATTTTGAAAATACTGATTTGGATGTTTTTGTGAGAAAAACGTCCAAATGCTGCTTTATGCCACTTTTTAGATGTTTTTGTTCGAAAATGAGCCCGATAGCCACTTAACTGACTCTTTAGGATAACAAGTAATGTACTCATATAATTTTTTCTTTAAAAATAGATCAACTATTGCACTGCTGTCATTTCCTGGATGGCAGATACCTTAACAAAAAATAACCTTCTGTACAACAGACCAGCACCTAAATATTCAAGTAAGTATTGGTCACCAGTCATAATTTTGGTCATTAATGCCAGCATTATTCAACAATTAAAAGAAACATAAAAAAGGTGAAATCAAGTAGATGTGAAAACAGACAAATTTTGCTCTGTGCAGGGCAGTTAAGAATTTACTAGAATTTTGGTCTAATATTTTGTCTGTCCATGAAATGTGACTACAGGTCAAAACAGATAGGTTGCAGGCAATACCAGTTTAGTGGACTAATGTTATACATTTTTTACTTGCTTTCAAGAGCTGCATTCCTTTTCTGTGGACTGTACAAATTTTTACAGTATTAGCAGAGCAGATGAAGGAAGTATAAAGTTATGAGGTATTGTTAATATCATTGAAGATTACTTTCACTTTCTTGTTAACCTATATTTACTTCTAGAAAACAAAATTTTAGAAGGATAAGTCTAGAAATATGTTTTTTAACCAGCAAATAGATGTATCACTCCAAGCGGCGCTTTGAAGGTACATGTTTTAATTCTAAGAAAAAGCCTGCTATTACTACCTCTGCATTCAACATTTTTGGAGTTGGCTTTTGAGCCTTCTTTGAACCTGTATGTCCTTAGAAGGGGTATTGATTGCAGACCTAGAACTTGCACAAGGACAATATTACCATCTCTTGTTACCAGTGACCCTCCTGCACCCAAGTGCATTATTAGCTTTTCCCACTGTTTCGTTATACTGACTGGCAACCTTCAGGTTGTTGGGAAAGACTGCTTTCAAGTTGATAGTTCTTGCCTTTATTATTTAGAGGTGGGTAGTGGGATTTTGTACCACCACTGCATGTATTTTACACATTTTTCATGGAAAAAGCAAATACTAAATTTTCCAACCTTCACTGCTAATAGTTTTTCAATGGAATGTGAGATTCCTGCTGTGTATAGGTCTCCATCCTTATTAAAGTTATCTTTCTTGCTTCCTAATCACCCTTGGGTTTATTTCATACATCTTGTTCTGATTTTCAGATTGTATACTGTATGGTACCACTCTTTTTTTCTTACTAGGTTTTATGGATAAAGGTACTAACCAAATGATCTTGCAAGAAAGAAGCAAAGAAAACGAGGAAGGCGACGAGTGTAAAAATTTGATGTATATTGACAACTAAAGATGTGTGCTTAAGGAGTTAAGAGGACTATCACAATCACTAACACTATCAATTAAAATGTTCTTATTACATATTGTGTTGACATTGTAAGTAGTATACTATCCCATACTTTGTATTGTTCTTTGAATATTTTTACTGCTGTAATTGCCTATTGCTCATGATTATTCTTACTGGACACCACCTTGAGTGAATTCCTCCAAAAAGGCAGCAAATAAGGGAAGGGGGAAGAGAAATGGGACCTGATATACTGCCTTTCTGTGGTAGTTTGCAACTACATTCAAAGCGATTTACCTATATACTGGTACTTATTTTGTACCTAGGGCAGTGGAGGGTTAAGTGACTTGCCCACAGGCACAAGGAGCTGCAGTGGGAATCGAACCCAGTTCCCCAGGATCAAAGTCCGCTGCATTAGCCACTAGGCTACTCCTCCACTAAATCCTAATAACTAACTAAATAAATACATAAAGTCATCCTACAAAAAAAAGGAAATACTATTTCATGAATACTAATAAAATGTCATCACATAGGGGCATGTTGGCTAAAGTGCAGTACACTTTTTTTTTTTTTAGGAGGTGCTAAGTGTAGTTCCACTATTGACAGTCATGACAGCTAGCGTGCAGCTGCCAACCATGTCACTGACAACCATGCCCTGTCACCCTTCCACCAACAACTCACCTCTACCCATGTTAAGCAGCTAGCATTTTAAAAAAAATCAAACTGGCTGGTTCTAAACACATGGCAGTATTAGTGTGGGTCTACACTAACACTTCCACATGGTAAAACCCACGCCAGCTGCTTAATGCAGCATAGTAAACAATAGAGTACAAAGGGGAGGCCTTACACAACTTTAGACTTATTTACAACTCAATACAAACCTTGATTAGGAAAATGCATTCTTTCCAAGGGGGTAAGATATTTATGGTGAAACAATAGACATGTTAATGGAAAGACAAAATGGGACAATTGCAACATACTAATTTTCAAGCATTGAGTATTAAAATCTAATACAATAAAACAGCTATTTAAGTAACATTATTAGCCACTAATCCATAGAAAACAACATATAGCAGAGTGCAGGTTTGTTTTCAGTTCTTTCCGGAACTTTAGGTGGTCGTACGTTGTTTTTACTATTTTTGGCAGTGCATTCCATAGTTGTGCACTTAAATAGGAAAAGCTGAATGCATACGTTGATTTGTATTCAAGTCCTTTGCTGTTTAGGTAGTGAAGATTTAGGTATGTTCGTGCTGATCTTGTTGCGTTTCTGGTTGGCAGGTCTATAAGGTCTGTCATGTATCCTGGGGCTCCGCCATAGATAATTTTATGAACCAGGGTGCAGATTTTGAACACAATACGTTCTTTGATTGGGAGCCAGTGCAGTTTTTATTGGAGGGATTTGGCGCTTTCAAAACGTGTTTTTCCAAATATAAGCTCGGCTGCTGTGTTTTGAGCGGTCTGAAGTTTATGATTTGTTCTTTGCAGCCCGCATAGATTCCGTTGCAGTAGTCAACCTGGCTCAGTACCATTGATTGTATCAAGTTGTGGAAATTTCCCTCGGGAAGAATGGTTTCACACGTTTAAGTTTCCACATTGAGTGAAACATTTTCTTTATGGTAGATTTTGTTTAGTTCTCTAGTGAGAGGTTCCGGTCGATTATTACTCTGAGAATTATTTGATGAAAGAGGCCCTAAGAATGAAGATGACCACTTAACCCCCCCTCCCCCGGTTAGCCATATTGGTCAAAGCCTTGCTGACAAATGATTGCTGAGAATAAGAAGATATTCACAACTGTGGGGGTAAATTCTATAAATGACACAAAATTTAGCCACCAAGATGACAGGCACTGAGCACAAATTCTAGAACAGCAGTTCCATGCAGAACTGCTGTTATAAAATACTAACACATTTTAGTTTTCTGTGGCTATAATATGTTAAAGTAGAGGTTCTGTACCAGTGTCTAGCTTGCTGAAGTAGAGCCTTAAATGTACTATGAAATTTTTGCCACTTCTCAGACTGGTCACAGCAGCCACATTGGCAGCAAAGTCCTCTAATCTTCCATTTTCCCATACATGCTGACTCTTGTTGGCTTAAGAGGGAGGAACACTATGTCTTGCGGCTGCCACTTCCATGCAGACTTCCCTTTTGAGGTCAGAACTGTGTAGGTTTGATTGGTGGATTCAATCAAACTACAGGACCCTGATCTGTTATGATGTCAAAAGGAAGGCAGCAGAGGAAGAGGTAACTGTAGATTATCCCAAAGGGTGAAGAGAAGTTGGAGATGCCAGGGCGTAGGGGAGAAAAGGGTAAGACTGAGGAGTGGTGGGTGCTTCAGCAAACCCCTGGGCTGAGTCCAGGGAGGGATAATTTCTGTTGGGTTTAGCACCCCCACCCCCCCAATCATTTTGAAAAGTGAGCTCCTACGCTTCATAGTAGATTTGATTATTTGGTAGTTCATCATCCTGCTCTACTCTGTGCCTTTTTTCCCCCCTATGGATTATTTTGAGAGGCGTTGATGTTTTTATTAAAGCTTTATGTTTGATCTTTGCTGTGATTTATATGTGCTGTTTTATGTACATAAGTACTGCCACATTGGGAAAAGACCAAGGGTCCATCGAGCCCAGCATCCTGTCCACGACAGCGGCCAATCCAGGCCAAGGGCACCTGGTGAGCTTCCCAAATGTACAAACATTTTGTACATGTTATTCCTGGAATTGTGGATTTGTCCCAAGCCTATTTAGTAGTGGTTTATGGACTTGTTCTTTAGGAAACCGTCTAACCCCTTTTTAAACTCTGCTAACCACCTTCACCACGTTCTCCAGCAACGAATTCCAGAGTTTAATTATGCATTGGGTGAAGAAAAATTTTCTCTGATTTGTTTTAAATTTACTACACTGTAGTTTCATCACATGCCCCCTAGTCCTAGTATTTTTGGAAAGCGTGAACAGACGCTTCACATCCACCTGTTCCACTATACTCATTATTTTATATACCTCTATCATGTCTCCCCGCAGCCGTCTCTTCTCCAAGCTGAAAAGCCCTAGCCTCCTATGTCTAATCTACCTGGCTTTAGGCCACCTTATTAATCACAATTGCTTCCTTTCTGGAATATTTTATATTAGGCACCCAAAGTTTGTGTAAGATCTAGAGGCAGGGAGCTATAAGAAGGAGGGACAGTGAAAATTCTTAAACAATACATTACTCCTGGTAGCAGTAAGAATGTTAAGGCACAGAAAATAAAGCCCACAAAAAGTACTACGGTATTATACCTTGCTCAGTACAAGGAGACCACAAAGCTACCGAGACAAAATATGTATATGTCTAAGGTAGAGCACCTTTTACGGCTTTCATACACTTTATTTTCTGTGTATTAGTGTTTGTTTTTAGGCTGATTTTGTGCCTTGATACATTTTTTTTTTGTAAGTGAAAGGCGGTATATCAAGTTTTACAAAATAAAAGAATATAATGGAATTAAAGCAATATTATGTCTTTACTACAACATGACCTGCTACAAAGTAGAAAGATGAACACAAGCAGCTCAGGGGATCTTTCACTAAAGCTTAGCTTGAGTTATCTGTAGCAGAGCCCATTTTATTCCTATGGGCCCTGCTGCAGATAACTTGAGCTAAGCTTTAATAAAAGAACCCCTCAAAGAGCTATTATAGGCTGTGCAATAGTATGGAGACTGTTTTAACCACTTTGGTTTCTGCCTTCAGGTCCTGGTTATGCAATTTGACATGTCAAGTGCCTTTGATGTGGTGGATCATGATCTTTTGTTAAATTTACTAGACCAATTTGGAATTTGTGAGAAAGTCTTGTCCTGATTTCAGGGCTTAGAGTAGTCTTAGAGTAAAAATGTCAGGCACATCATCATCGCCTTGGTCTCCAAATTGTGGTGTGCCGCAAGGTTCACCCCTATCTCCATGTCATGATGGCTCCGCTGGGGGGGGGGGGGGGGGACATGAGTCAATAGGATTCCATCCTTTTATCTACATGAATGATGTCACTATTTACATCCCTTGTTGAGGCGACATCCAGGGAATTCTATATAGGATTAAAACTGGCCTTGATTTAATTGAATCCTGGGCCTATGAATTCTGCCTAAATTTAAATTTGGAGAAGACTATATTTTTGGTAATAACTAATCTGATGGACCATGATCCCTGTAGCAATTTTAGTATTTACTATTTCTTATTCTTTGGAGTCTACTCTAAAAAAAAATGTAGGAGTTGTTGTTGATCAGCACGTACCCTTTGAATCTCAGGTGTCCTTGGTGGTTACTAAATCTTTTAAATTACTTTGGATGCTAAAGTGCATTAGGCCCTTTTTCAACTGATATCTTTAGATTACTTGTCCAGTCTCTTGTTTTGACCCAATTAGATTATTGTAATTCTATCTATTAAGCGTGTAAAGAATGTATCTTAAGGAAACTGCAAATTGCCCAAAATACTGCGGCTAGACTTGTCATGCATGTACCATGCTTTGAGAGGGCTACTCCTTTGCTGATACATTTGCATTGGCTTCCCATTAGGGCCACGATTGTAATCAAACTCTGTGCTCTCTTGTTTCAGATTTTGTATTGTATTGCCTGACTATATGTTGCCCCTTGTTACTTTGCCTTCTCTCAATTCAATCTTTGGTGCAAGAGACTACCTGCGTCTTCATTTCCCTACCTGTAAGAAAGTTTATAAATCTAAATACCCAGCTACTTTTATTTATTGGGATTAATTAACCACTTCTATGAAGAAATTCAGCCAAGGTGGTGTACAGTAGGTACAGTTTAACATACCTGTCACATCCGTCGCTCCCTCCGGCTGCTCCTCCGCGGGAAGCAGGAGCCGGCGTCCGCCACGGCGAAGGCCGGCTTTCTTGAGGCCGCGGCTCGCCGCGGTGATGGCCGCCCAGTCCGAGGCCGGGGGCCGGCGATCGCGGCTGCCGGACTCTCGATCGCCGGCTATGGGGGCTGTGCTTGCGCCAGTGGGGGAAATGGTGCCGAGGCGTGATGGCCGGCGTCTCCTTCACTCTTGGGCGCGGGAACCCGAAGCTCCGCCTCAGAGGAGTTAGATAGGGAGGCCAGTACTGTAGTCCCGCCTGGGAGGTCAGACAGAGCCAATCAGAAGGGTTCTGTCGATAACCAGGTTCTGATTGGCCAGCTATGTCTACGGGGGCTGGGCAGTTGAATGCTGACAGTATTTAAGGAGCGGGCCTGAGATAGGACATTTCTTCAGGTTCTGTTTCCCGAGGCCAGTCTCCGCTTGTTCCTGTGCTCAGTTGGTTTCCTTGTTCTTCTGGTCTTGACTTTTGGACTGTTCCTGGTTTACTCTGCTAGCTGACTGCCTTGACCTTTTGCTTGATTCTGATTACGCTGTTAGCTGCCTGCCCTGACCTGTTGCCTGTTCTTGGACGTCTCCATTTTCCATCTGCCTTCTTCTCTCCTGGTTCCAGTCTGGGTCAGTTCGTCAACCCCGCGGTTCCAGAAGTCCCATTGACCGCCTGCAGCTGGGGGCTCAACCCTTGGTGAACGGCGGTCGCCGCGGGTGAAGACTTGGGGTTGCACGGCTGTCCTTTGAGGTCCTTCGGGGCCTTGCGGGACCTAAGGGCTCACCTTCCTTGCGGACAAAACAGGAACCTGAAGCCATGAGCTCGCCTACGCAACTCAATCTACGGGACCTGGCTAAAATTCTCCAGCAGCAGCAGGAGCAGTTGAACGCCCTGTCAGGGGCCCTGCAGAATGTCTGCTCTCAGCTAACCACGGTCCAGGTGCAGAACCAGGCCGCTACGGCACACCAGGCCGCTGCAGCGGCTCCCCGTCCGGGAGGGTCCTTCCTGGGACCTCGGTTCCCTGAGCCTACTCGGTTTGATGGTGTCCCCGGGAAGCTGCCGGGGGTTCCTCAACCAGTGCAACTTATACTTCAAGATGCAACCAGAAGCTTTTGCCTCAGACCAGATAAAAGTGGCCTATGTTATTTCCTTGCTTACGGGACGGGCCCTAGCCTGGGCGTCCCCGCTATGTGAACAACAAGATCCGCTTTTGGACAACTACGCGGAGTTCCAGCGTCGATTTCGCATGGTGTTTGATCTTGCAGGAAGGCCGTCTTCCGCCGCTTCCGAGCTGCTGCGGATCCAACAGGGCGAAGGGACCGTGGCAGACTATGCAATCCGGTTCCGGACTCTGGCGACTGAATTGCGCTGGAATCAGGAGTCCCTATCCACGATCTTCCTGGAAGGGCTTCAGGATCGAATCAAGGACGAGCTGGCTGGCCGGGAGGTCCCGGGGCAGTTGGACGCCTTGATCTCGCTCTGTGTCCGGGTGGATACCTGTTTCCAGGAAAGGGCTAGAGCCCGTGCGGACCGGCGGAGGGGGCCCGGAGGCGGGTCCCGGTCTAGTCAGGTACCTTCCCCCCGACGGGGCTCCAAAGAACCCAGGGAGACCTCTGAGGAACCTATGGTCATCGGCCGTCAACGGTTAACCCTGTCTGAAAGGACTCAACGCCTTCGGGGCGGCCTTTGCCTGTATTGCGGCAAGGCCGGTCACTTCATCCGCACTTGCCCCGCACGGCCAGGAAACGCCACTCCCAAGGCGCCCTGAGGGGAGAGGTCCTGGGGCACTCTAATCCCCTACCAGACCATCTGATTACTCTCCCGGTGACCCTGCGGTGGCAGGAGACGGTGGTTCACACCCATGCTCTCTTGGATTCCGGGGCCGGGGGAAATTTCATTTGTCAGGAACTCTTGCGGCAGATGGGATGGCCTATACTGCCCTATCGACCCGCTTTGCAAGTGACATCCATCCAGGGGACAGCGTTACCCCAGCCTATCACGGAGGTGACTCCATTTTTGGGGCTCCAGGTGGGGGAAGACCATCGTGAGGAGGCTCAATTTCTGATTTTACCCCGTACCATTCATCCCGTGGTACTGGGCCTGCCCTGGTTACGGCGTCACACCCCTGTAATAGATTGGACTTTAGGGAGGATTCAAGCCTGGGGTGGCGCCTGCACCAAGACCTGTTTGAAGGGCCGGGAATCCAGCTGCCCCGCGGTAGTAGCCACTCCTAGAACTGTGTCAGTCTGTCAAGCTGCTCTGCCAGAGGATTACCGGGAGTTCGCTGATGTGTTTAGTCCCGTGGAAGCGGATGTGCTACCCCCACATCGGTCCTTTGATTGCGCTATTAATCTGATGGCCGGCAAGATGCCACTGCGGGGCCGACTCTATACACTGTCCCGAGAGGAATCGAAGGTCATGCAAGCTTACATCCGGGAGAATCTCCAGAAAGGGTTCATTCGTCCCTCCACGTCCCCTGCCGGGGCAGGATTCTTTTTCATGACCAAGAAAGATGGCTCCTTGAGGCCCTGCATTGACTACCGGGGCCTAAATGCCATCATCGTTAAGGACCGATACCCTCTGCCCCTTATTCCGGAGTTTTTTGATCGGCTGCAGGGGGCCCAGATCTTCACTAAATTGGACCTCCGTGGAGCCTACAACTTGGTCCGTATCCGGCAGGGGGACGAATGGAAAACTGCATTTAATACGCATGAGGGGCACTTCGAATACCGAGTGATGCCCTTCGGCCTGTGCAACGCTCAAGCAGTGTTCCAGAGGTTCATAAACTTCCCTCTTGAAGACCTGCTTTACGCTACGGTAATTGTATACCTAGATGACATCCTGATCTTTTCCAAAGATCCCCAGGAGCATGTGGCCCACGTTCGGACTGTTCTTCAGCGCTTACGGCAGTATCGCTTGTTTGACAAACTCAGCAAATGCTCATTTCATCAGCAGACTCTGCCTTTTCTGGGACATATTCTTTTACCTGGGGGTCTGCGAATGGATCCAGACAAACTCCGCGCTATCCGGGAGTGGCCCCAACCCCAAGGCCTGAAGGCGCTGCAACGGTTCCTGGGGTTTGCGAATTACTACCGTCAATTTATTCCTCATTATTCGCAATTGACAGCTCCGCTGACAGCGCTCACTAAGAAGCATGCGGATGTTCGGAACTGGCCGGCCGAGGCGCAAACGGCATTCAGTCAGTTGAAGAAAGCCTTTGAATCCGCTCCCATCCTTCAGGCCCCAGATCCAGACAAGCCTTTTGTGGTAGAGGTGGACGCTTCTGCTTTGGGCGCCGGGGCAGTCCTCTCTCAAGTTAACGCCAAGGGCCGGTGTCAACCTTGCTTCTTTTTCTCCCGAAAGTTCTCCCCAGCGGAACGCAATTATACTGTAGGAGACATAGAATTGCTAGCTTTGAAGTTAGCCCTGCAAGACTGGAGACATCTGCTGGAAGGGGCAGAGCATCGATTTACAGTGATTACGGACCACAAGAATCTTTTGTATCTGCAGGAGGCCCAAAGGCTGAATCCGCGGCAAGCCTGCTGGTCGTTGTTCTTCGCCAGGTTCCGGTTTCAACTTGTGTTCCGGTCAGCTGCACAGAATACCCCTGCAGACTCCCTCTCCCGAGCCTTCGAAGCTCCAGAGGACATTGAGGAGCCTCATCCTATGTTGGATCCGGCCTGCCTCTGTGTGGCCCCGGGCAGGGTCACCCCGATGCGGGAACTCATGCCTCCGCAGGACCGGGAAAAAGTAATGCGTTGGGGACATTCATCTGTATGGGCCGGACACTTTGGGTTCCAAAAAACCCTCCGTCTGATTTCTCGAGAGTACCGATGGCCTCGTATGAATCAAGATATCCTTCAGTTTGTCACGACCTGCCCTACCTGTGCCCGGACCAAGTCGGTGGTGGGGCGCCCCTGGGGAAATCTGCAGCCCTTGCCCATTCCTGCAGCCCCCTGGGAGGAATTGTCTATGGATTTCATTACGGATCTTCCCCGCTCCCAGGGGCACACTGTGATTTGGGTAGTGGTAGACCGGTTCTCCCATATGGCACACTTCGTTCCCCTGCCAGGGCTTCCGTCGGCAGCACTGTTAGCCCAACAGTTCATCCAGCACATTTTCCGGCTCCATGGGCTACCAGTCAGGATCATCAGTGACCGCGGAGCCCAGTTCAGTTCACGATTCTGGAGAGCCCTGTGTTCCGCTCTGGGGGTTGTTACCCATTTCTCCTCTGCCTACCATCCGCAGACCAACGGGATGGTTGGGAGGATTAACCAAACGTTGAAGGGGTTCTTGCGGGCTTTTGTCAACAGGCGGCAAGACAACTGGGCATCCCTTCTTCCATGGGCCGAGTTCGCCTATAACCACAGTGAACACTCTGCCTCTGGGCAATCTCCATTTTTCATGGTATATGGACAACATCCGCGGCTTCCTCCGCCCATCCCCTCTGACTCCTCTACGCCCATGGTTACTCAAACTCTGGCTGACCTGCGGGAAGTCTGGAACATGGCCCGAGAGCAACTACAGAAAGCAGCCGCCAGGTATAAGTCGTTTGCTGACCGACACCGGCGCCCCGCCCCGGTTTTGCAGCCGGGGCAAAAGGTATGGCTGAGCACCAAATACCTGAGGCTCCGGGTGCCCTCTCGGAGGCTGGGGCCACGGTACATCGGGCCGTTTGTTATCTAGTCTCGGATCGGAGCTGTGACATACTGCCTGCGGCTACCTAGTACTCTGCGGATCCATAATGCCTTCCATGTTTCTCTGTTGAAGGTCTTTCGGGGGTCTAAATGGCATCCATAGAATAAAGAGTCAGTTGTTCCAGAGGCTGACCCCGATCCCGAGTATGAGGTTGAAGAAATCATAGACTCCAAGAGGCGTCGGGGAAAGCTGCTCTACCTGTTATCATGGAAGCATTTCGGTCCCGAGGACAATTCCTGGGAGCCGGCTACCAATGTACATGCCCTGGAGTTGGTACGGGCCTTCCATGATCGTTATCCTCAAAAACCAGGACTCAGGAGGAGGGGGGCATCCGGGGGGGGGGGGATACTGTCACATCCGTCGCTCCCTCCGGCTGCTCCTCCGCGGGAAGCAGGAGCCGGCGTCCGCCATGGCGAAGGCCGGCTTTCTTGAGGCCGCGGCGGGGAGCCTGGGCTTGCCGCGGTGATGGCCGCCCAGTCCGGGGGCCGAGGCCCGGCGATCGCGGCTGCCGGACTCTCGATCGCCGGCTATGGGGGCTGTGCTTGCGCCAGTGGGAGAAATGCCGCCGAGGTGCGATAGCCAGCGTCTCCTTCACTCTTGGGTACGGGAACCCGAAGCTCCGCCTCAGAGGAGTTAGATTGGGAGGCCAGTACTGTAGTCCCGCCTGGGAGGTAGGACAGAGCCAATCAGAAGGGTTCTGTCGATAACCAGGTTCTGATTGGCCGGCTATGTCTACGGGGGCTGGGCGGTTGAATGCTGACAGTATTTAAGGAGCGGGCCTGAGATAGGACATTGCTTCAGGTTCTGTTTCCCGAGGCCAGTCTCCGCTTGTTCCTGTGCTCAGTTGGTTTCCTTGTTCTTCTGGTTTTGACTTTTGGACTGTTCCTGGTTTACTCTGCTAGCCACCTGCCTTGACCTTTTGCCTGATTCTGGCTACGCTGTTAGCTGCCTGCCCTGACCTACATAAGTACATAAGTACATAAGTAGTGCCATACTGGGAAAGACCAAAGGTCCATCTAGCCCAGCATCCTGTCACCGACAGTGGCCAATCCAGGTCAAGGGCACCTGGCACGCTCCCCAAACGTAAAAACATTCCAGACAAGTTATACCTAAAAATGCGGAATTTTTCCAAGTCCATTTAATAGCGGTCTATGGACTTGTCCTTTAGGAATCTATCTAACCCCTTTTTAAACTCCGTCAAGCTAACCGCCCGTACCACGTTCTCCGGAAACGAATTCCAGAGTCTAATTACACGTTGGGTGAAGAAAAATTTTCTCCGATTCGTTTTAAATTTACCACACTGTAGCTTCAACTCATGCCCTCTAGTCCTAGTATTTTTGGATAGCGTGAACAGTCGCTTCACATCCACCCGATCCATTCCACTCATTATTTTATACACTTCTATCATATCTCCCCTCAGCCGTCTCTTCTCCAAGCTGAAAAGCCCTAGTCTTCTCAGCCTCTCTTCATAGGAAAGTCGTCCCATCCCCACTATCATTTTCGTCGCCCTTCGCTGTACCTTTTCCAATTCTACTATATCTTTTTTGAGATACAGAGACCAGTACTGAACACAATACTCCAGGTGCGGTCGCACCATGGAGCGATACAACGGCATTATAACATCCGCACACCTGGACTCCATACCCTTCCTAATAACACCCAACATTCTATTCGCTTTCCTAGCCGCAGCAGCACACTGAGCAGAAGGTTTCAGCGTATCATCGACGACGACACCCAGATCCCTTTCTTGATCCGTAACTCCTAACGCGGAACCTTGCAAGACGTAGCTATAATTCGGGCTCCTCTTACCCACATGCATCACTTTGCACTTGTCAACATTGAACTTCATCTGCCACTTGCACGCCCATTCTCCCAGTCTCGCAAGGTCCTCCTGTAATCGTTCACATTCCTCCTGCGACTTGACGACCCTGAATAATTTTGTGTCATCGGCGAATTTAATTACCTCACTAGTTATTCCCATCTCTAGGTCATTTATAAATACATTAAAAAGCAACGGACCCAGCACAGACCCCTGCGGGACCCCACTAACTACCCTCCTCCACTGAGAATACTGGCCACGCAATCCTACTCTCTGCTTCCTATCTTTCAACCAGTTCTTAATCCATAATAATACCCTACCTCCGATTCCATGACTCTGCAATTTCTTCAGGAGTCTTTCGTGCGGCACTTTGTCAAACGCCTTCTGAAAATCCAGATATACAATATCAACCGGCTCCCCATTGTCCACATGTTTGCTTACCCCCTCAAAAAAATGCATTAGATTGGTGAGGCAAGACTTCCCTTCACTAAATCCGTGCTGACTTTGTCTCATCAGTCCATGTTTTTGTATATGCTCTGCAATTTTATTCTTAATAATAGCCTCCACCATCTTGCCCGGCACCGACATCAGACTCACCGGTCTATAATTTCCCGGATCTCCTCTGGAACCCTTCTTAAAAATCGGAGTAACATTGGCTACCCTCCAGTCTTCCGGTACTACACTCGATTTTAGGGACAGATTGCATATTTCTAACAGTAGCTCCGCAAGTTCATTTTTTAGTTCTATTAATACTCTGGGATGAATACCATCAGGTCCCGGTGATTTACTACTCTTCAGCTTGCTGAACTGACCCATTACATCCTCCAAGGTTACAGAGAATTTGTTTAGTTTCTCCGACTCCCCCGCTTCAAATATTCTTTCCGGCACCGGTGTCCCCCACAAATCCTCCTCGGTGAAGACCGAAGCAAAGAATTCATTTAATTTCTCCGCTACGGCTTTGTCCTCCTTGATCGCCCCTTTAACACCATTTTCGTCCAGCGGCCCAACCGACTCTTTGGCCGGTTTCCTGCTTTTAATGTATCTAAAAAAAATTTTACTATGTATTTTTGCTTCCAACGCTAATTTCTTCTCAAAGTCCTTTTTTGCCCCTTTTGGCTTGGCATTCCTTATGATCTATCCTGTTACTTTCAGTTGGTTCTCTTCTCCACTTTCTGAAGGATTGTTTTTTGGCTCTAATGATTTCCTTTATCTTACTGTTTAGCCACGCCGGCTGACGTTTAGTCTTTTTTCCCTTTTTTCTAATACGTGGAATATATTTGTCCTGAACCTCCAGGATGGTGTTTTTAAACAGCATCCACGCCTGATGCAAGTTTTTTACTCTGCGAGCTGCTCCTTTCAGTCTTTTTTTCACCATTTTTCTCATTTTGTCGTAATCACCTTTTCTATAGTTAAACGCTAGCGTACTTGATTTCCTGTTGCCTGTTCTTGGACGTCTCCATTTTCCATCTGCCCTCTTCTCTCCTGGTTCCAGTCTGGGTCAGTTCGTCAACCCCGCGGTTCCAGAAGTCCCGTTGACCGCCTGCAGCTGGGGGCTCAACCCTTGGTGAACGGCGGTCGCCGCGGGTGAAGACTTGGGGTTGCATGGCTGTCCTTTGAGGTCCTTCGGGGCCTTGCGGGACCTAAGGGCTCACCTTCCTTGCGGACAAGACAATACCAAAGTACTAAATGGTGGAATTCCTTGCCAAAAAATATGAGATCCCAACATATGATTTTTCATAAGTTTTTGAAATTTTTCCTTTTCAAAAAATTGCTGTCAATCAATCCTGGTGCCTAATCTCCTCCTTCCATTCTCCCCATTATGGTTTATTATTAAATTCTTTATAAATTTATGATTCTTTCCTTATTGATGTGTGGGTTTATGTATTTTGTTTCATATTTTGTAATGACTTCCATTAGCTTGTTAGCCAAACTGAACTCAAAATTCAATGGGAAAATTTGGGGTATAAATGTCAAATAAATAATGCAGTTTATCTAAGGACAAGCAGGCTGCTTGTTCTCACATGTGGGTCAACGTCCGCGTCAGCCCAGGATTCGGACGGCATATTATAAAATTTTTTGCCAGAGTCTTCTAGTGCGCAAACCGCGCGCACCATGCGGATGACTTCCTGCCTGTGGAGTGAGCGTGCTTCTTCAGTTTTTCTTTCTCCGCGTTGAAGTGTGGCAGCTTTTGTTTCTGCTCCTCTTCAGGCCCAAGAAATGTCTTCACTGTCTGTGATTTGTTCACTAATGTTTATTATTTTTTTCTTTAAAGTTAACAAAAAAAAAGAAAAAAGAAAAAAAGAAGTAGGTTCCTGTAGTTTCCTTTTAGTTTTTTCCCCCTACTTTAATTTTAAAACAATTTTTATTGATGACATTTCCAACCATACAAATCCAACATTGTAAATAATATGAACAATTTTTTGTTTGATTTTGACTAACATCGTCATCAATTTTTTCAAACTTTTGTATGCAGTCTGGCAATAATGTTATCAAAAACAGTATCCATTAATTCCCACCGCAATATAACATCCTATCACATTCTTTAACGAATCTACATAACATTAGATAGTGAATCTCATCATGAATTAAGTTGCCCCCCTCCCCCCCTCCTCGTCCATAATCCCGTTCAGCTTACTGTAATCTTTCCTTCCCCCCCCCCCTTTTTTGATCCCCTCCCCCTTCCCCCCCCCCCTTTTTTGTGAAGCATCAGTTCCTTGGTCACATGGATATAAGGCCACCTTTTTTTGTTACAGAGCTTGTCATGTAGGAATGCGAGGGTCCCCCAGCTTATTGATAATATTGCTACGGGCGCGGGGCGCAAGGGCCTGTATATAATTTCTCCAAGTAAGAAATAATTCTTTTTGTCGTTTGAATCGCAAAGCGACAGCCCGGACCTCCATCAACAATAAGGCATGTAATCTATTACGCCATTGCCAGTATGTCAGAGGCTCCTGTGTGACCCAATTGACCAGTATGCATTTTTTTCCCACTAAGCAGGCCTTATATACCAACAAATTATGGTGGACAGCACCAGCCCCAAACATGTCGTCCATCCCCAACAGGGCCTGTTCCGGTTTCAGCGAAATGCTCTTATGTTCCAAGTATCCTAAAAAATTAAATATTTTAGTCCAGAACTGCTGGACTTCCCGGCACTCCCACAAAGCGTGGTAATATGTACAGGGCGCACTTCCACATCTCCCACAAATTGGTTCTCCCACTCCTCCCATTTTAAAAAGTCTTGATTTAGATGTATAGGCCCTAAAAATCACCCTTCCTTGACATTCTCTTAGTTCTGCGCTGTCTATTCGTCTAGGGATCTGTCGTAAACAACTCAGCAACATTTGCGATGTCACCTCCCTTCCAAGGTCTGCTGACCATTTCAGTAGAAGATGGCTCATAGTTTGATGTACCTTATGCTGTAAAAGCCTTTTGTGAAGGAGTGATATTGATACTGCCTCCTCAGTAGGCATTTCGTACAATTGATCTATTTTATTGGGCACATCCACAACAAGTGACTGCTTGGGAATCCCTATTACATAGTGAGATATCTGTTGATGTGCGAAAGCATCCATCCACGAGTTTTCCCCTATCCCCAATGCCTCCACCCCCTTCAGCCTACCTGTGGAATCTACCAGGTCTTGTATAATTTTGAGCCCTTTTTGTTTCCAAATTTTAAATCTAAGATTATCCATTCCTGGAAGGAAGTCTCCATTCCCCATTATAGGTAGCAATCCACTCTGATGTGCATCAAACGCCCATTGGCGGCTCAATTCTCTCCACACCAATCTAAGTGGTCTAACCAACAGACTGTTCTTTATATGTTTTGGCAATGAGGACTGTTTGGCCTGCAGCACATAATGTAGGTGTAGCGGACTAACCCACCTCTCCTCCACTACTCGCGGTGTGTGGTAGGACGTCTCCTTGATCCAGTCCCCCACATGTCTCAACAAGCAAGCTCTGTTATAGCGCAATAGATTCAATACCCCCATTCCACCACCTTCCCAGGAATCTAACATAGTTTGCCAATTTATCTGCGGCCGTTTATGATTCCAAAAAAACCTTGAGAGCATGCTCATCAGTTTCCTCCAATCTTTTTTTAAAAGAAATAATGGTAAGACCTGAAAGCAATACAGCCACTTCGGGAAGAGTATCATATTGAATAAAGATATGCGGCCCATCAAGGATAGCGGTAAGTTAACCCATCTTTCTAATAGACGCTTTGTAAACTCAAACAATTTGGCTATATTCATCTGGTATAGTTTGGAAGGATCCCCCGGCAATTGTATCCCTAGGTATTTAAATGAATTGTGTGCGCGTTTTAGTGGGCATGCTAATTGTGACCATTCTGTTTCTGTCATATTTATCAGTTGAATCTCAGATTTGTCCAGATTAAGACCAAACCCTGAAAAGTCACCAAATTCTTTCAAGGTCTCTAAGACCACTGGCAAGGATATACTAGGTTGTATGAGGATAACTAACAAATCATCCGCAAAAGCAGATATCTTAAAATGCTCGAGCCCTATATTTACCCCCTTTATCTCTGGTGATTCCAAAATATCCCGAATTAGAGGGTCTATCACCAGCACGAATAGAAGTGGAGACAAAGGGCACCCCTGTCTAGTGCCTCTAGCTATCTCAAATCGTCCAGATATCAGTCCATTTGTCATCACCTCCGCCATAGGGCCATTATACAACGATTTAATGGCCTCCCCAAAAAAACCATTGATCCCATATGCTTCCAATACTCCAAACATAAAGTCCCACCGCACTCGATCGAATGCTTTATGTGCATCAAAACTGATCAGTATAGACGGGTCTTTACTCAATGTTATGTGTTCCAATGCTAACAAAATTTTTCTCAGGTTTTTTGTTACTGAGCGGTCTCGCACAAACCCCACCTGTGGATCCAACACCAAGTGGGGCAAAAATCTAGCTAGTCTATTTGACAGAATCTTAGCAAACAATTTAGCTTCGTAGGCTATTAAAGAGATAGGTCGATAAGATTCTGTTTGAGTTGGATCTCTGCCCGGCTTCAGTAGCACAATTATTTGCGCCGTTTTCAGCGAGTTGGGGAGTTCACCTCTTTCTACATATTTGTTAAAGACCTTAGTTACACATGTCCCAATATCTTCAATTAAAATTTTGTATACCTCTGAGGTGAAGCCATCCACTCCTGGCGACTTATAGAGTGGACTATCCCGTATACACCACTGGACTTCCTCCTCTGTTATGGCTGCATTTAAAAGCTCTTGTTGGTGGCTTTTGAGCTTTGGGAGTACCTGTCCCCCTAGATATGAAGTCGCCTCCAGTCCCTCATCCTCTGGTTGAGAGTACAAGCGGGTATAAAATTCTTCAAATACTCTATTAACATCCTCATTAGTATGAAATCTAGTACCTTTCTCATCTTGAATTTGTGTTACCCATCTCCGCCCCCCCCACCTGACTAGCCAATCTCGCTAAAAGTTTTCCTTGCTTGTTAGCATGTTGGTACAACTGGTATTTATAGTACATCAAAGACTTTTGTGTATGAGAGTGAATCAATTGGTTGAGTTCTACCTGTGTCAACAGCAATAATTTTTTATGGGCATGTGACTGTGTTCTACCATATAGTTGTCGAAGCATTCGCACCCTTTTCTCTAATCGTATCAACTCGGCTTCTCTCATTCTCTTTTTGTGGGAGGAGTATGATATTATATGCCCTCTCAGTACAGCTTTAGCTGCGTCCCAAAAAAGGATTGGGTCTAATTCATAGCTTTCTCTATTAAATTCCCCATATTCCCTCCATTTATCTTTCAGAAATATATGGAATTGGGAATCATAATATAATGCTCTTGGGAACTTCCAATAATATGGGCCCTTTGGTTCCGCTTCCCATTTCAAGGTTATCGATATCATTGCATGGTCAGACACCAGGGTGGGACCAATCTCTGCCTTCTCCAGTAGAGTCGCCGTGCGTTGGGATATTAGCAGATAATCTATTCGTGACTGAGTGCCATGGGCTCTTGATAAATGGGTATAATCACGATCCCCTGGATGTAGCAGGCGCCAGGAGTCCAACAGCTCCAGCTCCGAACACACCCACGGCACTCCCCTAGTATAATTCACCGGCCCTATCCGGGAGGGGCCAGTGCTATCCACCAGGGGATCAAATACTTGATTAAAATCTCCTCCAATTATTGTCGGCATCTGGTCAAAGCTTTGTATATGTTTTAGGAGTGTCTTAAAAAATTTTTTGTCATACTGGTTTGGAGCGTATATATTGACCAGTAACAATGGCCTATTGTTTAATGTGATATGTTGAATAATATATCTACCTTGGGAGTCCTGAATCTTTCTGTGCTTCACGCATTGTACCCCTTTCCTAAATAGGATGGCTACTCCCGCTTTTTTGTTTGAAGTTGGGCTACCAACTAGGTCCCCCACCCACCAGCGGCACAGTTTTTTATGTTCATCTGCACTCAAATGCGTTTCTTGCAACATGGCTATCTGTGCCTTGTGTCTATTCAGCGCTTGCAATATCTTTGATCGTTTAATGGGTGATGATATTCCCCCCACATTCCATGACAGTATCTTAACCATAATTGGTTCTATGGACGCTCAGTATGTAAACTCTCATTGAACACCATTTTTCTGGCAGGCGGGAGCATCCCAGCTTGCCCCCGCCCCCCGCCATTAGGTGGCTCCCTCCAATCCCCGTATTCATATCCATATCTTCACAATGCAATCCTTTGTACTGACCTTTTAACTTTCCCCCCCCTTCCTGTTCCTGATCCCAATCCCTCCTCCCTCCCTCCCCCCTCCCCCCCGAATGCCCCCTCTTCCCCTGTCCTGGACCCATTCTCCCCATGTAGTTCTTATAGAACCGGTCACGTATAGGTACCCCCCCCCCCCTCTCTTACTAGTTTAATTATAGGCCCCGATTATGACTATGTTCTCGGCTATATTACCACTCTTATTGCAATGTACCTTGTACAGCAGTCGGATATTACAAGACAAGAATGTTGAGTTATTAGTGAGACAGAGCCTCCTATTAGTCCGTCTTTATTCTAAAGTCTCAAGTCGCCATCTCTTAAGTCTCATATCGCGGATATTCCATCCGTCCAATTTCTTCGTCTTCATCAGGCTGTTATTAATCAACCGTTATTCTCATATTTTCTGGAACTCTCCTGCATTCCATCCGCGCTCTCAGCGTATGTCAAATCTTCCATCTAGCTTATAGCTCATTCCGTTTTTCATTTTTTATAGGGTCCCTTGTTGTTATACAGTCTTATTGGTCACATTTTCCAGACATGGTGTTAACTGCCATGTGTTATTTCATTTTGTTGCCTTACTTGGCAGCGTTTTCAGATACTCTTTGGCTTTCTCCACTGTCTCATAAGTATGTTCCTCGCCATCATAAAGGATCCGTAGTTTGGCCGGATATATCAGAAAGAACTTAATTTTTCGTTCATATAACTCCGCACATATTGGGGCAAAAGCCCGTCTCGCCGTCGCCACACTAATTGAATAGTCCTGGAAACATAAAATTTTTTTACCTTCATATTGCAGTGGCTGACCTGCTCGAATAGCTCTCAGAATCGCCTGCTTGTGGCCATATTGTAAAAGCTTCATAATTACCACTCTGGGTTTGTCACTTGATTGTCTACGAGGCCCCAACCTATGTGCTCGCTCAATTCGTAATGAATCCTGCAAGTTGTTTAGTCTTAGCGTCTCCGTGAGCCAGCGTTCCAGAAAACCCACCAATTCTGTGTCTTTTAAATTTTCCGGTAACCCAACAAGTCTTAAGTTGTTCCTCCTTGCTCGATTTTCTAAATCGTCTAACTTGTGCTCTAGGTCTTGCACTTTCTTTTGAAGCTCCGCTCTCTGCTCCACGGGCTCCTGCATGCGATCTTCAATGTCGCTGATTCGCTGCTGCATGTGGTCGAGATCCAGATTAAATCCATCTAGTCTCTCGTGGGCAGCTTCCGCTCGGTCGTATAAAGCCTGCAGCTTTTTATCTAAAGCTGCTTCCACTGCCGCCGTAACCTCCGCGGTAATCTCAGCGGTCCACGCGGAGCACACCGAGGAGTCCGCCATGTTGGGATCTAGGGCCTTACCCTTTTCCTTCTCTCTTTTTTGAATTCTTGAGGCCATCCCCCAACAAGCTGTCGAGTGAGCGGTCTTGTCTCGTACTCTCTCCTCTCTGATGTGTTACAAGTGGTATTCTTTATATTTAACTCGCTTCGGGTGCCGATTTTGCTGATAAATATTCAAGGAAGTGTGGGAGCTCCGCTTTTCAGCGACTGCTCTCCACCATGGTACCACGTGACTCCTTTTCCCCCTACTTTAAGTTTTCTTTCTTTTTCATCGTGGCTAGCCTTTAGGCCGCGCGGTCGGGTACTTCCATTTTCCTTTTGTGCCTTTTTCTGTATTTTAGGCACAATCACGTTTTTTGATTTCACCAAAGCTGTTTTTCCTTCCATGTCATCGAAGACACCCAGCGGCTTCAAGTGTTGTACTCGGTGCAACTGGACGATCTCAGGTACCAATACCCAAGCTTGGTGTATCCAGTGCCTTGGACCTGACCATAGCCCAGCCGCTTGTAGTGTCTCTTCGGATGAAGAAACGGACCCAAGCGTCTCGAGAAGCCCAACAAGAAAAACATTTTGATGCTCAGTCCGGTCCTTCGACATTGACATCGGTACCGAGGTCAGTAGTGCCGGTGTTGACATCGAAGGGAGCATCGACGTCGGGAAGAGAGGTAATGGCTACTATGAGACCAACTCGAGCTCGGAACAGTGAGGCATCAAGTGGGTCTCCACCTGCCTCAAGGCCTCCTGTTATGCAGGCCCCCCGGGACCGGCCTTTGTCGGACCCGGCCCCGAGGGGACGTGAGGATTCCACGTCCTCTTCATCGGTACCGAGGAGTCTTGATGACAGGCGTCGAGCGAAGGCGAAGAAGCACAGTCATCGTTCTCCTTCGATGCATGGTACAGGGAGTTCCGGGGTATCGAGAGAGTAGGTACCCGAGAAGCGTCGGCGCAGAGAGGATCGCTCACCCTCGATACAGGAGGTGCCGATGCGTCAGCCTCCCAGTAGCCCGATACCTGCTCCTGCACCTCCACGGATTCTGACACTGCCTTTCCCACCGAACCCGCAGCCTTCTCTGATGGTGGCTCTCAACGAGCGCATCCGGGCCTTGTTTCCAGAACTTCTGGAGGGACTGCTACGTCAGTCAGCTTCGGTGTCGGGGGTGCTTGCACATTCTCTACCATCTGCTCCAGCGGTGTCTGGCCCTTAACTTGTGGTATGGTCCCTGACCAGGATGCCGCCTGCGGCATCGTCGGCTGCCACCCAGGTCGACTCCCCTTCGACGTTGGTGGAGGGAGCTTCACTGCAGTTGGACTGGGCATCGGCCTCTCAACATTGCCATAGAGGACATCGTTCCTCGGCGTCGAGGCAGGTCCAGTGTCGAAGCACCTTAAATCATAAGTACATAAATAATGCCATACTGGGAAAAGACCAAGGGTCCATCGAGCCCAGCATCTTGTCCACGACAGCGGCCAATCCAGGCCAAGGGCACCTGGCAAGCTTCCCAAACGTACAAACATTCGATACATGTTATTCCTGGGATTTTGGATTTTTCCAAGTCCGTTTAGTAGCGGTTTATGGACTTGTCCTTTAGGAAACCGTCCAACCCCTTTTTAAACTCTGCTAAGCTAACCGCCTTCACCACATTTTCCGGCAATGAATTCCGGTGAATGTTGGGTGAAGAAACATTTTCTCCGATTTGTTTTAAATTTACTACACTGTAGTTTAATCGCATGCCCCCTAGTCCTAGTATTTTTGGAAAGCGTGAACAGACGCTTCACATCCACCTTTTCCACTCCACTCATTATTTTATATACCTCTATCGTGTCTCCCCTCAGCCGTCTCTTCTCCAAGCTGAATAGCCCTAGCCTCCTTAGTCTTTCTTCATAGGGAGGTCGTCCCATCCCCGCTATCATTTTAGTCGCCCTTCGCTGCACCTTTTCCAATTCTACTATATCTTTCTTGAGATGCGGCGACCAGAATTGAACACAATACTCAAGGTGCGGTCGCACCATGGAGCGATACAACGGCATTATAACATCCTCACACCTGTTTTCCATACCATTCCTAATAATACCCAACATTCTATTCGCTTTCCTAGCCGCAGCAGCACACTGAGCAGAAGGTTTCAGTGTATTATCGACGACAACACCCAGATCCCTTTCTTGGTCCGTATCTCCTAACATGGAACCTTGCATGATGTAGCTATAATTCGGGTTCTTTTTTCCCCACATGCATCACCTTGCACTTGCTCACATTAAACATCATCTGCCATTTAGCCGCCCAGTCTCCCAGTCTCGTAAGGTCCTCTTGTAATTTTTCACAATCCTGTCGCGAGTTAACGACTTTGAATAACTTTGTGTCATCAGCAAATGTAATTACCTCGCTAGTTACTCCCATCTCTAAATCATTTATAAATATATTAAAAAGCAGCGGTCCTAGCACTGACCCCTGAGGAACCCCACTAATTACTCTTCTCCATTGTGAACACTGCCCATTTAACCCCACTCTCTGTTTCCTATCCTTCAACCAGTTTTTAATCTACAATAGGACATTTCCTCCTATCCCATGACCCTCCAATTTCCTCTGTAGCCTTTCATGAGGTACCTTGTCAAACGCCTTTTGAAAATCCAGATACACAATATCAACCGGCTCCCCTTTGTCCACATGTTTGTTTACTCCTTCAAAGAATTGAAGTAAATTGGTCAGGCAAGATTTCCCCATACAAAAGCCGTGCTGACTCGGTCTCAGTAATCCATGTCCTCGGATGTGCTCTGTAATTTTGTTTTTAATAATAGCGTCCACCATTTTCCCCGGCACTGACGTCAGACTCACCGGTCTATAATTTCCCGGATCTCCGCTGGAGCCTTTTTAAAAAATGGGCGTTACATTGGCCACCCTCCAATCTTCCGGTACCACGCTTGATTTTAAGGATAAGTTGCATATCACTAGCAGTAGCTCCGCAAGCTCATTTTTCAGTTCTATCAGTACTCTAGGATGAATACCATCCGGTCCAGGAGATTTGCTACTCTTCAGTTTGCTGAACTGCCCCATTACGTCCTACAGGTTTACCGTGAAGTCAGTAAGTTTCTCCGACTCGTCCGCTTGAAATACCATTTCCGACACCGGTATCCCACCCAAATTTTCCTCGGTGAAGACTGTCGCAAATAATTCATTCCATCTTTCCGCTACGTCTTTATCTTCCTTGATCGCCCCTTTTACCCTCAGTCATCCAGCGGCCCAACCGATTCTTTTGCCGACTTCCTGCTTTTAATATACCGAAAAAAGTTTTTGCTATGTTTTTTTGCCTCTAATGCTATCTTTTTTTCGTAATCCCTCTTGGCCTTCTTTATCTACGCCTTGCATTTGCTTTGACACTCCTTATGCTGCTTCTTGTTATTTTCAGATGGTTCCTTCTTCCATTTTCTGAAGGCGTTTCTTTTAGCCCTAATAGCTTCCTTCACCTCACTTTTCAACCAGGCCGGCTGTCTTTTGGAGTTCCGTCTTTCTTTTCTAATTCGCGGAATATGTATGACCTGGGCCTCCAGGATGGTATTTTTGAACAGCATCCACGCCTGTTGTACAGTTTTTACTCTCTCAGTTGCCCCCCTAAGTTTTTTTTTTACCGTTCTTCTCATTTTATCATAGTCTCCTTTATTAAAGTTAAACGCTAATGTATTTGACTTTCTGTGTACAGTTACTTCAAGGTCAATATCAAAACTGATCATATTATGGTCACTGTTATCAAGCGGCCCCAGTACCATAACGTCCCTCACCAGATCATGCGCTCCACTAAGGACCAAGTCTAGAATTTTTCCTTCTCTCGTCGGCTCCTGCACCAGTTGCTCCATAAAGCTGTCCTTGATTTCATCAAGGAATTGTATCTCTGTAGAATGTCCCGATGTTACATTTACCCAGTCTATATTTGGATAATTGAAGTCACCCATTATTATCACATTGCCCATTTTGTTCGCGTCTCTGATTTCTTTTATCATTTCTGTGTCTACCTGTTCATCCTGGCGAGGCGGACGGTAGTACACTCCTATCACCGTTTTTTTCCCTTTTATACATGGAATTTCAACCCACAATGATTCAAAGATGTGATTTGTGTCCTGCTGAATTTGTAATCTATCTGAGTCAAGGCTCTCTTTAATATACAATTTATCCTCTTCTGATGAGTCCTTTAGGATTCCCTCTGATCCTTTCCCTCCGCTAGAAAGGAGACTATCTCCACCAGAGAGTCTGTCCTCCTCCTGTTTTGTCCGGGAAATGGCTACGGCTGTTCCCTTCCCTGTGGAGATTCAGGATGAGCCCAGGACTGAGATGCTCGAGGTTCTGGATTATTCTTCTCCATCTAAAGAGACTGTGACAGTTCCTCTGCATAAAGTACTGAAGGAAGTCCTTATGCGAAACTGGTCAGCCTCTCTGTCTGGCCCGTGGTCCCGAAAAAAAGCTGAATCCCAGTATCGGATCCACAGTGAACCTGGATTGAAGAGGTCTCAGTTACCACACAATTCCATGGTAGTGGACTCCGCCCTCAAGAGAGCCAGGAGTACTAGAGACTATGCTTCGGTGCCCCCAGGCAGAGAAGCTAGGACTCTTGATTTTTTTGGGAGGAAAATGTATCAGGCCACTATGCTTGCTGCCAAGAGCCAGTCATACCAGCTCTTCACGAGCGTCCACTTGCGGGACTCGATACGTCAACTGTCCAGCTTGGTTGATGCACTCCCTACGGAGCTGGTCAAGCCTTTTTGCCAGTTGGTCAGGCAGCAGAAGGCGTGTCACAAGTTCCTGGCCAGGGGTACTTTTGACGTGACATCCAGTATCGCTGCTCAAGGTATAGTGATGCGCGGACTCTCATGGCTGCGTGTCTCTGACTTGGATCATTCTGTCCAGCAGCGGATGGCGGATGTTCCTTGCTGGGGAGATAACCTTTTTGGAGAAAAAGTAGAGGATCTTGTTAATCAGATCAACAAGAATAATGATGCTATGGATTTTCTCTCCCAACGGGTGCCTTCTACTGCCTCCTCATCTAGGAGATATTTTGGAAGGAAGAGGAGTGTTCCCTATTCCTATCCTAGGTGTAGGTACACTGCTTCTTGGCAGCCTGCCCAGGCTCAGCCCCAGTGAGCTCGTTCTCGTCAACAGTGTGCGTCTAAGGCCCATACTGGTCCCTAGCAAAAGCAAGGGACGGGCTTTTGACTGGCTCCAGTTAAGTATAGCCTCAATAAAAGTGTCTGTGCCGGACGACTTGCTGGTTGGAGGGATGTTGATATTTTTTCACCACCGGTGGCCTCCTATAACCTCGAACCGGTGGGTCCTTCAAATAGTCCGGTTAGGATACACCCTCAATCTGAAATCCAAACCTCGAAATTGCCCACCGGGAGCTCATTCTTACAGTTCCCAGCACAAGCAGGTACTTGCAGAGGAACTCCCCGCCCTTCTAAAGACCACTGCAGCTGAACTCGTTCCACCAGGGGAAGAAGGGCTGGGATTCTATTCCAGGTACTTCCTTGTGCAGAAAAAGACAGAGGGGATGCGTCCCATCCTAGACCTAAGGGGCCTGAACAAATTTCTGGTTCGAGAAAAGTTCAGGATGGTTTCTCTGGGCACCCTTCTTCCCAGCATTCAAAAGCATGATTGGCTATGCTCTCTGGACTTAAAGGATACTTACACATATATCTCGATACTTCCAGTTCACAGGAAGTATCTTCGATTTCGGATGGTAACACAGCACTTTCAGTACTGTGTACTGCCCTTTGGTCTGGCATCCGCGCCCAGAGTGTTCACAAAGTGCCTAGCGGTAGTCACAGCATCGCTACGCAGACTGAGGGTACATGTGTTCCCTTATCTCGACGATTGGCTAGTAAACAGCACCTGGAAGACAGGCGCTCAGCAGTCCATGCGAATAACTATTCAGGTGCTAGAGCTACAGGGGTTTGTGATAAATTATTCCAAGTCCCATCTCACCCCAGTTCCAAATTGGAATTCATTGGAGCTCTGTTGAACACAAAGACAGCTCAGGCTTATCTTCCCGAGGCAAGGGCAGACAACCTCCTGTCCCTAGTGTCCTTAGTAAGAGCATCTCAACAGATCACGGCTCTGCAGATGTTGACACTCCTGGGGCACATGGCCTCCACACTTCATGTAACTCTTATGGCACGCCTGCACGAGTTCAGCTCAATGGACCCTAGCCTCCCAGTGGCGTCAAGCTACGGGAGATCTAGAGGACGTGATCCAACTGTCCACCGACTTCCAGAATTCTCTGCAGTGGTGGACGATTAGGATGAATTTGACCTTGGGACGTCCATTCCAAATTCCTCAGCCACAAAAAGTGCTAATGATGGATGCATCCCTCCTGGGGTGGGGGCTCATGTGGATTGGCTTCACACTCAAGGAGCTTGGTCCTTTCAGGAAAAAGGTCTTCAGATCAATCTCCTGGAATTGAGAGCGATCTGGAACGTTCTAAAGGCTTTCAGAGATCGGCTGTCCAACCAAATTGTATTGACTCAGACAGACAATCAGGTTGCCATGTATTACACCAACAAGCAGGGGAGCACCGGATCTCGCCCTCTGTGTCAGGAAGCCGTCCAGATGTGGCGTTGGGCTCACCATCACGGCATGTTTCTCTAAGCCACTTATCTGGCAGGCGTAAACAACAGTCTGGCTGACAGGTTGAGCAGGATAATGCAACCTCACGAGTGGTCACTGAACATGGACGTTGTCCGCAAGATCTTCCGAGCATGGGGCACCCCCTCGATGGATCTTTTTGCCACTCAGATCAATCACAAGGTCCCTCAGTTCCGTTCCAGGCTTCAGGCCCTCAACAGACTAGCGTCAGATGCCTTGCTCCTACAGCCTAAAGAGACCTAATTTTATAGATGTGGGGAATATTCCATGCAATTCACATTTATCTCCCAAACATCTGCTCTTTTTATACACATTCAAATATTCAATTTACTTTCAAAAAATGCATTAAAGAGACTTTTTTTATACATCTGTATTTTTTATGGGGATCATCAGAATCTTCATTAGCAGTCCCTTACGGCACGGCGTCCCACATTATTAGGGTGCCATGTAGCTCCTCATAGATCTACCCACTATTATCCGTATTTTTTCTTTTTACTATTTTCTTCATTCTACAACTTAAAATTTTTTTTTACTTTTCTTATAAGTAACAAAATACTTAGCTTTTTAGCAGCAATTTTTGCAAACGAGCCAAACCTCTGCCAACATGGCCAGGTTTCGAATCTTTTTGTCAGGGTAGAGGTTTGCTGTCAAAAGAGTAAATATCTAATTAATCTTTAAACATTCTTACCCCAAAGAAACAAAAAAATTTTTTTTTCTTTTCTTTAATGCACAAGTTATACCACTTCATCGTTTGCTCTGCAATTATAGCAAAAATGGCCGCGGCGTCTGACGCGGACTACATCATTAAATACTCTCAGCTGATCAAGAATTCTGCATTCTGATAGGACCATATGTCTTATAATGTCTTATATCAAAGACCACCAATCTATTTCCGAGTTCAAACCGCCCGGACTTAGAGTATGAAGATCGAAAATCCATCTTTGTTCTCCTACAGCCGGCATGGTTGAAAAGTGAGGTGAAGGAAGCTATTAGGGCTAAAAGAAACGCCTTCAGAAAATGGAAGAAGGAACCGTCTGAAAATAACAAGAAGCAGCATAAGGAGTGTCAAAGTAAATGCAAGGCGCAGATAAAGAAGGCCAAGAGGGATTACGAAAAAAGATAGCATTAGAGGGAAATGGGATTTGATATACCGCCTTTCTGAGGTTTTTGAAACTACATTCAAAGAGGTTTACATATATTCAGGTACTTATTTTGTATCAGGGGCAATGGAGGGTTGACTTGCCCAGGGTCACAAGGAGCTGCAGTGGGAATTGAACTCAGTTCCCCAGGATCAAAGTCCACTGCCGTAACCATTAGGCTACTCCTCCACATAGCATAACTTTTTTCGGTATATTAAAAGCAGGAAGCCGGCAAAAGAATCGGTTGGGCCACTGGATGACCGAGGGATAAAAGGGACGATCAAGGAAGATAAAGACGTAGCGGAGAGATTGAATGAATTCTTTGCTTCGGGATTTGGGTGGGATACCGGTGTCGGAAATGGTATTTCAAGCGGACGAGTCGGAGAAACTTACTGACTTCACAGTAAACCTGGAGGACGTAATGGGGCAGTTCAGCAAACTGAAGAGTAGCAAATCTCCTGGACCGGATGGTATTCATCCTAGAGTACTGATAGAACTGAAAAATGAGCTTGCGGAGCTACTGTTAATGGTATGCAATTTATCCTTAAAATCGAGCGTGGTACCGGAAGATTGGAGGGTGGCCAATGTAACGCCAATTTTTAAAAAAGGTTCCAGCGGAGATCCGGGAAATTATAGACCGGTGAGTCTGACGTCGGTGCCAGGGAAAATGGTAGAGGCTATTATCAAAAACAAAGTTACAAAGCACATCCAAGGACATGGATTACTGAGACCAAGTCAGCACGGCTTTTGTGTGGGGAAATCTTGCCTGACCAATTTACTTCAATTCTTTGAAGGAGTAAACAAACATGTGGACAAAGGGGAGCCGGTTGATATTGTATATCTGGATTTTCAAAAGGCGTTTGACAAGGTCCCTCATGAAAGGCTACAGAGGACATTGGAGGGTCATGGAATAGGAGGAAATGTCCTATTGTGGATTAAAAACTGGTTGAAGGATAGGAAACAGAGAGAGGGGTTAAATGGGCAGTATTCACATTGGAGAAGGGTAGTTAGTGGGGTTCCTCAGGGGTCTGTGCTAAGACCGCTGCTTTTTAATATATTTATAAATGATTTAGAGATGGGAATAACTAGCGAGGTAATTAAATTTGCTGATGACACAAAGTTATTCAAAGTCGATAACTCGCGGCAGGATTGTGAAAAATTACAAGAAGGACCCTACGAGACTAGGAGACTGGGTGGCTAAATGGCAGATGACGTTTAATGTGAGCAAGTGCAAGGTGATGCATGTGGGGAAAAAAGAACCGAATTATAGCTATATCATGCAAGGTTCCATGTTAGGAGTTACGGACCAAGAAAGGGATCTGGGTGTCGTCGTCGTCGATAATACACTGAAACCTTCTGCTCAGTGTGCTGCTGCGGCTAGGAAAGCGAATAGAATGTTGGGTATTATTAGGAAAGATATGGAAAACAGGTGTGAGGATGTTATAATGCCGTTGTATCCCTCCATGGTGCGACCGCACCTTGAGTATTGTGTTCAATTCTGGTCGCCGCATCTCAAGAAAGATATAGTAGAATTGGAAAAGGTGCAGCGAAGGGCGACTAAAATGATAGCGGGGATGGGACGACTTCCCTATGAAGAAAGACTAAGGAAGCTAGGGCTTTTCAGCTTGGAGAAGAGGCGGCTGAGGGGAGACACGATAGAGGTATATAAAATAATGAGTGGAGTGGAACAGGTGGATGTGAAGTGTCTGTTCATGCTTTCCAAAAATACTAGGACTAGGGGGCATGCGATTAAACTACAGTGTAGTAAATTTAAAACAAATCGGAGAAAATCTTTCTTCACCCAACGCATAATTAAACTCTGGAATTCGTTGCCTGAGAATGTGGTGAAAGTGGTTAGCTTGGCAGAGTTTAAAAAGGGGTTAGACGGTTTCCTAAAGGACAAGTCCATAAACCACTACTAAATGGACTTGGGAAAAATCCACAGTTCCAGGAATAACATGTATAGAATGTTTGTACGTTTGGGAAGCTTGCCAGGTGCCCTTGGCCTGGATTGGCCACTGTCGTGGACAGGATGCTGGGCTCGATGGACCCTTGGTCTTTTCCCAGTGTGACATTACTTATGTACATTGGGGGACAGGCCTTTTGTACGCATATCCTCCCATACCTCTAGTAGGGAAGACTTTGCTGAAACTCAAGCAAGACCGCGGAACCATGATTCTGATTGCTCCCTTCTGGCTGTGTCAGATTTAAGTAAATACGTTCCCTCTTCTTCTGGAGTTGTCCTCCAAGAAACCGTGGAGATTGGGGTGTTTTCCAACCCTCATCACCCAGAACGAGGGGTCGCTTCTGCATCCCAACTTCCAGTCTCTGGCTGTCACGGCCTGGATGTTGAGAGCTTAGATTTCTCCTCCTTGGCTCTTTCAGAGCGTGTCTCCCCAGTCTTGCTTGCTTCCAGGAAAGATTCCACGGAGAGGTCCTACTTTTCAAATGGAGGAGGTTTGCCGTCAGGTGTGACAGCAAGGCCCTAGATCCTCTTTCTTGTCCTACATAGACCCTGCTTGAATATCTTCTACATTTGTCAGAGTCTGGTCTCAAGACCAACTCCGTAAGAGTTCACCTTAGTGCGATTAGTGCTTATCATCGCCGTGTAGAGGGTAAGCCTATCTCTGGACAGCCTTTAGTTGTTCACTTCATGAGAGGTTTGCATTTGTCAAAGCCTCCAGTCAAACCTCCACCGGTGTTATGGGATCTCAACTTTGTTCTCACCCAGCTGATGAAAGCTCCTTTTGAGCCACTGAAATCCTGCCATCTGAAGTACTTGACCTGGAAGGTTGTTTTCTTGGTGACTGTTACTTCAGTTTGTAGGGTCAGTGAGCTTCAGGTCTTGGTAGTGCATGCACCTTATATCAAGTTTCATCATAACAGAGTAGTCCTCCGCACACACCCTAAGTTCCTGTTGAAGGTAGTGTCAGAGTTCCATCTGAACCAGTCAATTGTCTTACCAACATTTTTTCCCCGTCCTCATACCCGCCCTGGTGAAAGCAGTTTGCATACCTTGGACAGCAAGAGAGCATTGGCTCTTTACATGGAGCGGACAAAGCCCTTCAGATAGTCCACCCAGTTGTTTGTTTCTTTCAATCCCAACAGGAGGGGACTCGCCCTCGGAAAACGCACAATCTCCAACTGGCTAGCAGATTACATTTCCTTCACTTATGCCCAAGCTGGTCTGACTCTGGAGGGCCATATCATGGCTCATAATGTTAGAGAAATAGCTGCACCGGTGGCTCAATTAAAGTCAGCCTCTATTGATTTGCAAGGCTGCAACATGGTCATCAGTCCACACATTCACATCTCACTACTGCCTCCAGCAGGACACCTGACACGACAGTTGGTTTGGGTGGTCAGTGTTGCAGAATCTGTTCGGGGTTTAGAATCCAACTCCACCCCCCTAGACCCATTTTTCTTTTGTTCCAGGCTGCACTCTCAGCTAGTTGTTTATGGTTTCAGGTCAATCTATGTTATGTCCTCGCCGTTGCGAGGCCCAACTGACCAATGTTCATTGTTTTGAGTGAGCCTGGTTGCTAGGGATACCCCACATGTGAGAACAAGCAGCCTGCTTGTCCTTGGAGAATGTGAAGATGCATACCTGTAGCAGGTATTCTCCAAGGACAGCAGGCTGATTGTTCTCACAAACCCGCCCACCTCCCCTTTGGAGTTGTTATTGTTGGTTTCTATTTATGCTTTTTGATTAAACTGAAGCATGCTTGCACCATGGGCAGGAAGTTGTCCGTGGTTTGAGCACCCGAAGACTACGGAAACGTTTTTTTAAATATTTTGCTTGCAAAATGCTGTCCAAATCCTGGGCCGACGCGGACATCGACCCACTTGTGAGAACGATCAGCCTGCTGTCCTCGGAGAATACCTGCTACATGTAAGTATCTTCGCTTTCTCTGAACAAAAGTTTGTATACATTCAAAATTAGCTAAGAACCAAAAACAAAAAGATCCCTCTTTCTCTTCCTCCTTATTATACCCATGCTAACAACTGAGTGCTTCTGGTTTGCTTTAGGTCTGTGTTTATTGTAATTTAAAGCAAAGGTCTAGACATACTAAACAGAGCTGCTGAAAGAACACTAAAGTTACTCAAAAGGTCTGTATACAAATGCTAGAAACCTAAAAATAAGAGTTGAGTATATACCACTAATTGAAGAGGTGGAAATAATAGGTATTCCAGATACCTGGTGGATCAAATTGGAGGGGGGTTGCGCTGTATATTAAAGAGGGAATTGAGTCAACCAAAATAAACGTTCTGCATGAAAGATAGAATATGGAATCCTTATGGGTAGAAATTCCATGTGTGAAGGAAGGGAAAGAATATATGTGTAGGGCTATACTACCATCCACCAGGCCAGAATGATCACACAGATGAAGATGTGTTAACAGAAATTAGAATAGGTAGCAAATTTGGCAACAGTATAAAAATAACCTCAAGAACCAACATAAGCACTGGCAAGTTAGATGCAAAGCATTAATTAAAAAAAAAAGGTCAAAAAAGAATATGAAGAGTAACTTGACTTAGACGCAAAAACTCGTAGTATCTTTTTCAGGTGTATCAGAATCAGAAAGCCTGTGAGGGAATCTGTGGGACCATTAGATCATCAAGGAGTAAAATGGGCACTCAGGAAGGACAGGGCCATAGAGAGGCTGAATGAATTCTTTGCCTCAATCTTTACTGAAGATGTAAGAGATCTACCTGTAATAGAGATGGTTTTCAAGGGTGACAATGCAGAGGAACTGAAAGAAATCTTGGTGAACTTGTAGTATGTACTGAGCCAAAATTGACAAATTTACTACTCTTATCACCTGGACCAGATGGTATACACTCCAGGGTATTTAAGACCTCAAAATGTGAAATTGCTGATCTGCTGTTAGTGATCTGTAACCTGCCATTAAAATAGTCTGTAGTACCTGAAGACTGGAGTGGCCAATGCAATGTCTATTGTTAAAAAAGGATCCAGGGGTGATCCAGGCAATTACACACTGGTAAGCCTGACTTCAGTGCCAGGGAAAATAGTGGAAACTATTATAAAAGAATAAAATGAAGGAAAACATAAACAAACATGGTTTAATGAGACAGAGGCAACATGGATTCAGCCTAAGGAAAGTCTTGCCTCACCAATTTACTTCATTTCTTTGAATGTGTGAATTAACAGGTGGATAAAGGTGAGCCAGTTGATGTAATATATCTAGATTTTCAGAAAGCATTTCACAAAGTCCCTCATGAGAAACTCCTGAGAAAATTAAAAAGTCATGGGATAAGAGGCAATGTTCTTTTGTGAATTAGGACTTGGTTGATGGATAGAAAACAGAAGGTAGGGTTAAATGGCCAATTCTCTTAGTTGAGGAATGTTGAATAATGGAGTGCCCAAGAGATCTGTACTGCGACCAGTGCTATTTAACATATTTATTAATCATCTGGAAATGGGAACGAATGAGGTGATTAAATCTGCAGATGGCACAAAACTATCTAAAGTTGTTAAAACACATACGGATTGTGAAAAATTGCAGGAAAATCTTAGGAAGCTGGAAAACTGGGCATCCAAAAAGCAGATGAGAATTAATGTGGAGTATTGCAAAGTGATGCAAACTGGGAAGAATAATCCAAATCATACTTATTTGATGCTAAATTCTACCTTAGGAGTCAGCACCCAAGAAAGATCTGCAGTGTGTGGCAGCAGCAAAAAGAGCAAACAGAATGCTAGGAATTATTAGGAAAGGGATAGAAAACAAAGATTATAATGCTCTGTATTGCTCCATGGTGTGATCACACCCTGAGAATTGTGTATAATTCTGGTTGGCATACCTAAAAAAAAAAAGATTGAATTAGAAAAGGTTCAAAGAAGGGTGACCAAAATGATTAAGGGGATGAACTCCTCTCATATGAAAAAAGGCTTAAGAGGTTAGGACTCTTCAGCTTGGAAAAGAGACAGCTTGGGGGGGGGGGGGGGGGGGGGTTGATAGAGGTCTACAAAATACTGAGTGGAGCAGAACACGTAACAAGATTTCTCTGAGGACAAGAAGGCTTCAATATTCTCAAAAGTGGGTAGACGTGATCCTGCGTTGCCCGGTTCAGCAAAATTGCCAGAGGACAAATCTAGAGCTTTGAGGAGCGTGAACCACGTTCTAGCTCGCATGCATTTGTGCCTTCCCACCAGCCTTTCCATGTGAGAAGCAGCTGTGTTTCTCTGCTCTTCTCAAACACCTCAATGTCAAAACAGGCCCAGTCTTATCGTATCAAGGCTCTGCAAATTATACGTGCAGCTGTGTTTTGAATAGTTTGCAGGCGTTTCAAATTGAATTTAGTAATGCCAGCATAAATGAAATTACAATAATCAAGGCGTGTCGTAATGTAAGCGTAAGCCAAGATACGCTGTAAATTATCTATTGTATTTCTAATAGAGCGTAATTGTCTTAGATGATAGAAGGCCTTTTTTTTTTTTTTTACTACTTCTGATATAACGAAGATACTTACCTGTAGCAGGTATTCTCTGAGGACAGCAGGCTGATTATTCTCACACGTGGGTCAACGTCCTCGTCGGCCTGGGAACAGGCATTTTGCCATAGCAAAAACAAAAAAGTTTTGCTAGTCTTCTGGTGCATGTGCAGAACGCACCGGGCATGCACGGACTGACTTCCCACCCGCTGCATGAGCGTGTACCTCAGTTAAATAAAAAAGCATAACAAATAACTCCAAAGGGGAGGTGGGAGGGATTGTGAGAATAATCAGCTTGCTGTCCTCAAAGAATACCTGCTACAGGTAAGTATCTTCGCTTTTTCCGAGGACACAGTATAAGATGCATCCACTACTAAGGCCTGAAGCTCACAGACCCTACGAGCTGAAGTAACAGCCACCAAGAAAATGGCTTTCCAGGTCAAGTACTTCAGATGGCAGGATTTCAGTGGCTCAAAACGAGCTTTCATCAGCTGGGTGAGAACGACGTTGAGATCCCATGACACTGGCAGAGGTTTGACTGGGGGCTTTGACAGAAGCAACCCTCTCATTAAGCAAACAACTAAAGGCTGTCCAGAGATAGGCTTACCCTCTACACAGCTTAACTTCCTCACGTTGATGATAAGCACTAATTGCACTAAGGTGAACCCTTATGGAGTTGGTCTTGAGACCAGTCTCTGATAAGTGTAGACGGTACTCAAGCAGGGTCTGTGTAGGACAAGAAGGACGATCTAGGGCCTTGCTGTCACACCAGATGGCAAACCTCCTCCATTTGAAAGCATAACACCTCCGTGGAATCTTTCCTGGAAGCAAGCAAGACTCGGGGAAACTCCCTCCGAAAGACCCAAGGAGGCGAATTCTAAGGTCTCAACCTCCAGGCCGTGAGAGCCAGAGACTGGAGGTTGGGATGTAGAAGCGACCCCTCGTTCTGAGTGATGATGGTTGGCAAACACTCCAATCTCTACGGTTCCTCAGAGGACAACTGCAGAAGAAGAGGAAACCAAATCTGACACAGCCAGAAGGGCGCAATCAGATCATGGTTCCGCGGTCTTGATTCAGTTTCAGTAAAGTCTTCCCTACTAGAGGTATGGGAGGATACGCATATAGAAGACCTGTTCCCCAATGAAGAAAAAATGCAACTGACGCTAGTCTGTCATGGGCCTGAAGCCTTGAACAGAACTGAGGGACCTTGTGATTGATTTGAGTGGCAAAAAGATCCAGCGAGGGGGTGCCCCTTGCTCAGAAGATCTAGCGGACTACACCCATATTCATGACCTCTTGTGAGGTTGCATTACCCTGTTCAGCCTGTCAGCCAGACTGTTGTTTACACCTGCCAGATAAGTGGCTTGGAGAAACATGCCATGACGGTGTGCCCAAAGCCACATCTGGACAGCTTCCTGACACAGAGGGCAAGATCTGATGCCCCCCTGCTTGTTTGTGTAATACATCGCAACCTGATTGTCTGTTTGAATCAAGATGATTTGGTTGAACAGCCAATCTCTGAAAGCTTTCAGTGCGTTCCAGACCGCTCGTAATTCCAGGAGGTTGATCTGAAGACCTGTTTCCCGGAAGGACCAGGCTCCTTGAGTGTGAAGCCAATCCACATGAGCTCCCCATGCCAGGAGGGATACATCCGTCATAAGCACTTTTTGAGGCTGAGTGTAATCCGTTGGGTTGGTCGTGAGCCCTTGGGCCCTGGCCGAGGCCAGCAGGGCGCCGACCCAGGCCAAGGGGAGACCGACCCACCACCGCACACCCCAGCTACACAATACCCCCTAAGCTACCCCTCCCCACAGTCCCTCAGGAAGAAGGGAAATAGGCATACAGGCGGGCCTCGCGGCCGAACCGGAACCCACGCAGACAGAGCCACTCGTGCGAGCCTCACGGCTGAACTGGAACCCAATCACACACAGGGAGGGGTGAAAGAACCCAGAGGCCCCAAGAGGCCAGACACGCGCTGAACACCAGCAATAGGGCAGAGGGGGAAACAAAGGACCAGAGCGGGCCACACCCACGCAGGGGACTAGCGCAGGACAGGGAAACTAACACAGCAACCCCCCCCCACCAGGGTAGGAGCCCCAGGCAGAAGCCAGAGGAACCAAACACAAAAGGAAGGCAGAAAGCCTTTGCCTCAACCCCACTGTAGACAGAGGCACCCAGAACACAAAGGGTTAAGCTTGAAGAGCCAGCAGAGAGAATGTGCCATAAATCAACAAACAATCAGAGAGAACGGTTCCCCTCCCTAGAGGGAGTGGGGCCCATCCAAACAAACACACTGGCAGAGGCAGGAATACAATACACACAGTACACAAAGGGTTAAACTCACTGAGCCAGCAGGCCGGGACACTGGGAAGAGAAATCCTTAAAACAAACAAACAAACAAAGGAGAACGCTCTCACTCAGCCCACAGCCCGGGAGGCTGAGCAATGCCCAGCCCCCACTAAACAAACAAGCAGCTGACCCTGATTACAGAGCTACGCACACACACACACACACACACACAGCAGCAGCTAACCCAGAGGGAAGGAAAAGAATACTCTAAATCAACACAGATCCCTGTCAGAACCTAGAGCACGTTCTGAGAGAAACCTATCAGGCTTTCCTGTTACCACCAAATAAGTAACGCAAAAGCAGAGAAACTCTTCAGCTGCAGGCTAAAGTACTATCCTCTGACGTCAGCACAACCCCTGGCAGCCAATCAGAAGAGACGTCCCCCCTCCCCCTCAGCCAAACCGGCAGAATCATAACACTGAGGAATTTGGAATGGTCGTCCCATGGTCAAACTGGATCAGATCGTCCACCATTGAAGAGGATTTCGAAAATTGGTGGATAGTTGGATCACATCCTCCAGATCTCCTTTATCTTGATACCACTGGGAAGCTAGGGTCCATTGAGCTGATCTCATATGAAGAGGTGCCATGGGTGTTACATATACTGTATAGGCCATGTGCCCCAAAAGTCTCAACATCTGCTGAGCTGTGATCTGCTGAGATGCTCGAACTGTGGACACCAGGGACAGGAGGTTGTCTGCCCTTGTCTCAGGAAGATAAGCCCGAGCTGTCTTCATGTCCAGCAGTGCTCCAATGAACTCCAATTTTTGGACAGGAGTGAGATGGGACTTTGAAGTAATTTATTATGAACCCCAGTAGCTCCAGCACCTGAATAGTCATTCGCATGGACACCATAGCACCCTCCTCCGAGGTGCTCTTCACCAGCCAATCGTCGAGATAAGGAAACACATGCACTCCCAGTCTGCGTAGTGACGCTGCAACTACCGCTAGACACTTTGTAAACACTCTGGGCACAGACGCCAGGCTAAAGGGCAGTACAGGGTACTGAAAATGTGTTCCCAGCCGAAATCGAAGATACTTCCTGTGAGCTGGAAGTATAGAGGTGTATGTGTAAGCAACCTTCAAGTCCAGAGAGCATAGCCAATCGCTTTCCTGAATCATGGGAAGAAGGATGCCCAGGGAAATAGTCCTGAACTTTTCTCAGACTAGGAATTTGTTCAGGGACCTTAGGTCTAGGATGGGACACATCCCCCCTGTCTTCTTTTGCACAAGAAAGTACCTAGAATAGAATCCCAGCCCTTCTTCACCTGGTGCAATGGGTTCGACTGCATGGGCCTTTAGAAGGGAGGAAAGTTCCTCTGCAAGCACCTGCTTGTGCTGGGAGCTGTAAGAATGAGCTGGAGGTTTGGATTCCAGATTGAGGGTGCATCCTAGCCGGACTATTTGAATAACCCACTGGTCGGATGTTATGAGAGGCCACCTTTGGTGAAAAAACATTAACCTCCCCCTTCAACCGGCATGTCGTCCGGTACGGACACTTTTACTGTGGCTATGCTTAATTGGAGCCAGTCAAATGCTCGTCCCTTGCTTCTGCTGAGGAGCAGCAGGGGCCTTAGGCGTACGCTGTTGACGAGAACGAGCACGCTGGGGCTGATTCTGACTAGGCCGTCGAGAAGCCGGAGTGTACCTACGCCTAGCATAGGGATACACAAGAAATGGGTATCGGTACCTGAGGTGCTCCGGTTGCACTGAGTATGTTTGAAGCATCTGGGTGTCCTCGAAGACATGGAAGGAAAAACAGCTCCGGTGAAATCAAAGAACTCGGACTGTGGCAAGAAAAAGGGCACAAAATAAGAAGAAACCCGGCTGCGTCAAAAAAGAAAGAAAACTTTAACTTAGGAAAAAGAACTGAGGATTTAGTAAAAGGGAAATGTACTTTTTTTTTTTTAAACAAAGAAGAAAACCAACGCGTAAACGCCAAAAATCATCAAAACAACACAAGACTCTTTTCCCAGGCTAAACGAGGAGCACAGGAAAAACCCGCCACACCTCGTCGTGGAAAAAAGAAAACTGAGGTACGTGCTAGTGCGGTGGGCAGAAAATCAGTCTGCGCATGCGTGCCAGAAAACTCTAGCAAAACTTTTTTGTTTTTGCTATGGCAAAATGCTGGTTCCCGGGCCGACACGGATGTCGACCCACATGTGAGAATAAGCAGCCTGCTTGTCCTCAGAGAACTGATCATTAAATGATAGAACTCATTCTATAATAACACCTAAATATTTGACAGATTGTACCGGAACAATTTGCCTGTCAAACAAAGTAGGGATCAGAGTAGGTACCAAAGAATAATAAAATATACAAAGAGTAACACAGTTGATTTCCATATCACAAGCTCAATCACAAAAAACTATGGAGAGGGCATGAAGGAAGACTTGATTCACATTTCATTTTGAACAGGGGTTGATGACTGATGTCCGATTACTAAACATCCAAGGACTTTAAATGTTATGGCAGCAATTCTATAACCTAAGTGCTAAGATTTACATGTCCACTGCCTGCATAAATGTTTAGAATACTAGCACACTTAAATGTGTATATACCAGAATGCTGATACAGCGCTATTCTGCCAATATGTGCTTAACTCAGTGGTGATCCTAAGTCAGCTGCCACCTACTACTACTACTAACTAGCATTTCTAAAGCGCTACTAGGGTTACGCAGCGCTGTACAATTTAAACATAGAAGGACAGTCCCTGCTCAAAGAGCTTACAATCTAAAAGACAAGAAAACAATCTAAAGACAAGTGAACAATCTAGAGGACGAGTGAACAGTTAGTCTGATAGGGTGGATAGATTGGGGTATTTTATATATCTCGAGTGGTTAGGCGCCGAAGGCAGCATTGAAGAGGTGAGTTTTAAGCAGAGATTTGAAGATGGGTAGGGAGGGGGCATGGCGTATGGATAAAGGAAGATTGTTCCAGGCATGGGGTGAGGCAAGGCAGAATGGGCGGAGTCTGGAGTTGGCAGTGGTGGAGAAGGGTACTGAGAGAAGGGCCTTGTCCTGTGAGCGGAGGTTACGGGCGGGAACATAGGGGGAGATGAGGGTGGAGAGGTAGTGAGGAGCCGCAGACTGAGTGCATTTGTAGGTAAGGAGGAGGAGCTTGAATTGTATGCGATAACTGATCGGAAGCCAGTGAAGTGATTTGAGGAGAGGGGTGATATGAGTATATCGGTTTTGGCGGAATATAAGACGTGCAGCAGCGTTCTGAACTGAATGAAGGGGGGATAGATGGCTGAGTGGGAGGCCGGTGAGGAGTAAGTTGCAGTAATCAAGGCGAGAGGTAATGAGAGCGTGGACGAGAGTTCTGGTGGTGTGCTCAGAGAGGAAAGGGCGAATTTTGCTGATGTTGAAGAGGAAGAAGCGACAGGTCTTGGCAGTCTGTTGGATATGCGCAGAGAAGGAGAGGGAGGAGTCGAAAATGACTCCGAGGTTGCGGGCAGATGGGACAGGGAGGATAAGGGTGTTATCAACAGAGATAGAGAGTGGAGGAAGAGGAGAAGTGGGTTTAGGAGGAAAGACGAGGAGCTCGGTCTTGGACATGTTCAGCTTCAGGTGGCGGTTGGACATCCATGCCGCAATGTCGGATAAACAGGCCGATACCTTGGCCTGGGTCTCCACGGTGATGTCAGGTGTGGAGAGGTATAGCTGGGTGTCATCAGCATAAAGATGATACTGAAAACCATGAGACGAGATCAGCGAGCCCAGGGAAGAGGTGTAGATTGAGAAGAGAAGGGGTCCAAGGACAGATCCCTGGGGAACTCCAACAGATAGTGGGATGGGAGTGGAGGAAGATCCATGGGAGTGTACCCTGAAGGTGCGGTGGGAGAGATAAGAGGAGAACCAGGAGAGGACAGGGCCTTGGAACCCAAAAGAGGACAGCATGGCAAGAAGTAAATCATGGTTGACAGTGTCAAATGCGGCGGAAAGATCGAGGAGGATGAGGATGGAGTAGTGACCTCTGGATTTGGCCAGGAGCAGGTCGTTGCAAACTTTAGAGAGTGCTGTTTCTGTCGAGTGCAGAGGGCGAAAGCCGGATTGAAGTGGATCGAGGATGGCATGAGAGGAGAGAAAGTCAAGGCAGCGGCTGTGAACAGCGCGCTCAAGTATTTTGGAAAGGAAGGGTAAAAGAGAGATGGGGCGGTAGTTGGAGGGGCAGGTAGGGTCAAGTGAAGGTTTTTTGAGGAGAGGTGTGACAACGGCGTGCTTGAAGGTGTCAGGGACAGTTGCAGTGGAGAAAGAGAGGTTGAGGATGCGACAGATGGCGGGGGTGACAGTATGGGAGATGGTGTTGAGTAGGTTGGTGGGGATGGGATCAGAGGAACAGGTGGTGCATTTCGAGGAGGAAAGAAGGCGGGAAGTTTCATCCTCGGTGATCTCAGGAAAAGAGGAGAAAGAGACCTGGGTAGGTTGGTTGATGGAGAGGGTTAAAGGGTGAAGAGGAGGTGGTGGCTTGGTCGTGAACTCAAGGTTGATCTTTTGCACTTTGTCGCGGAAATAGTCGGCCAGTGATTGAGGAGAGAGAGAAGGGGGAGTGGGAGCGGGGGGCACTTTTAGGAGGGAGTTAAGGGTGGTGAAGAGACGACGAGGGTTGGAGCTGAGAGAATTGGTCAATTGGGTGTAATAGTCCTGTTTTGCACGGAATAGGGAGGAGTGGAGGGAGGATAGCATGAATTTGTAGTGGAGGAAGTCTGGAAGGGTACGAGATTTCCTCCAGAGGCGCTCAGCGGATCGGGTGCAGGAGCGAAGGTAACGGATGCAAGGAGTCAGCCAGGGCTGGGGATTGGTGCGCTTTGTGGGACGGGAGATGGATGGCGCAAGGGTGTTCAAAGCAGAGGAGAGAGCGGTATTGTAGGCGGAGACCGCTTTGTCGACAGTTTCGGAGGACATGATGGAGGGGAGGAGATTAGAGATAGTAGATGATAAGGTGGAGGGGTCAATAGCCTGGAGGTTCCTGGAGGTGGTGGTTAAAGTTGGACGGGGTGGAGGGGGGGGGGGTGAAGAAGTGTGAATGTGATCAGGTGATGGTCGGAGAGAGGAAGAGCTGAGACGTGGAAATTGGAGGGTGAGCTGGAGGAGGAGAGGACGAGGTCAAGACAATGGCCGTCACGATGAGTAGGGGTGGTGGAGCACAGCTGGAGGTTGAAGGAGGATGTTAGGGTGAGGAACTTAGAAGCATGGGGGTCGGATAGGTCATCAGCATGTACGTTAAAGTCTCCGAGAATGAGGGACGGAGATGAGGGGTCAAGAAAGACAGAGAGCCAAGCATCAAAGTCGGTAAGGAAGGAAGGGAAGGATTTATCAGGGGGGCGGTAAATGACTGCCACTCTGAGTGGTAGCGGGTAGAATAGCCGGATGGAATGGGCTTCAAAGGATGAGAAGCAGTGAGACTGCGGTAGGTGGAGGGGTTGGAAACTACAGGAGGGTGAGAGTAGTAGCCCAACGCCTCCGCCGCGGCCAATTGGGCGGGGCGTGTGGGAGAAGAGATAGCCTCCATGGCAGAGGGCTGCAACGGAGGCAGAGTCTTCCGGGGAGAGCCAGGTTTCGGTTAGGGCGAGCAGTTGAAGGGAGCGAGAGATAAAGAGATCGTGGGTGAGAGGCAGTTTGTTGCAGACTGAGTGGGCATTCCACAAGGCGCATGAGAAGGGGAGGGAGGAGGGGGGAAGGAGGGGAATAGAGACGAGATTGGAGACATCCCGGGATCGTTCGCAAGGATAGGACGGGGACAGGTGAGGGGGACCTGGATTAGGGTTAATGTCTCCCTGCGGATAGCAGGAGGAGGAGCAAGAGAGTGCGGAGGAGGGTGGAGCCGGAGCAGCGGCGTCCGTCCCCCCAGGGTGCAGCAAGACACCCCCTGCCTGCGCAATGACACATAGTAACATAGTAGATGACGGCAGAAAAAGACCTGCATGGTCCATCCAGTCTGCCCAACAAGATAAACTCATATGTGTATACCTTACCTTGATTTGTACCTGCCTTTTTCAGGGCACAGACCGTACAAGTCTGCCCAGCAGTATTTCCTGCCTCCCATCTCCGGCTCTGGCACAGACCGTATAAGTCTGCCCTCTACTATCCTCGCCTCCCAACTACCAACCTCTCTTCCCCCACCTGCTCCGCATCAAGCCCCCCCCCCATTCTTGGCTGCTGGATGGTGCAGAGAGCAGCCATGCGCCTGTCAGCTCCACTGGCTCCCTGCTCCCTCTGCCACGGAAGTTACCTGTTCCGGGGCAGAGGGAGCAGGGAACCAGCGGAGCCGACAGGTGCGCGGCTGCTCTCTGCACCCTCCAGTAGCGTGCACCTGGGGCGGACCGCCCCCACCACCCCCTACACCACTGGCTTAACTTATACAGTGCAAAGGGTGTATGCAGGAGCAGACCAAGAGTGAGACATAGGCAGGGCTCCCACTCACACACAAAACTTACCCAAGTTACTTACAGTATTCTGTATCTGCCACACATTTTATTTTTATTACATTTGTACCCCTCGCTTTCCCACTCATGGCAGGCTCAATGCAGCTTACATATTATATACAGGTACTTATTTGTACCTGGGGCAATGGAGGGTTAAGTGACTTGCCCAGAGTTACAAGGAGCTGCCTGTGCCTGAAGTGGGAATTGAACTCAGTTCCTCAGTTCCCCAGGACCAGAGTCCACCACCCTAACCACTAGGCCACTCCTCCACTCAGTTCTATGGATGGGATAAGCTATTGCACTTAAATGTTACAGATGTATATATATCAATCACAATAATATTCTATAAAGGAAAGTGAATGTCTACTGTCTTTTACAGAATGGGCTACTACCACACGCTCTATGGATGCCTGTTTTAAGTGCCATGTTACAAAATTGCCCCAAATAAGGGGAATCTACCATTTAACCATGCATTTATATAAAAGCTGTACATCCACAAAGCAGCTAGAAGTATGCTTATCGTTCCACAATGGTGTACTTTTAACCACAATAAGAGAAGGTGTTCCAAGGGACAGGTTTTGATTAGAAGTAGTAAAGTCCACTGCATTAAAAGTACCTCAAAATAGCGGGTGCAATTTTCAACACAAAAATGCACATGTACTTTCACTTTGAAACTTAGAACAAACCTCACAGGTCAATTGCTTTTTTTTTTTTAAAGTTGTATTTACTGAATTTATTTCTTGCTTAGTCACCAAGATGCACAAACAGGGCTGTTCACACTAACACCAACATAGGTCATACTGTAAGGACCAAATGATTACAACCTTGGTCCATTCATGGCAACATCCACTATCTTCAAAGTTACATTTCATATCTTGAATGCTGTAGAAGAGACCATATACATGCTACTATAAATCAGAGCAGAACTGTTTTTTTTTTAAATTGGCGACAGTTCACTAATCCACATGTGCTTATCCAGGTTAAGATTAAATGGATTACCGTGCTTTAGTGGACAGCCTTACAAGTGAGGTACAACCATAAATACAGCACCCCTGGCCTGCCCCAGTGCTGACATTTTGAGAACTGCTTCCTCTCCCACATGTCCAACCAAGCAAACCATAAAGAGGATTTTATTAAAAACAGAAAAAAAAGAAATCCAACATACAAAGAAGACAAATTCTCTTTTTCAATTAGAGGGTGACATTTCTAGAGGTAACAGTCACTTCCTGTTAGACTTTAACCAATCTGATGTTAGAATTTCAGGCTACATCCCTTATGTTTGTATGTATATAAATAAAATGAAGATCATATCTATTAAAACCCTATGAAGTTGCATGCCTGTAACAGATGTTCTCTAAGGACAGGATATAAAGTCCCTCAAAGAAGTTGGTGACATCCAATAGCTTCTAGGCTGTAGAAAATGTAAGGCTACTTCTTCCTTGAAACATCTCAGGAAGAAGTATTATATAAAATGACTATTAGTATGTTTTGTATTTCTGCAAGATAAAGAGGTTCTACTGAGGCTATCTTAGAGCTGGTGAGGCTATTTTCCTTGGTGACAGAGTACAAATATTTCCTGATGTATTTTAATCGATCCAGGACAGATGGAAGAAATTCCTACTCATGAAACAAGAGGTTTTGTCCTTAGGGGCCAAATTTCAGTTGAGTTTCCCTTGTAACTGTGTTTTTAAGTTGAATAATGTTACTTATTTCTTTGAGCCTTCTCAAATGTGCTTTTTTTTAAATTTTTTAAATCAGAGAACTTCAAGTAATGTACCATAAATTTGCTCCAGGTACAATATAAGTGGTGCTTACTCCATTATTTTATTTTAATAATTTCTTCGTTACACAGCTTTTGTGTTTTTGTGGGCTCACTCGTCATTAGTGGACTAAAAGCCTTTATTTAATTTCTTGGATTAATCTCCTTTTGTATTTGGCATATTTCTGTACAAAGTTTTCTGTGAATATAATAAAATTCTATGCATTAAAAAAAATAATCTAGATCTTTGCACCTCACATGCATGTTTTCTTCATCTGTATCATTGTATGTTAATACCTCACTTCCATACAAAACTTTAAATTAGGAGCGGCCTAGCAAAACTGCACAGATATAAAAGGTCTGGGAGTCTAATCTAAAAGCTAAACTTGTGTGACCTCAATGGGAAAGGTTTTGGAAAAAGTCAACACAGGCTTCCCGTTCTGCATCACTTTTTTTTTTTTTGTTATATTTGTACCCCGCACTTTCCCACTCATGGCAGGCTCAATGCGGCTTACATATTGTATACAGGTACTTATTTGTACCTGGGGCAATGGAGGGTTAAGTGACTTGCCCAGAGTCACAAGGAGCTGCCTGTGCCTGAAGTGGGAATCGAACTCAGTTCCTCAGGACCAAAGTCCACCACCCTAACCACTAGGCCACTCCTCCACTTATTCAATCCTCTTATTTTATTGCCCACTGGGTGATTTGGAACCTGGTAGAAGTTGCTAAGGTGGATCTGGGATGTCAGTACCTTTGCTCATATACCTTATTTTTGGGCCTCTCCATCCATCTTGGACATTTGGAAAAGCAGAACAGAGGTTTTGCAGCTCCAGGTGGTTTTGACCATTCAGATAATTATCTGGAAATCACTCATGGTCAAAATCAACCCTTTCCAGGGAAAGACACATATTATTAGATATGTTAGACCTGGCATTAAAGTTTAATTGGAAGGTCTACACAAAACTAAAATATGAATTATGTGGTGGAACAGAGTGTGTCTTGGTTAAAAATATCAGCAGATGGCCAATGAGAAGAGAGAATGTCATAAGCATGTCAAGACATGGATGCTTTTTCAGAGTTTTGTAACTAGGAATATCACCTGAGTATTTTATTTAATGCTTTTGTATGTTCACTCCAGTGCTAACCAAATAAATTAGAAGCAGCCAACTCCTAGGTGAAGTGGGAAGGTTTTGCAAGAACCAATATCCTGCTGTCTATTTCCAAGGAAAGAAACTTTGCACTTACAGGTGTGTATTTATACGACCACCTCAAGCAATGCCCACATGCAGATCCTATAGAAGCATTCATGCTCTTGTCTAAATTCCTACTTGCACGTATGTCTACAACCATGCAATTTTGTAACAGTTTTTTTTCCACATACAAAGTGTTTTACAAAGTTTACCCAGGTGCTGATGCTAAGGAAAAGAAACAGTATTTGATATTGGAGATGGCATTTCCCTACTACAAATCTGATACTTCCTGTAATAAAGAGGTCCCTTTGTTAGATCTAGGGAGCACAGCCCGTCTCCATTTTAGAGAAAAGAAATTAAAAGTGCCCAGAGAAAACATCTTGAACTTTTCTTTCACAAGAAATTTGTTTAAGGCCTTAAGGTCCAAGATGGGGCAGTTCCCATTTTCTTTGGGATAAGGTTATCAATAGAAATCAAACAAAATAAAACATGGAAAAGAAAATAAGATGATATAATAACTTATATGTCCAATAAAAAAGGTACCATCTTATTTTCTTTTCCATGTTTTATTTTGTTTGATTTCTATTGATAACCTTTAAGAGTGGACTTACTCGGCTACCACACCTCTCTACTTTGGGATAAGAAAATACTTTAAGTAAAATCTCCACCCTCTTATCCTGGTGAAGTGCTTTGATTACTCTAGTCTTCAAAGGGGAGGGGGGAGAAGAGTTACTTTAAAAAGTTCATAACTCTAAACAGGCAACTTGGTATAGTTCCAAAAAGCAAGAAGGCAGACGATCCGCAAAATTCAACGTGGAAACAGAACAGAGCAGATCAATCAATGGTATATTTCAAACCTTTATTCTAAAATGATTGCCCGACACAGACTGTGTTTCGCCCACAAGGGCTGCGTCAGGGGCTCTAATGACAAATCACCATAACATCAAATTAAAACATGTATACCAACATGTATAAAACCATATCACATAGATTACTTATATTAATAGATAAATAACTTGGAAGGAAACGTATTGATACCATGACGACAAACAAAAAATAATTGTAATATCATAATGTGCCAATACTAAAAGATGTACATAATTAAATATGTATATATTTTATGCCTTTTCAATATTTGTTCTGATTAGGTTGTTAATATATATATTATACATTATATATATATATTATACATTATATGCATGTTCAACACTAGTTTTAATTAGGTTTTTGTCATACCTTTTAATATATTTTGTATTTGGTTCTATGTTTTAAATTTTAATTATTTAATTATGTACATCTTTTAGTATTGGCACATTATGATATTACAATTATTTTTTATGTTTGTCGTCATGGTATCAATACGTTTCCTTCCAAGTAATTTGTTTCCTTCCAAGTAATTTATCTATTAATATAAGTAATCTATGTGATATGGTTTTATACATGTTGGTATAATTTGATGTTATGGTGATTTGTCATTATAGAGCCTCTGACGCAACCCTTGTGGGTGAAACACAGTCTGTGTCAGGCGATCATTTTAGAATAAAGGTTTGAACTATATCATTGATTGTTCTGCTCTGTTTCCAACTTGGCATAGTTTCCTTTCTATATTATGCTGAGAACTACTCAATGTCTCTAAACTCCCATATTTACAGAGATTTGGGTAAAATCTTTGGCCTGTCCCCTAGAGTATGTAAAGAGCTGAGGTGACCCAATATGGTGATGCAGAAAGCCAAAGCTATGTTCTAGATCAGGCCAGTGGCGTAGCCACAGGTGGGCCGGGCCCACCCACTTAGGGCTCAAGCCCACCCAACAGTAGCACGTTTAGCAGTAGCTGCCAAGCTCAGCCAGCTGAAGACTATCCCCCTGATGGTAATGAAAATGCTACTCTCCACGATACCGGCACCTGTGCATGCTCAGTTTTCAGCGCATGCCTGCTACAGACTGCCAAGGTGGAAAGAAGCATTTACCTGCTAGCTGACATATTTTTTGGGTGGGGCTTAGCGGGGGGGGGGGGGGGGGGACGACGACGACGACACTTGGTGCCCACCCACTTCTTGCCTAGGCCCACCCAAAATCTGTTGTCTGGCTACGCCCCTGGATCAGGCTTGTCCACATTCAGTCTTCAAGGGCTGCAAGCAGACCATGTTTTCATGATATCCTTAATGAATATGCATGGAGAGATCTGCATACAGTGGATGTTGTGGACATGCAAATCTCTCATGCATATTCATTACTCACCTAAGTAATCACCATTGTCAAACTACTTTATTGACCATATACTGTAAAAATAATATTTATATATTGTTCACATATTCTAAAACTCTATAATCCAAACCTCACTTCATTAATTCTCTTTATATATACTGGACTTTAAATGTCCTCCGTTGCATGAATGTTATGCTTCCACTTATCAAGTGTTCATACAACCGACTTTACATCTTTTTTTCTGTTCAGTTCGAGTCGCAACATTTCCAACGTAATCTTAACTTCTTCCGTTGAATAATTCTGTTAACTTATCTGTTCTTCCTTTTATCTTCAGATATTATTCCTCAAGTCACCTCTCCTTCACCTTTACTGTTCTCCTCCCACTCGAGGAATATATCCAAAACTCCTGCCACACCCTACACGTGTGTTTCGCCGTAATGTGTCTTCAGGGGTAGTGACTATAACAACAATGATAAAGCCTGGACTTACATTCCTGTTAACCTTCCTTCTATTATTAAAATTGTATAAACCATTAATTTCTTACCTTTAGCTATCAATTTTCTGTTTTTAATTATATTCTCTGACCGTCCCTGGAGGAACTCTCGCCGGGACTGTAAGAAAATGGCGACCTAGAGTCTCTCAACGTCATATCCTGTATGTTGAGGTTGAGCCTAATTTAAAGCACTCGTGGATCTGCATTACATCAGTAAACCTGCCCACTCTACCTCTCTATTTAACCCTTTCAGGGCCACTGTGCCCCACTCAAATATTAATCTTTGTTCTAACCTTAACATTCTGATTTGTTTCAAATTCAGCCAATACCACGAATTTCAGATCTTGCATGGAATGATGTTGATTCACCCAATGGTCCACCAAAGGTGTATCTGTTTTACTTAATTTTATGTTGCTCAAATGTTGAGCTAATCAATGTTTTCTTAATCGTTTGTCCAATATACATTAAATTGCATGGGCATATGATGGCATATATCACTGCAGAGGAATTGCAATCAGTTCTAGATCTCAATACTTGCGTGGTTTTCTGATTAGGGATATCTACCCATTGTGTCGTGATAGCATGTGCACAATACCTGCACCCGCTACACTGATAGTGACCTGAATTTTGTAATTCCTGCCTCCCTTTATATTTAACCAATCTTTCACCCAAATTACGACCTCGACGATAAGCAAACCGCGGGGTATCCTCTAATTTCGGGTGTAAATTCAATATATGCCAATGCTTAAGAATAATCTGACGCATGGCTTCTGTTTTAGTGACATATGGTAACACATAGGTCATCCTTAAGTCTCTCTTTCTGTTTTACCTAAGAGCCACATTTGATGTGCATTAAAAGCTCTCTTATGTGCTCTATGGATAACCCGGGGCACGCTAGGGAGGTAAAATTCCTTGATGAAATCAAGGACAACTTAATGGAGCAGCTGGTACAGGAGCCGAGAGAAGGAAAAATTCTAGACCTAGTCCTTAGTGGAGCGCATGATCTGGTGCGGGAGGTAATGGTGCTGGGGCCGCTTGATAACAGTGATCATAATATGATCGGATTTGATATTAGCTTTGAAGTAAGTATACATAGGAAATCAAATACGTTGGCATTTAACTTTAAAAAAGGAGACTATGATAAAATGAGAAGAACAGTGAAAAAAAAAACTTAGAGGAGCGACTGTGAGGGTCAAAAATTTACATCAAGCATGGATGCTGTTCAAAAACACCATCCTGGAAGCCCAGGCCAAATATATTCCGCGTATTAAAAAAGGAGGACAGAAGACTAAACGACAGCCGGCGTGGTTAAAAAGTGAGGTGAAGGAAGCTATAAGAGCTAAAAGAAAATCCTTCAGAAAATGGAAGAAGGAACTGACTGAAAATAATAAGAAACAGCACAAGGCATGTGAAGTCAAATGCAAAGCGCTGATAAGGAAGGCTAAGCGGGACTTCGAAAAAAAGCCTGCATTGGAGGTAAAAACACATAGTAAATTTTTTTTTAGGTATATTAAAAGCATGAAGCCGGCAAAAGAATTGGTTGGACCGCTAGATGACTGAGGATTAAAAGGGGCAATTAGGGAAGACAAAGTCATAGTGGAGAGATTAAATGAATTCTTTGTTTCGGTCTTCACCGAGGAAGATTTGGGTGGGATACCGGTGCAGGAAATGGTATTCGAAGCTGACAAGTCGAAGAAACTTAATGAATTCTCTGTAAACCTGGAGGATGTAATGGGGCAGTTCTACAAACTGAAGAGTAGCAAATCTCCTGGGCCGGATAGTATTCATCCCAGAGTACTGATAGAACTGAAAAATGAGCTTGTGGAGCTACTATTAAAAATATGTAATTTAGCAATTTAAATATATGTAATTTATCTTTAAAATTGAAGATTGTTTTTTTAATTTATTTATTTTGCATTTATAGTTTTATACCAGACAACTTGCTTTAGTAACACGAAAGAAAAAAAAGTCATTTACATTGGATACAATTCCAATCAGTAAAAAGAAAAAAAAAACATAGTACATTATACTTCTTAGACCACAATATAATAGAGGGGGAAGGGAAGATAGAAACAGAGGAGATATCCAAATAATATGCTTTTTAAGGTAAATAGGCCTGTCCAGAAGTTCCATATTTTCTATATCTTAATCAGTTATTCCTTCATTAACAATTTACCATCTAGGTAATTATTCGTTTTGCATTCAAAAAATTTTGTAATTGGTCAGGATCAAAAAAGACATATTTGTTTCCTAGATATTTAACACAACACTTACAAGGATAAGCAAGCAAAAATTTAGCTCCAATACTTTTAACTTCTTCTCTGAAAGTTAGGAATTTTTTCCTCCTATCCTGTGTTGTTTTTACCACGTCAGGAAATATCAATATCTTTTGACCACAAAAGAGCTTAGTTGAATTTTTAAAATATAATCTCATTAGAGCATTCAAGTCCTGTTCGAATATAAAGGACACGATTAAAGTTCTTCTTATTTCAATCTCCGACAAAGATTCCTCCAATAAAGCAGATAAATCCTGTATCCCATCAGAAGGTAAATTCGGTAACTTCTCTGGTATCATGTTTGTTGTTTTCGAAGGCGGTAAATAGTAAACTTTATTTAAAGGAGGAATTGCCTCCTGAGGGTATCCAAGTATTTTGGTAAGATATTTCTTTAGAAAATCCAATGGGGTAATCCCCGTTGCTACAGGAAAATTTAACACCCTCAGGTTTAATCGGCGATTATGATTTTCTATCTGCTCAAGTCTCCTCAAAACCATTAGTTTATCCTTTATAAGAGTTTCTGTTGTCATTTTTAAGATTGGAGGGTGGCCAATGTAACGCCGATTTTTAAGGAGATCCGGGAAATTGTAGACCGGTGAGTCTGACGTCTGTGCTGGGCAAAATGGTAGAGACTATTATTAAGAACACAAAATTACAGAACATATTCAAAATTATGGATTAATGAGACAAAGTCAACATGGATTTAGTGAAGGGAAATCTTGCCTCACCAATCTACTACATTTCTTTGAAGGGGTGAGCAAACATGTGGATAAAGGTGAGCCAGTTGATATTGTGTATCTGGATTTTCAGAAGGCGATTGACAAGACTCCAGAGGAAATTGGAGAGTCATGGGATAGGAGGTAGTGTTCTATTGTGGATTAAAAACTGGTTAAAAGATAGAAAACAGAGTAGGGTTAAATGGTCAGTATTCTCAATGGAGAAGGGTAGTTAGTGCGGTTCCTCAGGGGTCTGTGCTTGGACCACTGCTTTTTAACATATTTATAAATGACCTAGATATTGGAGTAACTAGTGAGGTAATTAAATTTGCTGATGACACAAAGTTATTCAAAGTCGTTAAATCGCGGGAGGATTGTGAAAAATTACAAGAGGACCTAACGAGACTGGGAGACTGGATGTCTAAATGGCTGATGACGTTTAATGTGAGCAAATGCAAAGTGATGCATGTGGGAAAGAGGCACCCGAATTATAGCTACATCATGCAAGGTTCCACGTTAGGAGTCACGGACCAAGAAAGGGATCTAGGTGTCGTCGTTGATGATATGTTGAAACCTTCTGCTCAGTGTGCTGCTGCGGTTAAGAAAGCAAATAGAATGTTAGGTATTATTAGGAAAGGAATGGAAAACAAAAATGAGGATGTTATAATGCCTTTGTATCGCTCCATGGTGCAACTGCACCTCAAATATTGTGTTCAATTCTGGTTGCCACATCTCAAAAAAGATATAGTGGAATTAGAAAAGGTTCAGAGAAGGGCGATGAAAATGATAAAGGGGATGGGATGACTTCCCTATGAGGAAAGGCTAAAGCGGCTAGGGTTCTTCAGCTTGGAGAAAAGGCGGCTGAGGGGTGATATGATAGAGGTCTATAAAATAATGAGTGCAGTTGAACGGGTAGATGTGAAGCGTCTGTTCATGCTTTCCAAAAATACTAGGACTAGGGGGCATGCGACGAAGCTACAATGTAGTAAATTTAAAACGAATCGGGAGAAAATTTTTCTTCACTCAACGTGTAATTAAAACTCGAATTCGTTGCCAGAGAATGTGGTAAAGCGAATGCTACATACCTGTAGAAGGTATTCTCCGAGGACAGTAGGCTGATTGTTCTCACTGATGGGTGACGTCCACGGCAGCCCCTCCAATCGGACCACTTTACTAGCAAAGGCCTTTGCTAGTCCTCGCGCACTGATGCGCATGCGCGGCCGTCATCCCGCCCGAACCGGCTCGTGTTCGTCAGTCCCATATGTAGCAAGACAAACAAGGGAAGACACAACTCCAAAGGGGAGGCGGGCGGGTTTGTGAGAACAATCAGCCTGCTGTCCTCGGAGAACACCTTCTACAGGTATGTAGCATTCGCTTTCTCTGAGGACAAGCAGGCTGCTTCTTCTCACTGATGGGGTATCCCTAGCCCCCAGGCTCACTCAAAACAACATACATGGTCAACTGGACCTTGCAACGGCGAGGACATAACTGAGATTGACCTAACAACTTATCCAACTAACTGAGAGTGTAGCCTGGAACAGAATAAAACATGGGCCTAGGGGGGTGGAGTTGGATTCTAAACCCCGAACAGATTCTGAAGCACTGACTGCCCGAACCGACTGTCGCGTCGGGTATACTGCTGCAGGCAGTAATGAGATGTGAATGTGTGGACAGATGACCACGTCGCAGCTTTGCAGATCTCTTCAATAGTGGCTGACTTCAAGTGGGCCACTGACGCTGCCATGGCTCTAACATTATGAGCCGTGACATGACCCTCAAGAGCCAGCCCAGCCTGGGCGTAAGTGAAGGAAATGCAATCTGCTAGCCAATTGGATATGGTGCATTTCCCCACAGCCAATCCCCTCCTGTTGGGATCAAAAGAAACAAACAATTGGGCGGACTGTCTGTTGGGCTGTGTCCGCTTCAGATAGAAGGCCAATGCTCTTTTGTAGTCCAATGTGTGCAGCTGACGTTCAGCAGGGCAGGAATGAGGACGGGGAAAGAATGTTGGCAAGACAATTGACTGGTTCAGATGGAACTCCGACACAACCTTTGGCAAGAACTTAGGGTGAGTGCGGAGGACTACTCTGTTGTGATGAAATTTGGTGTAAGGGGCCTGGGCTACCAGGGCCTGAAGCTCACTGACTCTACGAGCTGAAGTAACTGCCACCAAGAAAATGACCTTCCAGGTCAAGTACTTCAGATGGCAGGAGTTCAGTGGCTCAAAAGGAGGTTTCATCAGCTGGGTGAGAACGACATTGAGATCCCATGACACTGTAGGAGGTTTGACGGGGGGCTTTGACAAAAGCAAACCTCTCATGAAGCAAACAACTAAAGGCTGTCCTGAGATCGGCTTACCTTCCACATGGTAATGGTATGCACTGATTTCGCTAAGGTGAACCCTTACAGAGTTGGTCTTGAGACCAGACTCAGACAAGTGCAGAAGGTATTCAAGCAGGGTCTGTGTAGGACAAGAGCGAGGATCTAGGGCCTTGCTGTCACACCAGACGGCAAACCTCCTCCATAGAAAGAAGTAACTCCTCTTAGTGGAATCTTTCCTGGAAGCAAGCAAGATGCAGGAGACACCCTCTGACAGACCCAAAGAGGCAAAGTTTATGCTCTCAACATCCAGGCCGTGAGAGCCAGAGACTGGAGGTTGGGATGCAGAAGCGTCCCTTCGTCCTGTGTGATGAGGGTCGGAAAACACTCCAATCTCCACGGTTCTTCGGAGGACAACTCCAGAAGAAGAGGGAACCAGATCTGACGCGACCAAAAGGGAGCAATCAGAATCATGGTGCCTCGGTCTTGCTTGAGTTTCAACAAAGTCTTCCCCACCAGAGGTATGGGAGGATAAGCATACAGCAGACCTTCCCCCCAGTCCAGGAGGAAGGCATCCGGTGCCAGTCTGCCGTTGGCCTGAAGCCTGGAACAGAACTGAGGGACCTTGTGGTTGGCTCGAGATGCAAAGAGATCTACCAAGGGGGTGCCCCACACCTGGAAGATCTGGCGCACTACTCGGGAGTTGAGCGACCACTCGTGAGGTTGCATAATCCTGCTCAACCTGTCGGCCAGACTGTTGTTTATGCCTGCCAGATATGTGGCTTGGAGCACCATGCCGTGACGGCGAGCCCAGAGCCACATGCTGACGGCTTCCTGACACAGGGGGCGAGATCCGGTGCCCCCCTGCTTGTTGATGTAATACATGGCAACCTGGTTGTCTGTCTGAATTTGGATAATTTGGTGGGACAGCCGATCTCTGAAAGCCTTCAGAGCGTTCCAGACCGCTCGTAACTCCAGGAGATTGATCTGCAGATCGCGTTCCTGGAGGGACCAGCTTCCCTGGGTGTGAAGCCCATCGACATGAGCCCCCCACCCCAGGAGAAACGAATCCATAGTCAGCACTTTTTGTGGCTGAGGAATTTGAAAAGGACGTCCCAGAGTCAAATTGGACCAAATCGTCCACCAATACAGGGATTTGAGAAAACTCGTGGACAGGTGGATCACGTCTTCTAGATCCCCAGCAGCCTGAAACCACTGGGAAGCTAGGGTCCATTGAGCAGATCGCATGTGAAGGCGGGCCATGGGAGTCACATGAACTGTGGAGGCCATGTGGCCCAACAATCTCAACATCTGCCGAGCTGTGATCTGCTGGGACGCTCGTACCCGCGAGACGAGGGACAAGTTGTTGGCTCTCGCCTCTGGGAGATAGGCACGAGCCGTCCGAGAATCCAGCAGAGCTCCTATGAATTCGAGTCTCTGAACTGGGAGAAGATGGGACTTTGGATAATTGATCACAAACCCCAGTAGCTCCAGGAGGCAAATAGTCATCTGCATGGACTGTAGAGCTCCTGCCTCGGATGTGTTCTTCACCAGCCAATCGTCGAGATAGGGGAACACGTGCACTCCCAGCCTGCGAAGCGCCGCTGCTACTACAGCCAAGCACTTCGTGAACACTCTGGGTGCAGAGGCGAGCCCAAAGGGTAGCACACAGTACTGGAAGTGACGTGTGCCCAGCTGAAATCGCAGATACTGCCTGTGAGCTGGCAGTATCGGGATGTGCGTGTAGGCGTCCTTCAAGTCCAGAGAGCATAGCCGGTCGTTTTCCTGAATCATGGGAAGAAGGGTGCCCAGGGAAAGCATCCTGAACTTTTCCTTGACCAGATATTTGTTCAGGGCCCTTAGGTCTAGGATGGGACGCATCCCCCCTGTTTTCTTTTCCACAAGGAAGTACCTGGAATAGAATCCCAGCCCTTCTTGCCCGGATGGCACGGGCTCGACTGCATTGGCGCTGAGAAGGGCGGAGAGTTCCTCTGCAAGTACCTGCTTGTGCTGGAAGCTGTAGGATTGAGCTCCCGGTGGGCAATTTGGAGGTTTGGAAACCAAATTGAGGGTGTATCCTTGCCGGACTATTTGGAGAACCCACTGGTCGGAGGTTATGAGAGGCCACCTTTGGTGAAAAACTTTCAACCTCCCCCCGACCGGCAGATCGCCCGGCACGGACACGTTGATGTCGGCTATGCTCTGCTGGAGCCAGTCAAAAGCTCGCCCCTTGCTTTTGCTGGGGAGCCGAGGGACCTTGCTGAGGCGCACGCTGCTGACGAGAGCGAGCGCGCTGGGGCTTAGCCTGGGCCGCAGGCTGTCGAGAAGGAGGATTGAACCTATGCTTACCAGAAGAGTAGGGAACAGTCTTCCTTCCCCCATAAAAACGTCTACCTGAGGAGGTAGATGCTGAAGGCTGCCGGCGGGAGAACTTGTCGAAAGCGGTATCCCGCTGGTGGAGCTGCTCTACCAGCTGTTCGACTTTTTCTCCAAAAATATTGTCCGCTCGGCAAGGGGAGTCCGCAATCCGCTGCTGGATCCTATTCTCCAGGTCGGAGGCACGCAGCCATGAGAGTCTGCGCATCACCACACCTTGAGCAGCGGCCCTGGACGCAACATCAAAGGTATCATATACCCCTCTGGCCAGGAATTTTCTGCACGCCTTCAGCTGCCTGACCACCTCCTGAAATGGCTTGGCTTGCTCAGGAGGGAGCTTGTCCACCAAGCCCGCCAACTGCCGCACATTGTTCTGCATATGTATGCTTGTGTAGAGCTGGTAAGACTGGATTTTGGCCACGAGCATAGAAGAATGGTAGGCCTTCCTCCCAAAGGAGTCTAAGGTTCTAGAGTCCTTGCCCGGGGGCGCCGAAGCATGCTCCCTAGAACTCTTAGCCTTCTTTAGGGCCAGATCCACCACACCAGAGTCGTGAGGCAACTGAGTGCGCATCAGCTCTGGGTCCCCATGGATCCGGTACTGGGACTCCATCTTCTTGGGAATGTGGGGATTAGTTAGAGGCTTGATCCAGTTTGCTAGCAATGTCTTTTTCAGGACATGATGCATGGGTACTGTGGACGCTTCCTTAGGCGGAGAAGGATAGTCCAGGAGCTCAAACATTTCAGCCCTGGGCTCGTCCTCCACAACCACCGGGAAGGGGATGGCCATAGACATCTCCTGGACAAAGGCCGCGAAAGACAGACTCTCAGGAGGAGAAAGCTGCCTTTCAGGGGAGGGAGTGGGATCGGAAGGAAGGCCATCAGACTCCTCGTCAGAGAAATATCTGATGTCTTCTTCCTCTTCCCACGAGGCCTCACCATCGGTATCAGACACAAGTTCGTGAACCTGCGTCTGAAGCCGTGCCCGACTCAACTCCGTGGAAACACGGCCAAGGTGGGAGCTTCGAGAGGTAGACTCCCTCGCCCGCACCGGCGAAGTTCCCTCCACCGATGTCGTCCTGGGAGGCGACCGCAGTCGGTACCACAAGCGGCACTGATGTCGGAGACCTCACCCCGGGCAAGGGGCCAGCCGGCGCCTCACTCGACAGTACCGGTGGCGCAAGCACCCCTGGTACCGGAGGGGAAGGGCGCAACAGCTCTCCCAGGATCTCTGGGAGAACGGCCCGGAGACTCTCGTGCAGAGCGGCTGTGGAGAAAGACATGGAAGCCGATGCAGGCGTCGAAGTCAGAGTCTGTTTCGGGCGTGGAGGCTGTTCCGGGCTGTCCAAGGTGGAGCGCATCGACACCTCCTGAACAGAGGGTGAGCGGTCCTCCCGGTGCCGATGCCTACTGGGTGCCGACTCCCTCGGCGACCCAGAGCTCTCGGTACCGATGCGGGAAGGAGACCTGTGTCGATGCTTCTTTGACTTTTTCAAACGAAGCATGTCACCGGAACTTCCCGGTACCGACGAGGAGGACGTAGAGTCCAACCGTCGCTTCCTCGGGGCCGAGGCCGAAGAAGGTTGGTCTCGGGGGTGCTGTACCGCAGGAGCCCTCAGGGTAGGGGGAGACCCACCCGAAGGCTCACCGCCACCAGCAGGGGAATGGACAGCCCTCACCTGCACTCCAGTCGAAGCACCACCGTCCGACGACATCAGCACTAGTGGAGGTCCTGATACCACCGACGCCGACGCAGCCTTTCGATGTCTCGGTACCGACGATGCAGAGGGTCGATGCCTCGATGCAGTTGATGCCGAGGTCGAAGGTCTTGAAGCTGTCGACGTCGATGCACTCGATACCCCAGGTGCTGTTGCCGACGAAGAGCCCGAGAACAACACGTTCCACTGGGCCAATCTCGCTACCCGAGTCCTTTTCTGTAAAAGGGCGCAAAGACTGCAGGCCTGCGGGCGGTGCCCAGCCCCCAGACACTGAAGACATGACGCGTGCCTATCAGTGAGCGAGATTACCCGGGCGCACTTGGGTGCACGTCTTGAAGCCGCAGGAAGACTTCGATGACATGGGTGGAAAAATCACGCCGGCGAAATCAAAACTCGTAATGGCGGTAAAGGCACCAAAAATAGGGAGAGAAAAACTCAAACTGAGGCCTCAAAAGGGCCTACCCCGAAAACGAAAGGAAACTTAGCGGGGCAAAAACTGGAAACACGGGAAAAAGGGGAAAAGACCGAAAATGTGTTCCTCCAAGTTTTTTTTTTTTTCTTTTAAGCAAAAGCTCAAAGACTCACGAGGGTCAATTTGAGGGGCGCGAAACGGCGCAAACACGACCGTCCCGAGCGCGGACAAAAGAAGACTAACGAACACGAGCCGGTACGGGCGGGAAGACGGCCGCGCATGTGCGGTGCGCATCGGCGCGAGGACTAGCAAAGGCCTTTGCTAGTAAAGTGTTCCGATTGGAGGGGCTGCCGTGGACGTCACCCATCAGTGAGAACAAGCAGCCTGCTTGTCCTCGGAGAAAGGCAGTTAGCTTAGTGGAGTTAAAAAAAAAACCCCCCACTATTTCTGGGGTAAGCAGTATAAAATGTTTTGTACTTTTTTGGGATCTCGCCAGGTATTTGTGACCTGGATTGGCCACTGTTGGAAACAAGATGCTGGGCTTGATGGACCTTTGGCCTTTCCCAGTATGGCAATACTTATGTACGCCCACTGTTTAAAACGTTTTAATTGTTGTGCCGGATATACATACTCTTGTTTGTCTGAACATATGCATCTAATGCGCAGGAATTGTCTCACCGGTATACCTTTTATTTAAAGGAGTCGGATGACTGGAAAAGCGAAGCAAAGAATTTCTGTCCGTTTCTTTTCTATGTACCGTTGTAGTAAAACTACCTCTTTCATATTTGATCACGGTGTCTAGAAATTCTACCATCTGGCCACCTCTATGAGCTGTAAATTTTATATTTTCATCACATGTATTCAAATACTCAATGAATTCTGTAAGAGTTGTATCACTGCCTCCTGAAATCAGTAAAACGTCATCTATGTACCTTTTCCACTCCAATGTGGAGATCGCAAATCTGCTATTATATACATATTTATTCTCATATCGTGCCATGTAAAGGCAGGCAACCGTGGGGGCTACAGTCGCCCCCATGGCTACCCCCTTTACTTGCAGAAAGTATTCACTTTCAAATTTGAAATAATTTTGTGATTACCAAATTAGCTAATTGTTGCAGAAATTCTACTTGTGCTGCTGATATATTTTGATCTATTAATTTCTCCTCTATTATTTGTAATGCTGCCTGTTGCGGTATGTCGGTATACAAGGCCGTCACGTCTAACGTGATCAGTTGAACCTGTTCCTGTTCATATTGCAAAGGCTCTAAAATACTGAGTAAATGTGTGGTATCCTGTATATATGATGTTATCTTTGGTACTTCCTTACTTAAATGGAAATCTAAATATTGTGATAACAGTTCCAAGATCGAACCTTTGCCGTTGACTATAGGGCGTCCCGGTGGATTGGTGGTGTTATGAATTTTTGGTACAAAATATATTATGGGAATTGAAGGATCCATCCTCAAAAGATATCTATGCTGTTTACGTGATTTGCTCTATTTAATATCTCTTTTACTTGTGTTAAGATATTCTTTGTGGGATCTTCTTACAAGCACTTGCAAAACAAGATATCATGTAACTGATTCTCAGCTTCTCGTATATAATCTACTTTGTTTTGGACCACAACTGCCCCGCCCTTATCTGCCCGAGATACCACCACTGTATCGTCCTGTTGTAGACCTCTCATTGCTCGCTGTAATTGTTTAGAGAGATTATTATGGGCAAAATTAATCTTGCCCTCCATATTTTTCACGTTTCTCAACACCAGTTGTTGGAATGTGTCCAGTATATTAACTATGGGTCTGGCAGGGAGCCAAGTAGATGGAACATATTTATCTGTAAAAGATTGGGGGGAATACTCCTCGTTACCTACTGCCCCCTCATTTTCAGATAAGAAAATATTTAATCGCAATTGTCTGAAAAATCTATGTAAGTGCTGTCACATTGCAAACGGATCATATATCTGTGTTGGCACGAAAGAGAACCCTTTCTCTAATAATTCAATTTGTTAGTCCGTTAATTGTTTAGATGATATATTGAACACATTCAATATTTTTTGCATGCTTGTCTTTTTGGCCTCACTACCTGTTGTTGTGTCTTGTGCGGCATTTCTTGCATACTTGGTGTTTCTGCTAAAAAAGGTTGCATAGATTAATTATTATGTTTACCTCCTGTTTTATTTCTTTCTTGCTCTCCCTCCGATGAATCACTTGATGAATTTATAAATGTTACCTTTTTAGCTCTTTTCCTCCTGGATTTATGAGTTTGACCATCCAGGGGTAAATATACCCATGGAAATAATCATGCTCATCTCTTAAATTTTGAACAGAGTTTTAGAATATGTGAACAATATATAAATATTATTTTACAGTATATGGTCAATAAAGTAGTTTGAAACTATATATATTGACAACAGTGATTACTTAGGTGAGAATAGAAATAAGTGTAATCAGATTGAAATTAGGGAACTCAGTAAGATTTACAATGCATATTCATTAAGGACATCCTGAAAACCTAACCTTTTTGCAGCCTTTGAGGACTGAACTTGGACAAACCTGCTCTAGACAGATATAGGGCTTTAAGAACTTTGTTTACATCCTCTCCAGCTTAGTACCTGTTGGCATGACATCAAACCCATCTGTGAGGGCTATATATATCTTGCCTTTCCCTAAGAGAATAGAAATACATGAATCCTGAATAAAAATATTTTGGATCATCAGATTCTTTATTCTGCAGCTGTATAATATTACATATTAAAAAGAAATAATGTACTAACAAATATAAACACACAAAAGCAGCTGACTCCTAAAATTTGCTTCTGTGGCATTAAAGTTCAATGTTGTTTATTGGGAAACCAAACAGAATAGCCCATCTGACTAAACGTGCTTGAGACCCAAATGTGTTGGATGCTTCTAACAGCATCTGTGATTACATTTCATGGAAAACTATTATATGCCAGAAGCAAAATAAATACAAAGTAACTGAAAAGGTTTCTCATAAAAAGCAAGTCTGGCTGCTTCAGAGTTATACCTAGACACTAAGGTGGGGGGGGGGGGGGGGGGGGGGGGGAGTTATCAATGTGGACTACTGTTAAGTCATGTTATTTTACCACAGAGTGTCATTGTATAAAATGGAACCCTATGCTAAAATAACCCATCTGTGGCAAAATAACCTGAATTAACAGTATAACAGGTTAATAACTTCCCCCCTAAGTCTTAAAATAAAGATAAAACTAGATTATTCTTGTTAACAGCTGCTGCCCCAGCAATGGTAGATTACATAAAGACAAAGGAGTTATAATCACTGTGATCCCACACGTAGAATGTGTTAAGTTCATGTTAGTTTCTTATAAATATATTGTGCTTTAGGCTCTTTAATTTGTAGTTTGTCACCCGAGACTGGATGTGATGTCCAACATTAACTAACCGGTAAGGACCGAATAATGACTACAACTTTGGTCCATTCATGGCGACATCTACTATCTCCAAAGTAACACCAGGTTGTGGAAGAGACCCACACACATGCTACTATAGGTCAGAGCAGAAGAAATACTACACTGAGAATAGTTCCTACATTAAAAGAATTAGAAAAAAATTTAGATTTTCAGCAGTAACCATAGCTATGTCAGCCTGAAGATAAATCAGCCCTAAAAAAAATGTGGCTGAATTACCTGCATGTAGTGTGTGCAATCTGAACAAAAGTCCTGTATATTCAGAAGACAGAGCTTTCACTCTTGCATATGCCACTAAAATAGAGCCCTTTAGGAACTAGTTATTGTCCTTGACATCTGACCAAAGCAGCACTACTGAGGCTGCAACATAAAGGAACATTAGTACAGTCCATTTAAAAAAACATACAAGAAATATTCTGTTCACTATTGTAAGAAACACAAAATATGTTCATACAATACTGCAGTAAATGTCTTTTCTCATGCTTGTTCTAATTGGATTTTGCTCTTATTTTATTTGTAAAGTTGTTCCAAATCTTGGAGGTAAGATAGAAGGGTTGGGTGTTATTTCCTGAATTCTGGGACAAGTAGGGAAATAAAGGAAGTCACTTAAAAAAAAAAAATATATATATATATATATATATACAAACTTAGTTAGATGAAAAAATGAAGTAATTTCAAACACAACGAAAGACTAATCTTGATCTCTTGGCTCAGTCTGCAGATAGAATTTCAAAGATTTCTTTGCCTCACATTGTTCTTGCTTTGTCTATCTTCTGCTTCTGAAAAAAAGTCACCATTGCTCAAATGTTTCTCTTGCTCTTTGCTATTTACTTGCTTTTGTCTTCTTATTTCCTTGTAGCGTAATGTAATATCTCTAGAAGTGACAAAACAAAAACAGGAAAAAAAAGTGTCATGCACAGAATGTTTGATTTATTTCTAAGTATGTGTTCTCTCTCAGGTTCCTGTTTAGCAGGATGGGAGAGACACGAAACAGTACACACAGCCTCTAGTTGTGAAAAAGCCAGAAATAGGCTCTTATGATGGTTTCTATAGTTACTTAATAGAAACAAATGGCCACAATGATTAAGTGGAAAACTTCAGTACTGAATGGACCAACCAAATTCACTTTTTATCTTAAGCTGGAGGAAAAAAAAAAGACCTCAGATGTCACAAAAAACATTCATCCAAACCCAGAAGATGTCGGGTAAGGGAATCCCAGTCTAGCGACAGTTTAATCACTGGTCTATGAAATCTCAAATTTACTTTTTTTTTTCCTGAGAATATTTCAAATCACATCAAGATATTTTTTTAATAACGTTTTTATTGCTAAGAGGAACGCACAAATACATTGCTTGCATGCAGCAATCAATAACATAAAGAGAAAAGACGCAGAGAACATATGCAGTGAGTGCACGGTATGATAAACATCTTATACAACTAAGAACAACTACAGCAAAGCTGGGAATCGTGTTTACCCCAACACAAAAGAATGACTAACAATTATGCTCTTGTACACTCCAGACAACAATTGGTCCTTGAGTTGTGACATTCCCTCTTTCGTTTTTTTATATCCCCCATCCCATCCTCCCTCCTCCAGAGGCTGAGTCCTAACCCCTTTTAGTTCCTACTGGCTGATTCAATGAGTATTACTCTGTGCACTGCCCAATTGTGATAACCTCTCAAAGCTCTTACTCCACAGCAATTTGCAAGGAGGAGGATGTCCCCAATCAAAATCAGAATCCCCTCCCCCCTTGCCATCTGTCTCATAACTGTACCATTTAACAAGGGGGGGGGGACTGATCTACCCAGTGTTGTAATATGACTTTTTTAGCCAGTACTAACGCCAAAAGGGCGAACCTACACTGATAGACAGCCCTTGAGATGCTAGATCTGAATCCAATCCCATGAGCATGACCCTGTAATTCCATTCCGAAGGCTTATACACAACCTCTTCCAGATGGGAAAGTACCCCATTCCAGAAAGTTTGTAACACTGGGCATTCCAAAAAGTGATGTACCATGGTGCCCTTACTTTTCAGACATTTGTTGCACTCCTCTGAGTCCCATAGGCCCATTGCCTTGCCTTTGCTTCGTGTGAGATATGCATTATGTAGGATTTTGATTTCATGAAGACCCTCATTTGGAGTTATTTTATAAGCCAAATCAAAACACCGTGAGAGCTCCAGAACCGAGACCCCGGTCCCCAGGATTAAACTCCACTTTTCTGCCTATAATGTGAAAAATTGGGCGGGTTTCCACTGTTTACCCAGACGGTACCATCCCGATTGCGCTGGCATTTGCATGAACACCACATCAAGTGTAGTAAAAACGGGATATTTTCTGTTCCCCCTTCTCAAGGACAAGAGGTAGTGTCAAAGCTGTAAATATGAAAAGAAAAAATTGGGAGGGAGATTCCACCGCTTCTGACATCCTGCAAAAGAAGGAAATTGTTTGCCCTCCTCCTCAGCTACCTGTCCCACATATCTGCAACCTTTGTGAGCCCACTCCTAAAAAAAAGGTCACACCTCTCCCCGCCTTGAATCCTGGGTTATCACAAAGCCCCAAGAATGGAGATGCACCGGATGGGCCTCCCAGCCTACATCTTCACCAGTCCCACGCTAGCCGCAGCAGCTTCAGGAGAGGGGAAAACTTGACTTGATGTCCCCCTAGCATGTAGGGCATTAAAAACAGAAAGAGGGGAAGCAGCACTTTCCCAGACACAGTAAGGTGTGAACACGTAATGTCCCGTGTGTAATTCATGTACCTACCTAAGAAAAGCTGTGACATTGTACAGCCTAAGATCAGGCACGTTAACTCCCCCTTCAGCTCTATTCCGAATGAGCTTGTTATACCCAATCCTAGCTCTGCGATCACCCCATATGAAGGATGAGATCAGTCTCCTATACATTCTCTCATCTTTGCTATGAATCCACACTGATTTGAAGAGGGTATAATATTTTTGTGAACACCACCATTTTTACAAGTGCCACTCTGCCTAAGAACGAAATGGGAAGGTCCCTCACTTGCAGCAACCAGCTCTAATTTGTCACAAACATTCTTCTTCTACATGACTGTGATGTCTAAGTGCAGATAAACCCCCAAATATTTCATTGGTCCTGCCGACCAAACCAATGGAAAGTCAGGCCAACTCTTACATTCGCAATTGGTGGACAACGCCATTGCCTCTGATTTGTCGAAATTAATTCTCAGTCCCGAAAATAACCCAAATTGCTGGATAAGGTTTATCAAAATGGGTATCCCCCTAGACGCCTGTCCCAGAAATATTAACATGTCATCTGTAAAAAGGTTGATTTTGTACTCACCATGTCCTACTTTTATCCCCTGGACCTCCATCGATTGCCGAATCTTATTAGCTAGGGGCTCTAGAGCAAGAACGAACAGCATGGGTGACAAGGGGCATCCCTGCCTCGTGCCCCTCTGCAATGTAAACGAGGGGGACAAAGTGCTATTGATCAATATTTGTGCCATGGGATTCCTATATAGGGGCTCTAATCTCATTCAAAAACTCTCCATAAATGCCAAACTATGGCAAAACCCAAAAAAGGTGGTCCCAAAGGATTTTAATGAACGCTTTCTCCACATCCAAACTGACAATTATATCATCTCCGGGCACACACCCCCTAGCCTGTATAGTGCTCATGGCTCTTAATATGTTTGTGAAGGCATACCTCCTCGGTACGAAACTGGATTGGTCCTCATGTACTAGAGAGGGGAGCACCTTACCCAGACGAGCAGCCATAATGCAAGCGAACAATTTTATTTTTCTTTACTTATTTGTTGCATTTGTATCCCACATTTTCCACCTCTTTGCAGGCTCAATGTGGCTTACAATACATCATGAATAGTAGAGATACATGAGAATTGAACATTTAGTATTACAGAAGGCTCTTGGGTAACATGATAGTGAAAAGCATGATATTAATATAATAAGGAAATAGTAAAGACAATTCTGGGTATACGTGGAGGAGTTCATATTTGTTGGTCTTTGTGGTATGCCTTATTAAAGAGATGTCCTGATTCAGTAAAGAAATAGGGCGATATAATCCTAACAGTTCCCCATCACATCAACCAATTCTTTAAACATATTGCCTGGCTATACAGGAAGGCATTAAGTTTAAAATTTTGTTTGGGTGAATGTTTCTTGCAACAACTGAAGTCAGTTTCCTTCAGTTTAAGAAGTGAATTTAGTTTGTCCACTCAGTAATTGAAGGTATCTATAATCAGCCACATTTTATGGTGAATGGCCCTGAAAGCTTGTCTCTTAGCCATAGGTCACCACAATATCTTGTTTGTTTTTATTCTACCACTCTCTTGTAGATTAAAAAAAAAGGAAGAACATGCTTGAACACTCAACAGGCTACCATGCACATGTCAGCATTTTCTTTCTGGTCTATATACATGCAAGCAAGCACACATCAAAATAAGTCAACTGCCACCGCCACCCTAGGGGACAACCAAAGCAGACCATGAAAGTCAGATTCTAGGAAACTATGAAAGCATAGTAAGAACTTGAATAACATACAAAACTGTATAAATTGCCAGCTTTCAGATTAGAGCAGAGGTTCTGAACCTAGTCCTTGGTACACCTTTAGCCAGTCAAGTTTTCTGGACATCCAGAATGAATATACATGAGATCAATTTGCATCCATGAGCGCCATTGTATCCAAATCTCATACATATTTCATTGTGAGTATCCTGAAAACCTGTATGGCAGGCTTTTTCAAGGCTTTGTGACTTTCCAATAACCCTGGCAGCAGGTCATTTTGATTGAAACACTAGAAGTGGGCACCAGGTGTACAAGTTGTGTCAGCGTTGATTCTGCTAAAGCAGATAAGTAGTCGTTTGCCTTAATATACATGTTTGAGTTATTACATATGGAACATGCTATATCAGAAATTGTTAGTAAAAAAAAATCTTTGGTTAGTGAAATAATTTGTTGGATAATGGTGGCGAGTGATTGGTTACACCTTGTAACTGCCCGCAACCTCGGTGTCATCTTCGACTCCTCCCTCTCCTTCTCTGCGCATATCCAGCAGATAGCCAAGACCTGTCGCTTCTTCCTCTATAACATTAGCAAAATTCGCCCCTTCCTCTCCGAGCACACCACCCGAACTCTCATCCACTCTCTCATTACCTCTCGCCTTGACTACTGCAACCTACTCCCACTTAGCCATCTATCCCCCCTTCAGTCCATTCAGAACTCTGCCGCACGTCTTATCTTCCGCCTTAACCGATATACTCATATCACCCCTCTCCTCAAGTCACTTCACTGGCTTCCGATCAGATACCGAATACAGTTCAAGCTTCTTCTACTCACCTACAAATGCACTCGATCTGCAGCCCCTCCTTACCTCTCTACCCTCATCTCCCCTTACGTCCCTACCCGTAACCTCCGCTCTCAAGACAAATCCCTCCTTTCAGTACCCTTCTCCACCACCGCCAACTCTAGGCTTCACCCCTTCTGCCTCGCCTCTCCCCATGCTTGGAACAAACTCCCTGAGCCCATACGCCGGGCCCCCTCCCTACCCATCTTCAAATCATTGCTCAAAGCCCACCTCTTCAATGTCGCCTTCGGCACCTAATCACTACATCTCTTCTCAGGAAATCTCATATACCCCAACTTGACATTTCGTCCTTTAGATTGTAAGCTCTTCTGAGCAGGGACCGTCCTTATTCGTTAATTTGTACAGCGCTGCGTAACCCGAGTAGCGCTCTAGAAATGTTAAGTAGTAGTAGTAGATTTGGAATAGCTGTGCGCTATAAGAGATCCAATGGCCTCTTTCCCAGTTAGGTGCATGTGTTCCCATATTTTGGAGAATTTTGTTTATTGCCACGTTAGTACTACTCCTTTTTCTGAATAATGGTGGTACGTTCTGAGGACAGGGTTGAGAAACCATTGGATTAAAGTATACTCTGAGGTGTATTTTCAAAGCATTTAGTTTTACAAAGCTGCACAGAAACCTATGGAACTTTGTAAGTCTAAGGGCTTTGAAAATGAGCCCCTATGGGTTCCTTACACACCAGGTCTCAGATACATGGGTCAAAATGAGGAACACTTTATAAACCTGTTAATTTTTAAGCTATGAACCCCATATTCCCCAATAACCTATAGTAGTAAATACTGGACCAGACAACACATCGAACTAATAAATCAACCTACATGGGATTTCATCTATATCTTCAAAATGGATAGTAACTTGAAAAGGGATGGTTGTATACAGTTCATAAAACTATAAACTTAATGGATAATGCAATAATAAAACAGAGCACCATCACCACTAAAAATATTAAATATTTAAAAGGCATTTAAACATTAAAATTATAAATGGAGAACACATCAGAATTTCCTTTATGGTTATTAAATATGTAGCACTGGTCAATATTCTTATGTGGTATAAGCACAAAGACCACAGAGGAGATGCACAGAACTTCAAGTCAGGTAAACTGTGTTAGAAGAGGAAAGCCATAGGCAGATGAATAAGCGCAGGTAAGGACCTGAATTAAAACAGGAAGGAGACAATTCAGAGTGTCCTGTAGCACACAATTCAATATAAAAACATAGAAAACCGATAAAAGACCAAATGGCCTGTTTACCTACCCATGCCAGTGCTCCACAATCCCTTCCCATGCTTTCTTGAATTCAGACTCCACCTCTGAGACCATAAAGAAACACTTCCTTAGTTTACTCGTGAGTTGATTTACTTTCAAGGGATCATCCCATGATCCCTTGAAAGACCTTCATCCTGTGCATTTATAGCACAGGAAATATTTAAATGTTGTATCTTCCCTTTCTTCCAAAGTATACATACTGAGATTATTATAAAGCAGATGTGAACAGGAGGGGTAAGTGGGGTGTCACATGGTGCAGTGAACTGATCAAGAACTTTGTCTCTCTGCTCCCAGTTCACTCATATATCATCTTCTTCAGCAGCTATCACTGGGTCTCTAATCACCACACAGAATTTATCTGGCTTGCTTAAGGCTTATAGAAGTGAGAGAATGATATGCTGTAGCCTGTATCATCAGCAGACTCCAAGGTGGCTATGAGCAACTTAGAGACCAGTGAGGAAAAATGAACTTTTGCTCTCTCTCAAATCAAAAACAGTTGTGGAAGCCAAACTGACCCCCACTAAACAGCAGATTGGTAACCCTGCTCAACAAATATTACACTTCAATGGAAGAGTAGCGGAGCTATAAACCTGTGAGAGATACAGAAGATGACGTGAGGGACGCACAGGGCAAGCTACAATGTTTGCAAAAGTTCATTATCAGCTATGAATACAAACTAGATGATCTTGACAATAGATCTTGAAGGATTAACCTTCAGTCTGTCAGATTACCTGAGACTTTGAAGGACGAGCTAAAAGGATGCCTGGAGAAATGGCTCACAATGGAACTGTTGCACGGTAACCATTTGGGCCCTATCAGTATCAAGCGAGCACACAGGCTCAGGAGAGGGCAGGCTGAAGGTACCAGACTCAGTCGCGATTGTGTGAATTTTGCACAAATCATATTCTCCGACAATATTACCAGAAAAAAGGAACTTAAATATGGCAACCAAGATTACTTAAATGGCAGTAGTGGAAAGAGGAGGGCCTACAATACTGTATGCATACTTCTGGCAGAAAAACAACTGCTTTACCTTACAGTATCCAGCCCATCTCTGTGTGGTCAATGAGGGCAAAGTGAGTATCTTTCATTCTCCAGAGTCTGAGAACGAGGCCGTGCAAGCTTAGTTTGCGACCAAGAGGGATAGTGTAAGACCATGACATAACATTAAGAATGCTGCAACTAGAAGGAAGTGACATCATGGACCGGGCTGGCAGCTTAAACGTGGAGCTCTGTCGGGGCATTGTTTATAGAGCGAGCAAATCCCACAGACTTGAGCGGCATCCCAAAGAGTGCATCGAAGGGGAAAGGTCCCTGAGGTATGCCGCCAAAGAAGGGACTGGAGTGATTCCGTTTTTCGACAGATCAAAGTAAGAAAACGCCGGTGGCTTCGGCGGGGCCAGAGCGGAGTGAAGCAAAGATGGCAGCGAGTCCGGCTGTGGCCAGGGAGGAGCACAAGGCTGAAGGAGGAACCCGAGGCTGGCGAGATTGCAAAATCGGAAGTAGTGGCTTGGTTTCAAGACTTGAAGGCTGATCTGGTGGGGGTCTAAAAGGATATACAAACTGCGTTGAGAGAAATTAGGGCTGAAATTCGCGATTTGGGAATGCGTGTCGGTGAGGTGGAGGCGGGGATGGAGACTTTTAAGCAGGACTGCATAAAGTGGTGAATGCTGACACGCTGGAATTACAACTCAGGGAGCAGGTGGAAGACCTGGAGAATAGGTTGCGCCGAAACAATTTGCGATTCAAAGGAATCCCTGACTTGGATATATTTAGCAACTGTGAAGCAGTGATTCGAGAGTTGTGTGTGTTCATTTTGAATTCTGAGGACGGTGGTCAACTACCAGACCTCCACATCCAGAGAGCACAGAGTGGCTGGCCCGCAGCGAGCATCTTACCTGAGGGACATTGTAGTGTGTTTTGCTGATTTCCCCATGAAGAAGATCTTGTCTAAAGCGAGGCAGCAAAAAGAGATTCTTTGGAAAAACTAAGATTGGAGTATTTCAAGATCTGGCATGGACTACATTGCAAAAGCATCTAACCTTTCGAGAAGCCACGATATTTATGAGGTGAAAGGGGATCCGGTACAGGTGGCTCTTCCCATTTGGGATGTGGCTAATGGTGGACGGTAAATCGCGTAAAGACCCCGGATGAAGCATGGTTAACATTGCGCTCTTTGGGGTGTAGAGATGTTCCCATTCAGAAGGAGTTACTGGAGACCGCCAAGGAACCCAGAGCGGATTCAGCGTGGCAGAGTGTGGTGGATCGGGGGAAGCTTCCTGAAGGAACACAGATTTATGCGGATTATTTCATTGATAACATTATGCAGTTAAGCAATTACTTAGGGGGTGCTATGTATAAGGGGTCTGCAGGGGAGAGGGGAGGGAGGGTCGGGTACCCTGGGGATTATGGGGAGCAGATTGAGAGCATTGTTTGCGTTCAAGTGGGCCAAGCACCACATTCGATATTTGGGGATTCAGATTCCTAGGGACTTGGGAAGGGTGTATAGTCAATTATGGGAAGATAATAGACCAAATTCGGGGGGAGTTGTCCCGATGGAAGGGATTGTGGCTTTCGTGGTGGGGCGTATGGCAGTGGTGAAGATGAACGTGCTGCCTAGATTGCTATTTCTGTTTCAGGCGCTGCCAGTGGCAGTTCCGGACACTTAAACAATTGCAGGGTTTTTTGTCACAGTTTATATGGAAGGGTAGGCATCCCCGTTTGGCAGGACGTGTATTGTGTGTGTGGGGGGGGGGGGGGGGCTCCGGAGAGGGGGGGGGGGGTAGAGCGGTGTCCAATATTGAGTGGTATTACTTTGCTGCCCAACTGCGGATGATTATAGACTGGAGAAGGGGAAAACAAAGCCAGCTAGTCAGGTGGAGCAGTCGTATAGCCTTCATAGGCCAAAGAGTTCCTACTTGTGGACTACTGAAGGAGTGGGAGTGATTTTGGCTGGGATACAAAATCCGTCTGTGAGGCATCTGGTGGAACTGTGGGGAGAAGTACGGAGGAAATGGGGCCAGACTGATAGGGTATCTACATTTGCGTCTTTGCGAAGGGAGCCAAAATTTGGGGCTGGGAGAGAAAATGCCATATTTGTATGGTGGGAACAAATGGGTATATTGAATTTCCAAGCTGTGCTGCAGGGGGGGTAGGATGAAGAGTTTTGATACGCTGTGCTCCATGTATGGCCTGCCCGGGGGAGATATTTTTTCCTATTTACAGATTCAACACTTTGTGGGGACACTGGGTTGGAGGGGGGAGAACCCTGAAGAGATGGAAAGTTTGGAAAACCTGTGGCTTTTATTGAGGAGGGTGCCCAGACCTATATCAGTGATATATAAATTTTTTCGGGGATGGGATCCCAGACCATTTAGCTTTCAGGGGGCAGTTTTTCCGATCAGGAGTGGGAAGCTATTTGTGGAGAGGTTCAGAAAGCTTCAGTGTGTGTTTTGGTGCAGGAAAATGCGCATAAAGTTCTCACTAGATGGTATTACACACCGGAGAGGCTGCAACGGATGTACCCACGTACTTGGTCTATGCTGGGATCATTCTTACATATATGGTGGACATGCCACAGGGTGGTGCCCTTTTGGCAGGCTGTTATGAAGGCATTAGTAAAGTTGATTGGATCATCTTTGGTGTGCAGTCCTTTGGTGTGCCTCTTGGGCTTACATAATGAGAGGGACTCTTGGGAGGAGCGTAAACGGCTGCGCTGGGGGTTGGCAGCAGCTAAATGCCTCTTAGCAGAGCAATGGAAGAGGGCAGACTCCCCGACATTGGGTGACTGGAAGTGCAAATTGGGTCAGTTAATACAAATGGCGCGCCTAACGGAATACCGCAGGAATACTGCGACACAAAGGTGGATGGGCTCGATTACAACAGCGATTGACATGCATTTAAGATGGTGGAGTATTATAGGGGGTGGGTGGGTTTGGGGGGTGGGGGGGAGGGAAGGGAAGGGGGAGAGAGAGCGTGTCCCAAAGAATTAGGGGGCATTCTCAAGTTGAGCAGGGGTTGGATGTGGTTGGTGGGGCGGGAGAAGTGAAGGTGTATATTATGGGCGCACGGTCTGTTTGGGGGAGCGGATACTGTTTATGGGACTATTTTGATAACATGTGTTGCGGAGAAGTATATATAGTTAATAAGCTAGTTCAAGATGTTATAGTCCAGCAAATGAGGGCCCCTGCATGGGCAAATGTGAGCAAGATGTGCTCTTTGCGAAAATGACTGTTACAGAATTATTACAATAAAAATTTAAAGTGGAAAAGAAAAAGAATGCTGCAACTAAGCAGAATATCTTCATTTGTGTCTTCTAGTTCCCGTGCCTTTATTGGAAGGCTTACATCAGAGGTCAGCTATTTTGACACTGGGGAAGAGGATCTGAGAGTAGGCTCCAAAACAGTGAGCTGTCCTCATAGCTGAGTCACTTACAGTTTAGTTTTCGTGGTGGGGTTGGCGATTTGAGGTAGATGGAATACAATGTGACTAAGGTTATGCCACTGGACATTGATGAGTACAAAAATCTTGTGTACATAAGTTGGACAGTGGACGTTTATGGCCAACACTTTTTGTTTAATGCAGTGATATTGTGGGTGTGTGGTGTAATATGATTATCATTAGCAATATTGTTTGTTTGATGTTTAATTTTGCTTGTATACTACAATGCCAGACCCCTGGGGGGGAGGGGTAAAGGGCGAAAATAACTTGCTTTGTTTTGCCCTATTATAGTTTTGTCTATTCTATTTAGGTTAAGGAAGGGGGTGAGAAGGGAAAAAAATTGCTAATTTGTAGATCAATAGGTGGTGGGAGATTGTAAAACAACAAAAAAAGGCTGGAGAGGTAGCACTGCTAGTGACCTGATCTAGGTGTTAAGGTGTGAGGAAGAATATTTGAAAAGGTTACCGAGGGAAATCTGATTATCAAGTTAGCTTCAAGGAGTTTGTTTGAAGCAGTTCCCTTAGAATCAAAACTATAAAGAGAGGAAAGGTCCCACTTAACTTTCTTTATGAGAAGTTCTGAGAGAAGAGAACATTTCTCTGGTAAGAGAACATTTTGCTCTGTGCTTTAAGAACTTTGGTGTTTAAAGGAGGAATTGTACGTTATTGATAGGAAGAACAAAAAAAAAAAAAAAAGAAAAAGCAAACTTTATCAACTAGTCTCCATGCCCTTTTCCCCATAGTTTTAAAACTTGCCACAGCATTAACAGAGATGGTCTCTAGAAAGCACAGTAGGGCCTACTTCAGTCCTCATTCGCACCCTCCTCCCACCCACCTACCCCTAGCACAACTTTTCATTTATAGTCATTATTTTAATTAAGATAACAAGAGGAGTATATTCATTAGAGTTTTAATTACCTACAAGAACCAAATACGCAACCGACACACAAAAAGGACACACACTAGACATTATAACACACAAATTTGATCACAACGCAAACTTTATATTAACTAATACTAATTGGTCACCCGTACCATGGTCAGACCATTACATAGCAAACATTACCCTCCAATGGAGAAGGAAAGACCTACCTAACCAACAATTATGAAAAACTTACACCACAAGAGGAAAAATAGACCCAACTGAATTTTGGCAACAGATCTACACTGACGGATGGACAACAAAGACAGACACAATCCAATTCCTCTCTAATTGGGATAATAGATGCAAACTGATACTAGACAACATTGCCCCAATTCAAAGCAGAACCTCGCACAGGAAAAACTCAATACCATGGTTCAATGAAGAACTGAAAAAACTCAAAACACAAGTTAGGAAACTGGAACGTACGTGGAACAAAAAAAAAAAAAAAAAGACCCCTCTCTAAACGCGTGGAAACTACTCTGAAGGAAATACAAATATGCCATAAGACAAACCAAAAGACAATACTACAAAACTGAAGTCGGGCCAAATTACAAAGACACACACAAACTCTTCCAACTCTTGAACAAACTACTAGATACAACCCCAGACACCAACAACAACAAAGACACTCCAGGAGCCGACGACTTGGTGAGATACTTCAACGAGAAAATCATAAAACTACGACTCAAAATACCAGCCAGCCCAATCGAATATACTACACTCCTAGAATGCCTAGACCCAGAACCCGGAATCCACCCAGCAGACAGGATCTGGACTGAATTCACCATACTACCAGAAGACCTTATCTCACAGACACTTAAAAGATTCGCCAAATCTCGCTGTAAATTAGATACGTGCCCAAACAACCTCATGAAGTCGGCCCCCCAACAATTTATAATGGACCGAACTAACCATATGAATTTCATGCTACAAAATGGACTCTTCCCAAAGGAGAAAGGTAATATTCTACTCACCCCCATACCCAAGGATGCAAAGAAAAATACTAACGAACTAACTAACTATAGACCAGTAGCATCCATTCCCCTATTCACCAAAATAACAGAAGGCATGGTGACCAAACAACTCACAGAGTATCTAAACAAGTTCTCGGTACTGCATGATTCCCAGTCAGGATTTCGATCTAATCACAGCACGGAAACTGTACTAGTTATGCCCATGTCCAAACTCAAACAATTGATAGCAAACGGCAACAACATACTACTGCTACAATTCGACATGTCAAGCGCATTCGACATGGTCGACCATGGAATTTTATTACACATCCTAGAATACTTCGGAATCGGAAGTAACGTTCTTAGATGGTTCAGGGGTTTCCTAGCCACCCGCTCATATCAAGTGACATCAAACTTGACAACATCAGCTACATGGACACCTGAATGCGGAGTTCCACAGAGATCCCCCCTCTCACCGACCATATTCAACCCAAAGATGACACCCTTGGCTAAGTTATTATCGAATCAGAATCTAAACCCATACATATATGCTGATGATGTAACAATCTTTATCCCATTCAAACACGATCTAAGAGAAATTTCCGACGAAATCAACCAAAGCCTACATATCATGAACTCTTGGGCAGATGCATTTCGACTGAAACTAAATGCCGAAAAAACCCAATGCCTAGTACTCACCTGGCAATACAACAAGAAGGAATTCACCACCATCAACACACCTAATCTAAGTCTACCAGTCTCAGACACCCTAAAAATGCTTGGAGTCACCATTGACCGACACCTAACACTTGAGAACCATGCAAAAAACATAACTAAAAAGATGTTCCACTCAATGTGGAAACTAAAATGAGTTAGACCATTTTTCCCAAGGAATGTCTTCCGATACCTGGTACAATCACTGGTACTTAGTCATCTGGACTATTGTAATTCACTCTATGCCGGTTGTAAAGAACAAATACTCAAAAAAACTCCAGACAGCCCAGAACACGGCAACCAGACTTATATTCGGCAAACCAAAATACGAAAGCGCAACACCCCTCTGCGAAAAACTACACTGGTTCCCACTCAAAGAACGCATCACGTTCAAACTCTGTACCTTGGTCCATAAAATCATCCATGGTGACGCCCCAGCCTACATGTCGGATCTAATAGAACTACCACCTAGAAATGCAAAAAAATCCTCCCGCACATTCCTCAATCTTCATCCTCCCAAATGCAAAGGCTTGAAATACAAATCAATGCATGCATCAACCTTTTCCTATACAATCACACAGCTCTGGAACTCGCTGCCACGTAATCTGAAATCGGTCTACGAAGTGACCACTTTCCGCAAACTCCTGAAAACGTATCTCTTCAACAAAACATATCATAAAGAACAACATGCGTAACTCTACTTTCTTCAAGACATCCAGGAATGTTCTTTAATGTCTTTTGCTTTCACACCTTCTTGTACCTAATGCCTTTGGCTCTAACACTATCATGTATATCACCATCATATAACCAAAACTTCTGCTAAAACAAATGTATACTCTTTTCTATTCCCAATATTATGTATTTCACCATCATGTACCCAAAACTTGCTGTAAAACCAAATGTACATTCTTTTCTATTTCCAATATCCATGATTAATTGTAAGCCACATTGAGCCTGCAAAAAGGTGGGTTAATGTGGGATACAAATGTAATAATAATAATAATAATAATAATTACATCTTTATTAGTTTTAATTATATTTAATTGGTTTCTGGGAAGCAAACACTAAATAAAATACACACTATACCATATAATATTAAGGCTCTTTATATTCATCTAACATCCCTATTACATGAAGAAGTCTTAATTAAACAACTCCATAATACTAAGATGCAGAGAGCAGTCCAGCAGCGAGAGAGGTGCTATCCAGTCTTTTGCACAGAGTGTCACATTTATTTATTTAGATTTTGCTCATGCCTTTTTCAGTAGCAGCTCAAGGTGAGTTACATTCAGGTACACTGGGTATTTCTCTGTCCCGGGAGGGCTCACAATCTAAGTTTGTACCTGAGGCAATGGAGGGTTGACTTGCCCAAGATCACAAGGAGCAGCAGTGGGATTTGAACCAGCCACCTCTGGATTGCAAGATCAGTGCTCTAACCACTAGGCCACTCCTCCATATGTAAGATTATCTCCAAGTTGGTGAGAGGTTATGTATGTGTGTGCTTGATGCAAAGAGCTCCTAGCTCTCAGAAAACGAGTCCGTTCTCTTGAGGCTAGAGTAGCAGACTTGGAGGAGCTGAGGGAGACAGACAGGTACATAGAGAGGAGGCCTACAGGGACATGGTTAGGAATTAGGTATCTTTCAAAGGGATCACCAAAACAGGGAAGACAGGGCATCCCGATAGCAAGGTTGCAATAGAGAGCATAGTAGACCAGGAGTCTTTAAATAAAAAGCAGACAGCTTTTCAAGACTGCACATTATCACTGTCAACTGCTGAGCAAGATGTAAATAGGAACAACAAACAGTCTGAAATGTCTAAATGCGAATGCCAGAAGCCTATGAAATAAAATGGGAGAGTTAGAATATATTGTACTAAATGAAAAAAAAATAGATCTAATAGCCATTTCTGAGACCAGGTGGAAAGAGGATAACCAGTGGGTCACTGTCATACCGGGGTACAAATTATATTGTAGTGATAGGGTGGACTGAACTGGTGAAGGGGTGGCATTGTATGTTAAATAGATTGAAAATTCTGCAGGAAACAAAACACATCTTGGAATCCCTATGGATTGAAATTCCATGTGTAAAGGGGAAACCGATAGTGATAGAAATATCAGAAATTAGGGAGGCTAACACACTGGGCAACATATTCAAAAGCATGGATTAATGGCCAACATGTATTTAGTGAAGGGAAATCTTGCATCACCTATCTATTACATTTCTTGGAAGGGGTGAAAAAACATGTAGCCAACATGTATTTAATGAAGGGAAATCTTGCATCAACAAGGTAAAATTATGTATCATACCTGATAATTTTCTTTCCATTAATCATAGCTGATCAATCCATAGACTGGTGGGTTGTGTCCATCTACCAGCAGGTGGAGATAGAGAGCAATCCTTTTGCCTCCCTATATGTGGTCATGTGCTGCTGGAAACTCCTCAGTATGTCGATATCAAAGCTCCATCCGCAGGACTCAGCACTTAGAGAATTACACCCACAAAGGGACACTCTGCCCAGCTCACCACCGCCGAAACGGGGGAGGGGAATCAACCCAGCTCATCCCCACACAAGTGGGGGAGGGGAATCCATCCAGCTCATCCCCGCAGAGCGAGGGAGGGACACCACACCTGCCGATGCGGGGGGATCTGGCTTATCCTGCAACCGCAACCGCGGGAGGAGCTGACTGACCCTAACACCGCCGAAGCGGGAGGGGTACAAAGCTGCCCTACAGCCGCACGAAGCGGGAGGGAGCGCCGGCAGAATTTAGGTCTCAATCCAGCCTCGTAAAACGGAGGGGAGAGGAATGCAGCAGCTCACTGTAACACAAAATCGTCTCAACTCCTGAAGAATCCAATTGAAAAAACTTGAACACGAAGTCCTCCTGAACAGGAACTGAAGACTAAACTTGAACCTGAAATGCAACCAGAATATAAACAGTACAGATATCTGGGAGGGGCTATGGATTGATCAGCTATGATTAATAGAAAGAAAATTATCAGGTATGATACATAATTTTACCTTCCATATCATCATGCTGATCAATCCATAGACTGGTGGGATGTACCGAAGCAGTACTCACCCAGGGCGGGACACAGAAATCCCTGACCGCAACACAGAAGCTCCAAACCGGGCCTCCGCCCGAGCAGCCACAGTCAAGCGGTAATGTCTGGAGAAGGTATGAGCCGATGCCCAAGTTGCCGCCCTACAAATCTCTTCCAAGGAGACGGACTCGGCCTCTGCCATCGAGGCCGCCTGTGCTCTAGTGGAGTGAGCCTTCAGCTGGATAGGCGGCACCTTCCCTGCGGCCACATAAGCCGCTGCAATGGGTTCCTTGACCCATCGTGCCACTGTAGGCTTGGCAGACCCTTACGAGGACCTGCGAACAGCACAAACAGATGATCCGACTTCCGGAATCATTGGTCACCTCCAAGTATCTGATGATGACTCTTCTCACATCTAAATATTTGAGAGCAGAGTACTCCTCTGGGTAGTCCTCCCTACGAAAGGAGGGTAGACAGAGCTGCTGATTCACATGGAAGCGAGAACCAATCTTGGGCAGGAAGGAAGGCACTGTGCGATTAGACACTCCTGCCTCAGTGAACTGCAGAAAGGGCTCTCGACATGATAGCGCCTGGAGCTCGGAAACTCTTCTGGCTGAAATGATAGCCACCAAAAGACTGCTTTCAACGTCAATTCTTTCAGAGATGCCCTCGACAAGGGTTCACAAGGCGGCTTCTGCAAGGCTCTTAGCACCAGATTGAGATTCCACGCAGGTACCACTGCGTGCAGAGGAGGGCGCAGGTGAATAACTCTCTTGAGAAAGCGCACCACATCTGTCTGCAATGCCAGGGAAACACCCTTCAGGTGACCCTTGAAGCCAGCAAGAGCCGCTACCTGGACCTTAAGGGAACTGAGCGACAGGCCTTTTCCAGACCTTCTTGCAGGAACGTTAACACTGATGAAATTGGAGCAGTGAAGGGAGAAAGTGAGCCTGCTTCGCACCACGATGCAAAGGTATGCCAAACCCTGGCGTAATCAGTAGAAGTAGAGTGCTTCCTCGCTCTCAGCATAGTGGCGATGACCTTGTCTGAGAAGCTCTGCTTGCTCCGACGCTGCTGCTCAATAGCCAGGCCGTAAGACCAAAGGGGGAGGGATCCTCCATCACCACGGGACCCTGATGCAACAGGCCCCGCTCCGCTGGCATCTGCAGAGGTCCGTCCATTGAGAGCCTGATCAAGTCCGCATACCAGGGACGTCTGGGCCAATCCGGACTCACCAGGATTATCCGGCCCGGATGCTTTGCCACCCGGCCTAGCACCCTGCCCAACATGGGCCAAGGCGGGAACACAAAGAGGAGCTCCTGTGTCGGCCACTGTTGGAGAAGAGCATCTACTCCCAGAGATCAAGGGTCCCGTCCTCTGCTGAAAAAGCGTGGCACTTGGCAATTGGCTGAAGACGCCATCAAATCCAGGCTCGGCTTGCCCCAGCGCTTCGTGATGTCCAAGAACACCTGAGCAATATTCATGACTCCCGCAATGTGGGCCGCCGACAGCTGTTCCAGGTTTGCTTCCGCCCACAGGCATAGCTTCATGGCCTCCTTGGCTAGAAGGGCGCTCCTGGTACCTCCCCGGAGATTGACATAGGCCACAGCCGTGGCATTGTCCGACAGGACCCGTACTGGCTTCAGCGCCAGGCCCGGGAAAAACTCCAAAGGCGCCAACCGAATGGCTCTGAGCTCCGGGAGGTTGATAAACCACTCTGCCTCTGCAGGGGACCAGAGCCCCTGCGCTGTCCTTCCCAAGCAGTGGGCTCCCCAGCCCCACAAAGAGGCGTCCGCCGTGACGAAACCCCACTCCGGGGTCATAAGAGGCATTCCTGCGGACGGCTTGTCTGGCCTCAGCCACCAGCTCAGCGCCTTGCGCACCGCTGGATCCAAGGGAAGGCACACAGCGTAATCCTCCGAAGCTGGAGTCCATCGCTGCAGCAGAGAGATCTGTATAGGTCTCATATGGGCCCTGACCCAGGGCACTACTTCCATCATGGCCGTCATAGAGCCCAACAGCTGCCCATAGTCCCGAGCCCGAAGAGAAGAGGCTGCTAGGAACTTGTCCACCTGAGCCTGAAGCTTGACAATCTGATTGTCTGGCAGGAACACTCTGCCCACTTGGGGGTCGAATCGAACTCCCAGATACTCCAGGGACTGAGTCGGGCGCAGCTGGCTTTTCTCCCAGTTGATGATCCACCTCAGGGAGCTCAAAAGAGCAATCACCCGGTCTGAAGCTCTGCCGCACTCTGGGGGGCTCGGATCAACCAGTCGTCCAGATAAGGATGGACTTGTACTCCTTTCTTGCGTAGGAAGGCCGCGATGACCACCATAACTTGGAGAAGGTCCGCGGAGCAGTAGCCAACCCGAACGGGAGGGCTCTGAACTGGGAGTGTCCTCAGAACTGCAAAACGCGGAGAGCGTTGATGAGGAGGCCAGATGGGAATATGCAAGTAAGCTTCCTTGATGTCCAAGGATGCCAGGAACTCCCCTGCCTGCACTGCCGCTATAACAGAGTGGAGAGTCTCCATCCGGAAGTGCCGAACTTCCAAGGCCCGATTGACCCCTTTGAGGTCGAGGATAGGCCAGACAAAACCTCCTTTCTTAGGTACCACAAAGTAAATGGAGTAACGTCCCTTGCCAGGGTGACCTTCTGGCACCGGAACGACCGCACCCAGGCGGATCAGATTGTCCAAAGTCTGCTGCACTGCCACAGCTTGACCAGAGACTTGCAGGGAGAGTGCACAAACCCGATTCTTAAGGGTCGGCAGTGGCCTAGTGGTTAGGGTGGTGGACTTTGGTCCTGAGGAAGTGAGTTCAATTCCCAGCACAGGCAGCTCCTTGTGACTCTGGGCAAGTCACTTAACCCTCCATTGCTCCATGTAAGCCGCATTGAGCCTGCCATGAGTGGGAAAGTGCGGGGTACAAATGTAACAAACAAACAAAAAAAAAAACTCTAGCTTGTAGCCGTCTCTGATGACTTCCAGCACTCAAGCGTCTGAAGTTACCCTGGTCCACTCGCCCAGAAACGAGGATAGGCGTCCTCCAATCTGCTCTGGGCCATGGACCAGCGTCCCGTTATTGGGTACGAGACCCTGGGGGAGGACCGGAGGAGGCACCTCCGGGACGGCGGTCTCTGCGAAAGGAATGCTGCTTGGGGGAGAAAATCCTTTTGATGGAAGAGGGGGCAGAGGAGCTCGACTTGCCCAGGCAGTACCGACGGGCTTCCTGAAACCGTCCTTTAGAGGCCCGAGCCCTGACCTCCGGTAACCTCTTGCCCTTAGACGTGCCGAGATCGGTCACAATCTTGTCCAGCTCGACCCCAAAGAGCAGCTGGCCTTTAAAAGGCAACTTAGCCAGGCGAGACTTAGAGGCGTGGTCAGCAGACCAATGCTTCAGCCAAAGCCACCGCCGTGCAGAGACGGTCTGAGCCATACCTTTAGCCGAGGCTCTCAAGACATCATACAGCCAGCCTGCCAAGTAGGCCAAGCCCGATACCAGGGCTGGCCAATCAGCCCTCAAGGAAGGATCCGAGGGGGAAGCCCGCTGCGCAAGCGTCAGGCACGCCCTGGCCACATAGGAGCCACAAATTGAGGCCTGTAAACTTAAAGCAGCCGCCTCGGACAACTTTAAAGCCGCCTCCAAACTCCTGTCTTGGGCGGCCTTTAGGGCCGTGCCACCTTCCACCAGCAACGCCGTTTTCTTCGTCACAACAGTGATTAAAGAATCCATGGTAGGCCCAAGAAAGGCCTCCCGTTCACCTTCAGGCAGAGGATAGAGGCGGGACATAGCCCTAGCCACTTTAAGGCTCGCTTCTGGGAAATCCCATTGAGCCGAAATCAAGGTGTGCATGGCTTCAAGCACGTGGAAGGTTCTAGGCGGACGCTTAGTCCCCCGCATAATGGCAGAGCCAACAGAGGCTGAGGGAGAGACGTCCTCCGGACAGAAACTCTTCAAAATGCTCATGGCCTGCACTAACAGGTTGGGCAAATCCTCTGAGCAAAAGATCCGTGCTGCAGAGTGGTCATCCGCTCCAAACGAGCGGGAATCCGTCTCCTCCAAGGAATCCCCAAAGGACCATTGGGAGAACTCAGATACGCTGCCCTCATCTACATCAGAGGAGACCGAGTCCTCTAGGGCCTGGAAGTCCACCCGAGGGCGTTTGCTTCCGGAGGCCTCAGCCCCTTGATCAGAGGGGGGAGCCGGGGCAGCGTTTATCATAAGAAAAGCCTGATGCAGCAGCAAAATGAACTCAGGGGAGAAACCCCCTAGACTGTGCACTTCTGCCGCCTGGGCCACGGCCCTAGACGCACCCTCAATCGGCGCTCGCAAGAGCGGGGGAGAAACATGCTGCGCATCCAAAATGGCGTCCGGCGCGAAACTCCGAGAAGGAGCCACGCGGGAAGAACGGCGCTTAACTTTCGCTGCTTTCTTGCCGTCGCCCGAATCAAGGGCGACCATATCATTAACGTCTCCCAGCTCAAGGGCGGCCCAAGAAGAAGCTGTCCGAGCCGAGTGGCTGGCCAACATGGAGTGGGCGAGCAGCGGGGGATGGGCGCTTATGGCGGGAAAAACCGCCGCACCGGAGTAAAACCGGGACACTGACTGGACTCCAAACTGATGCCCAACAAAGGCGATTCAGGCTTCGAAACCCCCGCATCCCCGCTAGATGCACACACGCGGTCCGGGGAGCGAATCCTCGCGCCCTCGCCTTCTGACGCCATAAGCCACATGGAGACCGAACGGGGAACCCCCTGCCCGCTATAAAAAGGTAAAATTACCTGCTTCTCGCTCTGAGCTGTAACGAACTGGTGTCCCAGTGAGCAGCTGCAATAAACGCTGATATAAACGTTGAAATAAACGCCCTTAAAGGACGTTCAAAAATTTTTTTTTTTTTTTTTTTTTAAACAGAGCCAGCGGGAGGGGGGGGAGAAAAGGAGGGACCTGGCACCACCAGGTTTGCACTTGCTCAAGAAGAGCCCTCAACCCCAGGTACTCAACAAAACCTAAGAATTAGGCTTGGAGACCTAGCTAGAGCTGCTGCTGTGTGACCACCACCTGCTGAGATAGAGAACATACTGGGGAGTTTCCGGCAGCACATGACCACATATAGGGAGGCAAAATGATTGCTCTCTATCTCCACCTGCTGGTAGATGGACACAACCCACCAGTCTATGGATTGATCAGCATGATATGGAATCTCTTACAGTTCTTTGAAGGGGTGAACAAACACATAGATAAGCCGGTCGATATGGTGTATCTGGATTTTGAAAAGGCATTTGACAAAGTACTTCATGAAAGATTCCAGAGAAAACTGGAGAGTCGTGGGATAGGAGGTAGTGTTCTATTGCGGGTTAAAAACTGGTTAACAGATAGAAAACACAGAGTAGGGTTAAATGGTCAGTATTCTAAATGGAGAAGGGTAGATAGTGGGTGTTACCAGGGGTCTATGCTGGGACTATTGCTTTTTAACATATTTATAAATGATCTAGAGATGGGAGTGTCAGCATTGATGTCAGGATTGCTGGATGTCAGGATTATGAAACCAGCTTCTGATAACTCCCCCCTCCCTCTGGAAGTCTAGGACGGCAGATGGACCAAATGCTGCCCAGCTGCCTGCTAGCCCTTTTGTTTCTCAATTACCCCTAATTAACATACCTTTTGTCCTCTGGGCATCTGGGAGCAGGGCTCTCTGAGAACAAGGAAAGCCAGACAGAGAGGCTCCAAAACTAGAGACTTCAAAGAGTAGAACCTGTGAAAATGCTCACCTTCCTTACATCAGGAAATTAAACTGGAGGAAAGAGCTGATTAAAACAAGTGTCCAGCTCCAAGGTAGTACACCCTATGTGAGCCAGTGGGTGAATACAAAAGTTTGGCAGTCAGAGTGCAGGAGGATGAATTGTACCAACAGGAGCTGTCCCTCTCTTTAAATTGATGAGGTTCACACTGGAAAGGGAGTCCGCTGGCACAGGCTAGGGTCCATTGGTTTGAATGATGTCCAGTCATTGTCCAGGGACTGCGCCCATGCGAGATGGTCCAAAGGATACATTATCACATTATTAACTTGCACACTAATATTAACAATGGTAAATAATTGTATGTTGTCCTGACCATGGGATCAAAGTACAGATAGAGCATCCTTGTTGTGAACAGATTGGAACACTAACCGTCCACCAATCAAGGTGAGCTATAGCAAATTCCAGTAATTTGGTGCTAGCCATCTAAACAAGAGATGGTGGCCAGTGGCCTAACAGACGTACAGAATTTCTTTTAAGATAGTAATAAGCTCGATCTGTATCTGATCACAGGCCATAGCCCATGAAATATTCTTTCCTAACCTGTATTCTTCATGTGCTAAAGTCACAATTTTCTGTTCTATAATGGGTGATATAAGAGCAAAGGTATCTACAATTACATTAGATAGTTTAGCTGAAGCCTCATTAATATGTTGTGAGGTAAACCCTTCAGAAGCATGTTGGGCTGTGGATCCCATCTTATTCCAGAGCACCTCTATATCAATTGTATTAAGGGCTTCCAGTGCAGTACCTGTGCCCCCTAAAACGGTGTCCTGACGGAGTAGCTAGTGAGGTAATTAAATTTGCTGATGAGACAGTTATTCAAACTAATAAAGATGTAATTAAAACTCTAATGAATACACTCCTCTTGTTATCTTAATTAGAATAATGACTATAAATGAAGAGCTGTGCTGGGGTGGGTAGGAGCTGGGGAGGTGGGTGGGAATGAGAACTGAAGTAGGCCCTAATGTGCCTTCGAAAGCATCTCTGTTAATGCTGTGGCAAGTTTTAAAAGGGTATGGAAACTAGCTAAGAACGTTTTTGTTTTTTTAATTCTGTGTTTATCAATATCCTACAATTCCTCTTTCAAACTCAATCTTTAAGTTACCAAGCACAGAGCAAAATAATGTCATTTACTAGAGAAAATGTCCTCTTCTCTCAGAAATCAAATAGGAGGTTAATCCAGCTTTGGTTAAAGGTAAAGCAAGATCAAAGCATAACATATCTGAATACAGATTCCTGAATTCCAGGAAAAAAGAAAATTATATGGAAAACTAGAACCGTGCTAATCTATTTATGCCACCACCATGACTTAACCATCTAAAGCAATGGTTCTCAACCAGGGTGTCTGACATGCTAGTGTCATGAGGTGTGTCATAAGTTTGACAGACAGCAAGCCTGTACTTTCCTTAACCACATGTGCCAGTAGGCTGAGGAGAGTCAGAGCAGGAAACAAGGTACTTGAACTCCCCATAAACTACTCAATAGTTTGGTCTCTCTCCCCCCCCCCCCCCCCCCACATGCACTGATCACTGTTTGCTACCAACCCAAGCTGGAAATGTTGCAGGTCTGCTAATCCCCTCCCTTCCACCAGCAACTAGCACCACTGCATCCTGAACCTCCTTGTGCTTCCACCAAACCAGGCTGTAAGTGCTGCATCCTGCTTCCTCCAGTCCTGCTAGCCTGGTCCAGTAATGTGGACTTCTGCTCCCTCCCCTGTGGCCACAATAACTGCTGCCAGACAGGCTCTAAAATAGAGATCTTGCTTCTTCTCTGTGACCATGATTATTGGCCACTGCTGGCTGAGGAGGAGGCCTGACAATGTTCCCACCTCTTTGGACGCTGTCTCCTTCTAACAGCTCATACTGTAGGGTTTGGTGTGTCACGCATATGAATAGTTTCTCAGGTGTGTCACTAGAGAAGAAAGGTTGAGAACCCCTGATCTAAAGCCTTGTTCTTTACTCCCAGTCCGAAAGTCACCAATAGGTAGGTTTTCAGGATACCCTTAATGGATGTGCATGAGAGATTTATATACAAATCACATACAGTGGGGGAAATAAGTATTTGATCCCTTGCTGATTTTGTAAGTTTGCCCACTGACAAAGACATGAGCAGCCCATAATTGAAGGGTAGGTTATTGGTAACAGTGAGAGATAGCACATCACAAATTAAATCCGGAAAATCACATTGTGGAAAGTATATGAATTTATTTGCATTCTGCAGAGGGAAATAAGTATTTAATCCCTCTGGCAAACAAGACCTAATACTTGGTGGCAAAACCCTTGTTGGCAAGCACAGCGGTCAGACGTCTTCTGTAGTTGATGATGAGGTTTGCACACATGTCAGGAGGAATTTTGGTCCACTCCTCTTTGCAGATCATCTCTAAATCATTAAGAGTTCTGGGCTGTCGCTTGGCAACTCGCAGCTTCAGCTCCCTCCATAAGTTTTCAATGGGATTAAGGTCTGGTGACTGGCTAGGCCACTCCATGACCCTAATGTGCTTCTTCCTGAGCCACTCCTTTGTTGCCTTGGCTGTATGTTTTGGGTCATTGTCGTGCTGGAAGACCCAGCCACGACCCATTTTTAAGGCCCTGGCGGAGGGAAGGAGGTTGTCACTCAGAATTGTACGGTACATGGCCCCATCCATTCTCCCATTGATGCGGTGAAGTAGTCCTGTGCCCTTAGCAGGAAACACCCCCAAACATAACATTTCCACCTCCATGCTTGACAGTGGGGACGGTGTTCTTTGGGTCATAGGCAGCATTCTCTTCCTCCAAACACGGCGAGTTGAGTTCATGCCAAAGAGCTCAATTTTTGTCTCATCTGACCACAGCACCTTCTCCCAATCACTCTCGGCATCATCCAGGTGTTCACTGGCAACTTCAGACGGGCCGTCACATGTGCCTTCCGGAGCAGGGGGACCTTGCGGGCACTGCAGGATTGCAATCCGTTATGTCGTAATGTGTTACCAATGGTTTTCGTGGTGACAGTGGTCCCAGCTGCCTTGAGATCATTGACAAGTTCCCCCCTTGTAGTTGTAGGCTGATTTCTAACCTTCCTCATGATCAAGGATACCCCACGAGGTGAGATTTTGCGTGGAGCCCCCAGATCTTTGTCGATTGACAGTCATTTTGTACTTCTTCCATTTTCTTACTATGGCACCAACAGTTGTCTCCTTCTCGCCCAGCGTCTTACTGATGGTTTTGTAGCCCATTCCAGCCTTGTGCAGGTGTATGATCTTGTCCCTGACATCCTTAGACAGCTCCTTGCTCTTGGCCATTTTGTAGAGGTAAGAGTCTGACTGATTCACTGAGTCTGTGGACAGGTGTCTTTCATACAGGTGACCATTGCTGACAGCTGTCTGTCATGCAGGTAACGAGTTGATTTGGAGCATCTACCTGGTCTGTAGGGGCCAGATCTCTTACTGGTTGGTGGGGGATCAAATACTTATTTCCCTCTGCAGAATGCAAATAAATTCATATACTTTCCACAATGTGATTTTCCGGATTTAATTTGTGATGTGCTATCTGTCACTGTTACCAATAACCTACCCTTCAATTATGGGCTGCTCATGTCTTTGTCAGTGGGCAAACTTACAAAATCAGCAAGGGATCAAATACTTATTTCCCCCACTGTATTTATGCAGGATATTCTGAAAGCCTGACCTGCTGGCTGCCTTAAGGACTGAGTGAATACCTCTAGCCTAAAGCATGCAAGCACACTGTACTCAAAGCCTTATTTCCATAAATCAAATGAAGGATTCAGGTTGTCTGATGCTCTTGGCACTTTGCAGTGCATATTACATTTTCTTTTGATATATGTAAATGAGTTAAATAGCAAACTGGTTTATGTTTGCACACAGAGTATTATGGCTATATGAATTAATGAAAAGGCAACAGGAACAAGCAGCCAGCTGGATTTATCTAGTGATGAAATATTTCACAAAGCCTTGTTTGTAAGAAAAATAGGTTTTTGAAAACACTGAGGAACAGGGGTATTGAAGAGAGATCAAAATATCTAACTTTTCAAGTCTTTGAATTAACTTGCATTATTCCATAAATAACCGTTTACTTCTGCTAAAATATTAATTTGCCTATCATGTTTGACTTTTACAAAATTCCATGTATATTGGTAGGGATTAAAAAAGAAGTAAATAACATGTATTTCATCTTAAAATGATAGGGATCAAAACATTTACAGAATAAAGTACTCAATTTTCAATTGTGAGTAACCTATTTATAAATAATAACAAAGACTATGGCCTACTGCTTAAAATGCATGCACAAAACAAAAAAAAAGAAAGAAAAAAGGGATGCAACGGATGTGTTTGCAAAACTTGTGAATATTAATTGCAAATAACCTGAAAAACCCAGGTCGTATGCATTAAAGACAACCTTCCTTAAAAATCTTTTTTTTTTTAACACTATTTTTTTATTTCAAGTAAACATCTCTATAGAACAGTATTCAATATCAGATGACAATACAAACTTAATCCGCTATAATTCTTCTATTACAAATTATTTTTAAATTACACATGTGAAACAGATCTTATCCCTCCCCCCCCTCCAGCATTGGAGGTATGGTAAGTTTTGTTTGACATTCTCATAAGCTTGCCAAATTTTGTGATAGATATGCAGCTGACCTTTCCTCACCGTCGTCAGTTTAGACATCATATGTAAATAGTCAACTCTAGCCAACACCTCCTTAATGGTGGGCATTGTCGTCCTCTTCCAGGCCTTCGTCAATGCCATTTTTGCTGCAACCAAAAACTGGATCGCCAATTTATGGCCATATTTCTTGCTGCCTGGAGTGTAATAAGCATGTTTCTGCCTGACGTGGGTATTCCACTTGTACAGTCTTTTTCACTAATTCAATGATTTGTGACCAGTATATCTGAGCTTTTGGGCATTCCCACCAGATGTGAAGAAATGTGCCACACCCTCCGCAATCTCTCCAACAGTCTGCTGAGACTCGAGGGTAGATCTTATGCAACCTCTCCGGTGTGTAATACCACCAATATAATATTTTATATCCATTTTCGATTGTGGCTTGGGCGATGGAGGGCTTTAGCAACTGCCTATAGCTAACCTCCCACCATTCCGGGGAAAATCTCTTCTGCAGGGCCCCTTCCCATTTCTCGGTATAGTGGTCTTGTGGTGTAGTGAGGAGTTGCAGTGCTTTATAAAGCCGTGTAATACTACCTTTTTTACCTCCTCCTCTCATAGCCCTTTCGAGCCTTGTTTCTGAGAGTTCTAACTCATCCTTCGCCCTTCGTATGATGTAATTCCTTAAACAACGATAGTACACTAAATCCCTACTTTCCAGCTCATACTCTTCTTGTAGTGTTTCGAAAGATTTTATGTCCCCATTTTGCCACACTTGGTCTAGTTTATATAGTCCTTTGAGCGCCCACTGTTGGTAAGTTTTTTCTGACTCGCCTAATGGGAACCCCGGGGCTCCTCTGATTGCCATTTGCAAAAAATACCTCCTTTCCGGGAAGATCTTTTTACGCAACTGTAACCAAGTGCGCAACAAGTGTCCTACTCCCATGGGGGTTCTATGCTGTGCTCCCATTATTTCTTTTTCTGATTTCCATAATATATCTCCCAGGAAATGAGTGCTCAGCCATGCCCGTTCCCAGTGTAGCCATTTCTTTGTACTCATCGGGTCTCATTCCACTAGTATACGCAACTGAGCTGCCTGATAGTAGAGGTAAAAATTGGGTACTCCCATCCCTCCTTGAGCTGGTGCTTGAAACATCACTGTCCTGCGTACCCTAGGTGAACGTTTGTTCCAAATGTACGCAAACACTTTTCTATTCAGGCGTTGGAAAAAGGTGCGAGGGATCGGCACTGGTATAGCCATAAACATATATAAAAAGCTTAGGCAATAGCATCATTTTTATGGCATGAACTCTTCCCAGCCATGATAGATTCAAGCCCTCCCATCTGTCCAGTTCTGCAAATAATTCTTTTACTTTCTGTGGGTAGTTTGCCTGGTAGATCTGATCTATTTTCGGGGTAATCATCACTCCCTCTAAACCTATCTGTTTCAGAACTTCGAAAAGGAACGGCCACTCCACGCGGTCAAATGCCTTCTCGGCATCTACCGAGAAGAGGATCACCGATGACGACGGGTCCTCCTCAGTGTATTGGACTACATGTAGTAGACTCCTAATATTATCAAAAGTCTGTCTCCCGGCTATAAAACCCGCTTGATCTTCACGTATGAGCCGAGGCAAAAGCCCCTGAATCCTACAAGCTAAGATTTTAGTAAAGATTTTATAATCTATATTTAGTTGTGAGATTGGCCTATAGGACCCGCAGTGAGAAGCATCCTTACCCGGTTTTAGGATAAGTATTACCTCCGCAACTCTCCAGGAGTACGGGAGTTCTACTAGGGTTTCAAAGGAGTTTATCGCTTTTAACAATATTGGAGCTAGCCACTTGCTGAATAATTTGTAGAATCGCGCGGGGAACCCGTCTAACCATGGAGCCTTGTTAGTAGGGAGGTCTTCTATTGTTTCAGTTATCTCCTCCAGAGTTATAGCCTGCAATAACCTCTTTAGTTCTTTCCCTGTGAGTTTCGGTAGTGTCGTCTCCTGCACGTAACTTTTTATATCCTGAGGGGTTGTGGCCTGCTCTGATTGATATAGCTGCTCATAGAATTGGCTAAAGATTTCCTGAATTTGTTCTCTGTATGTAAAGCGGACGCCGGCCTGATCATTAATGCCAGAGATCCAGTTTCGTTGTGCCCGTTTCTTAAGTTTATGTGCTAGAAGTCTACTGGCCCTGTTTCCAAATTCAAAATGTTCTTGTTGTGCCCGTTGGAGCTGGACAGTGATCTCCGCCAACTGCAGTTCGTTTAGTTGTAGTCGGACCTGCTGCAAATCCTGTTGTACTGTACTATTAGTTGGATCTATTTTATGATCTTTCTCCAGTCTATCTAGTGTTTTGCGTAATACTAATTCTTGTGCCTTTCGTTTATTATACAGGTGTGCCTGTAATGCTATTAACTTGCCACGCAATACTGCCTTTAGTCCCTCCCAGAGACTAGTAGGTCGGACCTCCTCGGTGTCATTAATCTGGATATACTCCATTATATATTGTTCTATTTGTATGATAGCTTGGAGATCTAGAAGGAGAGCTTCATTTAGCCTCCAATATTTACGCTTTTTCTTCTCACCCCTGATCTTCAGTGACAAGGCCACTATTGAATGGTCCAACCAACTACAGGGCAGTATGTCCACATTTCCTAGGGTCCCGCTAATTTCTCCATCGCCCAGCCAAAAGTCAATCCTAGAATACGACTTTACTGAGGTGCATAATAAGTATAGTCTTTTTCAACCCCGTGTTGGGCCCTCCAAAGGTCCCACAATCCCCATCGATCTATCCAGGCTTTTAATGCTAGCCTATCACTCTTCGCATACTTCACCGCACCGCCGGAGTTATCGACGCGCGGATCTATAGTTAAATTGAAATCTCCTCCCACCAAGAGTTGGCCTTTGGCATGTTTTTGAATAATCTTCTCCAAGGCCTCGAAAAATATCTTGTGTCCCTCATTTGGGGCATAAACATTTATCATAGTATAATATATATCCTGTATTGATGCTATTATGTCCTTCACCACATGATATAACCCATGCATATTTACCTGAGAGAGCCACAAGTACTCCTCTTTTTTTTTTTACCATCTGAACTGGAAGCGCAATAGATCCAAGGATATCGCTTATGTCGCATCAAATGTTCGTGATTGCGCTTCAAGTGCGTCTCCTGAAGGAAGACTACGTCTGCCCCCAAGCGAAGCACTTCACCAAATACCTGTTTTCGTTTTTGAGGGGTATTAAAGCCCCTAACATTCACAGTTATATATTTGCATTCCATCTATACATATTATAAATGCCCTTAATATGCTGCCAACTCCAATTACTGAAAAGCCCCCCCCCCTCCGATCTCTTCCCACCTCCCCTTGCTCCCTGTAACCCCCCATTCTTAACACTTGTCCCCTATAAATCCAACTTTTAATCCCCCTATTTTAAATTCCCCCCCCCCCCCCAACCCTGCAACCATTGCACCTCTTCCCTATGGAACTGGTGCTTCATAGGAGGAAGTGTAGTCTTGTCCATCATACACAAAAATCGAACATTAACCCTCAAAGTTCTGCATATATTCCAGTCTTGTCTCTTAACATTACCAGCACAGACTTCATGACGGCCCTTCATCGGTCCATTTGCACAGCCCGTTACCGATACCGCCTGTTCTGGTCTGTCGTCGTCTCTTCAGGAGAGGCGGGTTGCTGACTGTTGGCGTTCAAGTCTCTTGCGGCCCACTCTTTGCCATTTTGAGTGGGATCGTTGTCCCACTGACGACCTCTGGGTCTCGGGTCCTGAAGGTCTGACCGCTGATTCTCCCTCTGGAACTATCGCCCGAGCCTCCGCTAACGACTTAACTTGGTGTTGTTGGCCGTCCTTATAAAAGACCAGCGCAAATGGGTGTCTCCATCGGTATCGCAGGCCCATCTCTCTTAGTTTAGCTGTTACAGGCTTAAGTTCTGCTCGACGCTTTAGTGTCGCTGCTGCGAGGTCCTGGTAAATTTCCACATGATATGTATCCCATTTAAAGACGTCTTTCTGTCGTGCCGCTTTCATTCTTTCTTTTAATTTAAAGTCACGAAAGCAGGCGATGATATCCGTCGGGAGGTTATTTCTAGCGGGCCCCAGTGCTCGATGCGCACGTTCCAGTATCACCTGGTCCGGCGTTATCGGGGGTCCTTCAGTCGAGAGTAGGGAGCTATTTGTTGCAACCAACCGCTTCTGCATCCTGATAGGTGGGTGTATCGGCAGACCACGAACCTCAGATTGCAGTGTCGGCTGCGATTCTCCAAGTCTTCGAGCTGACCATCAATTCGCTGCTGCCCGATTTGCAGATCTGTAATTCTTCTATCCATCACCCCCCATATCTTCTGTATGGTCGTCCAATCTGTTCTCTGCTCCTCTACCCTGCGGCCGATTCCTGCTATCTCACCCGTAGTTCAGCCCCCAGGGTCTCCAGCTTCTTCGTACCGCTTTGATACTCGTGCGCATCCTTCAGCCCATGAGCGGAGCTCCGGAAAGCTCCTCTCACGTCCTCAGCCGGGTCCTGTGTCTGGAACATATCTGCGCCCGATTGCTCTGCAAAAATCTCCGGCATGTTGGGGCCTTCTTCCTCCATGTCCGCCATGTGCTTTTGTGGACTGCTACTGGTGAATGCATATTGGGAGAGATTTGGCGGTTCTCCGCATTTCTGCATCCCCTCGCTCGGTTCCGGTGAGCTTCTGCGCGCTTTTTCACTCTTTTTTAGTTTAGCCGAGACTGCCAGCAATGGAGGATATTTGCTAATTTCACTTCGGGACCATCGGAGCGTGGCTCTTAAGCGGTCATTACCTCCGATGACGTCACTTCCTCCACCTTCCTTAAAAATCTGACTGCATATTCTAACAAGTACTTCTATATGTTATTGTAATCTCAGTATGAAGTGCAAAGAGAAAAGTGTTTCATCTTATTTCTTCATGTCGTTTTTATAAATACATGTTTTAAGGCAATTTTCTTAAGGAGGTATGTGCAATCTCCCCCACCTTCCAAAAATGAAGCCAGCTTCCGGCAAATCTCCAACACTCCTGATCACAATCTAAACCCCTTCTTAAGAACCCAACACACTCCTGATTCTATCGACCCCCCCCAGCAACTAGGCAATTTATCACTCCAAACCTCCCACTGAAGAGGCAGCTGACACCCTTTGGCACTTACCGGGGGGGGGGGGGGGGGGGGGGGGGTGGAGGGGGAGATAATCTGTGGTAGTGTCTAGACAGGAGAAATCCTCCGCAGTGGCGTACCTAGGGTAGTTGACACCCGGGGCCGGTCATTTTTTAACACCCCCCTCCAAAATCCAGTACTAGCCATACCAAGAATACAAACACTCAGGACCTATAGAGCAATTCACCATACCATAAGCAGTCATTTCTATGAGTCACACATGGAAAATAAATCTTAAACACTACAGTGAGCACTAGAACATCAATTCACCTATTGTAAAACGAAACCAGGACAGATAGTACAGATCGTCAATCCTGCACAGTCAATGCCAACTGAAAGTCATGTCTTTTCACAAACACAGATACACCCTAATCCACTATAGAACAAGTAATCATAAACTTTCTATTTAGGCAAAAATTAACTGAACCCCCAAGATGCCAGACTCTACATACAATGCAACACCACAGAAACCGAAAATGTCCCCTAGTACTGTGCAAAATATAAAGGCAGCAGATGTAATTTGGAAAAAAAACTAACAAATACCAATCACCACTTTACAAATTAACAAATAGAATAAAACAAAAATAGAAAATAAAATACCATTTTATTGGACTAATACATTTAGCTGTCAGAGGCCAAAACCTTCTTCCTCAGGTCCATACAGTACAGTGTGTTACAGTGTCCTAACCGACCTGAGGAAGGGGGTTTTGTTCTCCGAAAGTTAGTCAAAATGTATTAAAATTAGTCCAATAAAAGATTACCTTATTTACATGTCTATTATAAACATTTATTACCACAGCTACAATACTACTTTATCCTAAAGCAAAAAAACAAAAATATATATTTTATTACAGTTTGTTGTCTCTGGTTTCTGTTTCATCATCTTCTTTTCACTGTCTTCCTTCCATCCAGCATCTGTCTTTGTTCTTTCTCTGCCATCCAGTGTCTGCCCTCTCTGCTGTCCCCTCCATCCAATGTCTGCCCTCTCTCCCTGCCCCTTCCATTCACTGTCTGCCCTCTCTCTCCCCCTTCCATTCACTTTCTGCCCTCCCTCTCTCCCCCCCCATCCATCCAAGGTCTGCCCTCCCTCACCCCCCCATCCATTAAGGGTCTGCCCTCCCTCTCCCCCCATCCATCCATCCATCGTCTGTCTCCTCTCTCTCTCTGCCCCTTTTTCAGTCCCCTGTTCCAGCCCTCTTATCCCACCTGCCCCTAGTTCTAGCCCCCAGCCCACATCTCCCACTTGCTCCCCCTTTTCAGCCCCACTATCCCACCAGTCCGCAGTTTCAGCCCCAGCCCTTTTTCTCTCACCAGTCCCGAGCTTCAGCCCCAGCCACTTCTCCCTGTCCCCTTTTCAGCCCCAGTCCCCCCAGCTTCAGCCTCTGCCCCTTTTCAGCCCCCAGTTCCAGCCCCCTTCATCCACATGCCTTGCATTAGGGACCCCTTTTCAGCCCCAGACCCATTTTCCCACTAGCCCAGGCATGGCTCCCATTTTCTCGCATGGCCCCTTCCCCCCCCCCCCCTTCTCCCCACCCGTTCCCTTCTCCCATCTGAGATCCCCCTCCCCACCCCAGTCCCCTTCTCCCCTCTTCTCCATAAGACCCCCCTCCCCACGTCCCCTTCTCCCATCTGAGACCCCCCTCCCACGTCCCCTTCTCCCATCTGAGACCCCCACCCCTTCTCCCCAGCCCAGGTCCCTTCTCCCCTCTTCTCCCATCTGAGACCCCCTCCCCACGTCCCCTTCTCCCATCTGAGATGCCCAGTCCCCTTCTCCCCTCTTCTCCCATCTGAGACCCCCCTCCTCCCCAAGTCTCCTTCTCCCATCTGAGACCCCCACCCCCTTCTCCCCTCTTTCTCCCATCTGAGACACCCCTCCCCACGTCCTCTTCTCCCATCTGAGGCCCCCCTCTCAAGTCCCTTCTCCCATCTGAAACCCCCCTCGCCCATCTAAGCCCCCCCCCCCCCAATTCGACCCACCTACCACCTTCGACGACAGCCCTCGTCTCCTGCCTCCATCCGGGGCTTTTAAAACAATTCTGAAAAGCAGCATGGCAGGCAGCGCTTCGTGTCTGCCCTGCCTGCTTGTAAAAGAAAGCGCCGGCAAACCTCCTCATCGACGTCATGACGTCGCGTCGGGTGTTCCCTCACTGGGTCCCGCCCCCGCGAGGGCGGGACCCAGTGAGGGAAGACCCAACGCAACGTCATGACGTCGATGAGGAGGTTTGCCGGCGCTTTCTTTTACAAGCAGGCAGGGCAGACACGAAGCGCTGCCTGCCATGCTGCTTTTCAGATTTTTTTTAAAGGCACAGGATGGAGAGGAGACGAGGGCTGACTGCAGTCAGCAGCGGAGCACCCCCCCCACCCACTGACACCCGGGGCGGACCGCCCCCACCGCCCCCCCCCCCTTGGTACGCCACTGATCCTCCGTCACTCCCAGTCCAACTGCACTGAAATATATAAATAGCCATACTGGGGCAGATTGATGGCTTTTCTTCAGCAGTGGCTTCCTTTTTGTCACACTCTCATACAGACCATGTTTTAAGGTAATCTTTAAAGAGTTAACATTCTTCCCAGACTTAGACAAAGACCTCTGCAGTTCTTAGGTATAAGAAGGTTTCTTAACTCAAAACTGATTTTGGAGGGATAACCTCATCAACATAGCATCTTGATGATGTCAAGTTGCTTCCATTTTACAGTAATGGACCTGACAATGCATCAAAGGATTTTCAAATACACATTTTCTTATAGCCTTCCCCAAATCTTGACATAATAGCTATACTGGGTTGAACCAATGGTCCATCTAGCCCAATATCCTGCTTCCAACAGTGGCTGATTAAAGAAACAAGTACATGGCAAAATCCCAAATAGTAGCAAGATTTCATCCTACCAAACCCAGGGACAGCAGTGGCTTTCCCCATTTCTTTCTCAATAGACTATGGACTTTTCCTCCAGGAACTCATACAAACCTTTTTTAAAATCCAGATACGCTAACCGCTGTTACTGCATCCTCTCATAACAAGTTCCAGAGCTTAATTTATTGAGTAAAATATATTTCCTCTTGCTTTAAAATTATTACCATATAACTTCATTGAATATCCCCTAGTCTTATTACATAGATGCAACCTGTACCGTATACCAAGAGTCTTGGAAACAGGTGGCTTTGAAATAGTGTCGCTTGTTTAAGGCTAGCTCGTGCCTGGCAGTTAAAACTGGGAGGGGGGGGGGGGGGGGGGAGACAACTTGAGAATCTGTGTTTTCCCTGTTATTTTGGACTTATATTTCCCATATCATTTCAAATGCACGCATATGCCTGCCGCAAACAATATAACTTTCTAAGAAGGTATAATTGCCCAATTGTTTTCTTTATTACTTAAAACCAACAAAATATATACCTTAGCTGGTATTTCAGTGGAACTTGTTAGGGCCTGTACACTACAGCAACAATAAAAACAAAACTGTTGCATACAACTTACAAGAACAAGAGAAGCAAAGACCTATAGGAAGGATATTAACTTGCAGCACAATGTTGTGGGCAGATACCTTGCAGGTGTGTGAAAGTTTGGGTAAATTCTGTGATCAATGGTCAAAACTGGTTCTATGATTTGTTTTATACAATATTCAAGAAACTGAACACAGTGGCATAGCAATACAATGCTTGTCCTATCCTTTGTTATCTAAAAAGGTGAAGAATGTATCTTACCGAATGAAGAAGCGCCAGATGGTCCAAGTAAGTACTAGTATGATTCCAAGAATCCAGCACTGAGCAACGTAGAAAGGGAGGGGCAACGTTATAGTGTATGGATCGTATTTCATGACAATCAGGAACTCTGTCACCGTGATGGCAGCAACCATCCATGCCTGCTGTCCCAGCTTCTTATGCAAGTTCCTATGAAATTACAAAAAGGTTCTAATTTTAAATACAATACAGATGTATTTAGGTTTAACATCAAGCATTTGACAAAATACAAATACCAAATGTGCGAACTTGTTCCAGCCTGTCAATATTTAAAATTGGAATTTTTACCAACAATTAAGTTGGGACAACAAATGCTGGCCTCTTGGGGAGTTTATTAGACCATCAGCCACTATAGTTTTATAACATTTCTGTCTCTTGGAGTCTGTTAGCATCACAATGAGCTACAGTGATCCTATATAATAATTCTCACCTCCAACGTTCTGAAGCTGCCTGGGACCGTGGATCCCTTGGAGGTGGTGAGCTTCCGTCCGTAGATCAGTGACGTCACAATGACACTGCTGAGAGAATCCAATAGCAAACAGCGACCCAGACAGGGGAAGGAGCAGGGAAACACACGAAGCGTGTTTCCGTACTCCTCCCCTGCCTAGGAATCAGCTGTCAGTGCCCCCCCTCGGCGCATCACCCAAGTCCCTACCCCCCTCAGCGCATCACCAAAACCCCTCCCCCCGATGCATCACCCAAGCCCCTACCCCCCCTTTCTCCACCTCCAGCCACCCATGTCCAGCGACCTCCACTCCCCCTCCTCGGCGCATCACCCAAGACCCTACCCCCCCCCGGGCACATCAATCCCCTCACCACCCGCAACCCCCAATAGTAACCCTGTCCGGCCACCAACCTGAAAAACGCGGCTCCGTAGACAGCCATCTGGCATTGGCTGTCGTCTCTGCAGCCGCTCCTCCTCTCCCCTGCACGTCACTGCCCCTGGAGGAAGACCCCGGAGGAGCGCAGCGACGTCAGAGGGGAGAGGAGGACCGGCTGCAGAGACGACAGCCAATGCCAGATGGCTGTCTATGGAGCCACGTTTTCTAATTTTTTTTTCCGTTTTTCTCTTTTTGTACCAGTCACTGCTGCTCAACAGGAGAAGCAGCAGCGGCTGGACACTGTTACTATTGGGGGTTGCGGGTAGCAAGGAGGTTGATGTGCCTGGGGGGGGGGGGGGGGTAGGGGCTTGGGTGATGCGCCGAGGGGGGGCAGGGGTAGGGGAGGGTCGCTGGACATGGGTGGCTGGAGGGGGAGAAGGGGGGGAATGAGTTATAAATTTAACAATTATTCCTTCTCATTATAATACTTTACTAACAACTGTATGATTACCAACAACACACTAAAAAAAAACCCATTGCTAGCACCCGTTTCCTTCAAAACAGGAAATGGGCCTTTTTTACTAGATTTTAATAAAGTTTTCCTTGTTCTCAGCTGCTCCTATATTCAAAGTAAGGCACTTAACCTTCCATTAGCTCTCCAAAACTGTGGAACCTCCACCGTCTCCAAGAATCTATTAAACATTCCTTAGAGGTGCTTTGTAAGCTGTTCATAAACTTTTTTTTTTAATTAGTGTTGTGTTATCTAGTAATCTTTAGCAGTTCCACTTTTTCCTCATTACTCTCCACATATTGACCCTCAGCACCTCTGAATCTTGGAATGCTCCTCTGGTCTTCCTTCTCTCCCCAGTATACCTGAAAAATTCTCATCACCAGGCTTTATATTATCCTTAGTCTTTTTTTCTTTTCTTCCTGTGTGTGCTTTTGCTATCCTGATTCTTGGTGTCTCTTCAGCCTCATCTGGTATATCGTGTTTTCCGTGGTATTTGTGAACGTACATTAGTAACATAGTAGAGGTGGCAGAAAAGGACCTGCATGGTCCATCCAGTCTGCTCCAAGACAACTCATATGTGTATACCTTACCCTTGAAGTTGTACCTGTCCTTTTCAGGGAACAGACCATATAAGTCTGCCCAGCAGTATTTCCCGCCTCCCAACCACCAGTCCCGCCTCCCATCACCGGCTCTGGTACAGACAGTATAAGTCTGCCCTCCCCTATCCTCGCCTCCCAACCACCAACCCCTCTTCCCCCCACCTGCTCCACCACCCAATTTCAGCTAAGGTTCTGAGGATCCATTCCTTCTGCACAGGATTCCTCTATGCATATCCCACGCATGTTTGAACTCCGTTACCGTTTTCATCTCCACCACCTCCCGTGGGAGGGCATTCCAAGCGTTCCACCACCCTCTCCGTGAAAAATACTTCCTGACATCTTTCCTGAGTCTGCCCCCCCTTCAATCTCATTTCATGTCCTCTCGTTCTACCGCTTTTCCCATCTCCGGAAAAGATTTGTTTGCGGATTAATACCTTTTCAAATATTTGAACGTCTGTATCTATCACCCCTGTTCCTCCTTCCTCCAGGGTGTACATGTTCAGGTCAGCAAGCCTCTCCTCATACGTCTTGGAACGCAAATCCCATACCATCCTTGTAGCTTTTCTTTGCACCGCTTCCATTTTTTTAACATCCTTCGCAAGATACGGCCTCCAAAACTGAACACAATACTCCAGGTGGGGCCCCACCAACGTCTTATACAGGGGCATTAAAACCTCCTTTCTTCTGCTGGTCACCTCCTCTCTATACAGCCTAGCAATCTTCTAGCTACGGCCACCGCCTGTGTCGCACTGTTTCGTCGCCTTCAGGTCCTCAGATACTATCCCCCAAGATCCCTCTCCCCGTTCGTGCCTATCAGACTCTCCCCGCTAACACTACGTCTCCCTTGGATTTCTACTCCCTAAGTGCATCACTTTGCATTTCTTGCATTGAATTTTTAATTGCCAAACGTTAGACCATTCTTCTAGCCTTCTTCAGATCTTTTTTCATGTTTTCCACTCCCTCCGGGGTGTCAACTCTGTTGGAAATCTTGGTGTCATCTGCAAAAGGCAACTTTACCTTGTACCCCTTCGGCAACGTCACACACAAATATATTGAACAGAATCGGCCCCAGCACCGATCCCTGAGGCACTCCACTACTCACCTTTCCCTCCTCCGAGCGAACTCCATTCACCACCACCCTCTGGCGTCTGTCCGTCAACCAGTTCCTAATCCAGATCACCACTTCGGGTCCTATCTTCAGGCCGTCTAGTTTATTTAAGAGCCTCCTGTGGGGAACCGTGTCAAAAGCCTGAAATCTAAGTAGATTATGTCCATAGCACGTCCTTGATTTAATTCTCCTGTCACCCAGTCAAAGAATTCAATGAGATTCGTTTGGCACGATTTCCCTTTGGTGAACCATGTTGTCTCGGATCTTGCAACTTATTGGCTTCCAGGAAATTCACTATCCTTTCCTTCAGCATGGCTTCCATTACTTTTCCAATAACCGAAGTGAGGCTTACTGGCCTGTAGTTTCCAGCGTCTTCCCTATCACCACTTTTGTGAAGAGGGACCACCTCCGCCGTTCTCCAATCCCTTGGAACCTCTCCCGTCTCCAAGGATTTATTAAACAAGTCTTTAAGAGGACCCGCCAGAACCTCTCTGAACTCCCTCAGTATTCTGGGGTGGATCCCATCCGGCCCCATGGCTTTGTCCACCTTAGCTTTCCAAGTTGTGATACACACTCTCTTCCGTGAACGGCGCTCTATCCCACCTCATTCTCAGGTGTACTTTTTGCCAGTCCCTCTCGGTCCTTCCCCAGGGTTTTCTTCAGTGAAAACAGAACAAAGTATCTATTTAGGCAATTGGCTTTTTTCTCACTCATTTTCTACATAGCGTTTTGTTGTATCTTTTAGTCTCACAATTCCCTTTATAAGTCTTTCTCCTTTCACTAATATACCTGAAGAAGTTTTTGTCTCCCCTCCTTACATTTCTAGCCATTTGTCTTTAGCTTGCGCCTTCGCCAGACGTACCTCTCTCTTGGCTTCTTTCAGTTTCATCCGGTATTCCTCCCCGTGCTCCTCCTCTTGAGATTTTCTATATTTCTGGAACGCTAACTCTAATTTTTATTTTCTCAGCCACTTGCTTTGAGAACCATATCGGTTTCCTTTTTCTCTTGCTTTTATTTACTCTCCTTACATAAAGGTCTGTGGCCCTGTTTATTACTTCTTTTAGCCTGGACCACTGTCCTTCCACTTCTCGTATGTCCTCCCAGCCCATCAGCTCCTTCCTCAGGTATTCTCCCATTTTGTTAAAGTCAGCTCGCTTGAAATCCAGGACTTTGAGTTTAGAGTGGCCGCCATCCACATGAGCCGTTACATCAAAACAAACCGTTTGATGGTCACTGTTTCCCAGGTGTGCAGCCACTCAGACATTTGACACACTATCCCCATTTGTGAGCACCAGATCCAACGTGGCTCCCTCCCTCGTGGGTTCTTTCACCATTTCTCTGAGCAGAGCACTTTGGAAAGCATCCACAATCTCTCTACTTCTTTCCGATTTCGCAGACGGAACCTTCCAATCTACATCCGGCAGATTAAAATCTCCCAACAGCACCACCTCTCTTTTCTTCCCCAACTTTTGAATATCAGCTATCAGATCTTTATCTAGTTCTTCCAATTGTGTCGGGGGTCTATAGACAACACCCACGTGGACCAAGGTTCTATCCTCTCTTTTTAAGGTGATCCATATCGCTTCTTCCTTTCCCCAGTTCCCTGTCATTTCAGTTGCTGCGATATCATTTCTCACATACAGCGCTACTCCTCCACCTATACGTCCCTCTCTATCCTTCCTAAAAGATTATAGCCTGGTATGTTTACATCCCATTCATGGAACCATTGAGCCATGTCTCTGTGACTGCAACTATGTCCAAGTCAGCCCTCCAAAATCAGGGTTTGAAGGTCATGAATTTATTGCTTAGACTGCGAGCATTTGTGGTCATTGCTTTCCATGTACATTTCCTAGTATGTGTTTTGGTTTTAGTGATTTGTGAGGGTTTGTTTTTCTCTTTGGGTACCTTCTCATATTTTTGTTCCCCCTTCCTTGCTTTTTCTTTTTTTTCCGCTCAGTTTTTATTTTCTAGGAACATCACAGTGCTGCAGGGAGCAAAGAATTTTGTAGTGGCAACACTTGTGCAGGCGGATGCTTGTGTGTCACATGATGAAGTCTGCCTGAGCCTACTGTGAACCATCTGTTCTTATGTGGTTTTATTCTTTGAGGCAGTGGTGAGAAGTTATGATTCTGCACAGTCCTATAAGTTGCTTTAATTGCATCTAATTCTTGCATTACTTTACAGAGCTCTTGTTTTAAAGTAGATAGGTGAAGACAGATAGGACAAGCTTTAAGTCTCCAGATGATTGGCCTTGAAACTAAAGCATCACAATTATTGCAGAGAATAAAAATCATCCTGATTGGTTGAAATGGGTATGAACAGGTGTACTATGTTGGAGTATCAGCCTGCAAGACTGCCTGTGTATGATTGAGTAAAGTTAATGAGGTTTGGTTTGTCTATAAATGAGTGGCAAACCCTGGGGTGGGTGGGTTGTGGGGTGGGAGGGTGGGATTATAAGTTCCAAAGTGTCAGCTAAGTGCTGTTATCAAGGGAATACTCTAGTTGAATGGACCCAAATGGTCCAGTCTGAGCAAGAATTTTCAATTGATTTAACTTTTAAAACTGCCCTAGATATTACTAACTTTCCTTTTAAATAAGTCTAAATAATCCCAATAATTATAGCAGTTCCTCTCTATCAGAGTTTGGCAGGAACTGCCTTTATTCAGCCACTTTAAAGAACAATATTTGTTTCCTTTCCCTTTTGCTTTGATATACCTTCCTTATAGGGACAACAGATCTTTGGGGTAAACTGAAAGGCACTTACATATAGTCTTTCCACGCCCTTATCGCCTCCTATCCTGCCAGCTTCTTTTTCAGTACTTCCTCATTTTACTGAAAATTAACCATGTTTGAAATCCATATTTTCTACATTCGTGACTGCTAGAGTCCAATGTCTACCTTTCCCTGGTGGGTTCCATTACCATTTGTCTGAGCAGAGCCCTTTGTAAGGCATCCATGATCATACTATTCACTTCCAGATTTGCATAAAGGATACTCCAATCCATATCTGGTAGATTAAAAACTACTCAGTATTATCACCTCTACATTCATTCCCATCTTTATAATCAGATCACTGTCTGTACTGTTTGAGTCCGAGGACTGTACACTACACCTGTGTGGAATGGAGCTGCCATCTCCCCTTTCAAAGACAATCTATAGTGTTTCCTCTCTTCTCATGTCCCCTGCCATTTCAGCTGCTTTAAAAATTATTTTTGATACAGCTGCTCATCCCCTCTTCTGCCTTCTCTATTCCTCCTAAATAGATTAGCAAGGTTTGGATATCTTGCCATATCCCACTCATTCGACATGTCTCCACAAAGTGAAGATACTTACCTGTAGCAGGTATTCTCTGAGGACAGCAGGCTTCTTATTCTCACAGATGGGTAGATGCCGTTCCCATGTTGCCTGGCCCGGCAAATTGCCACAGTAAAATCTAGAGCCACACTCCAGTGAGCATGTGCAAGTGCCTTCCCACCCTGCCATGCGAATGCGCCGCTTTCAGTTTAATACAAAAGCAAAAAACAAATAAAAACATGAAATAGACAACTCCAAGGGGAGGTGGGCGGGATAGTGAGAATAAGAAGCCTGCTGTTCTTGGAGAATACCTGCCACAGGAAAACAGGTATCTTCCACTTTCTCGAGGACAAGCAGGCTTGCTTATTCTCACAGATGGGGAATCCCTGGCATCCAGGCTCACCCAAAACAACAACTGGGCCTCGCAACGGCGAGGACTTAACACAGATTAACCTGAAACTATATACAAACTGGATGAGAGTGCAGCCTGGAACAAATTAAACAGGCCTAGGAGAGTGGAGTTGGACTCTAGACACCAAACAGATTATGCAACACTGGCGCAGTGGGAGGTATGGTAGGCGCAAACACCCTCAATACAGATGCACATCGCTACATCAGGACATCAGGCAGCTCAGGGAGCAAGGCTGATATGTGCTCATCGAGGGCCACCATCGGGGAATACTGTGGTGTCGGCTGAGGCGAAGGCTGCAGAATCGCTGGGCTGGTGCAGGATCTCGGCTGCTTGGAGACACACGCGTCGGAACATCCTGGATAGAGTGAGAGCGGTCTTCCCAGTGTCAACGCTTCTTGGGTACCGAATACCTCAGCGCCCTGGAGCTGCCGGCACCATGCACTGAGGAGAACAGTGTTGGTGCTTCTTGGCCTTCGCCTGATGCATGTCACCTATGCTCCTCGGTGCCGCCAAGGATGATGTTGAATCCTCCCATCGCCTTGGGGTCGGGTCCGACAATGGGCGGTCCCCGGGGAGGGGGGCTGCATAGCAGAAGGGCCTTGAGAGAAGTGGAGACCCACTCGATGCCTCACTGCTCCCAGTGTCACGGTGCTTCGAAGCAGCCATCCCTACCTGAGCTCCTGATGTTGGTGTGATGCTCAACATCGATGCTGACGTCTCTGACCTTGATGCTGATGTTGAGGGACCGGACCAGGCTCCAAAAATCTTGGCCGTTGAGCCTCTTGGGAAACCCGAGTCCTCTTTTTCATAAGAAGGCACAGTTGGCTGGGCTATGGTGGGCCCCAGGCACTGAAGACACCAAGAATGGGAAGTCCTTCCCAAGATAGTCCAGTTGTACAGAGTACAATGCTTGAAGCCACTGGAGGTCTTGTGGACATGGAAGGAAAAACTGAAGCGGCCAAATTAAAGACGCGACGGTACACAACAGAAGAAGTTTCTGGATATGAAACAAGAATCTATTGGGATAAATGCTCGTTTTCAATTGAGATTTCCTTGCAAATGCTTAGTATTTTTTAAAGATAAGAGATATGTTTTCTTTGATCCAGAACAGTTGCAAAACTTTCTAAATATGCAAAGTAATAAGGAGGAGAACCAGATGTGAAGCGGTTCAATTGATAGGGGTAACCTCCTGCTCAATTTCCTTTGGCAGAACTAAGAATATTAGACCAACTTCCTTTGGTATATTATTGGATTTTCTCTCTCAATTGTGGACTGTTAAAACTAACAATTTATTTTTATATTAATACAATGTTTCTTCTTGAAGAATGTTATTGAAGTATTGGTATATCTGATCAAAGACTGTATCTTTGTGTTAAATGAAAATCAATAAAGAAATTAAACAAACAAACAAGCAAACAAAAAAAAAAGACGCGACGGTGCCTGTAAAAGAGGAAAAAGGCACAAAGAAAAAACAGCCTGACCAGGCAGACCTAAAAGCGGCCCGCATCGAAAAATAAAGGAAACTTAAACACGGGCCAAAACAAACCTGAAGAAATAAGGGAATTTTTTTTTTTAAAACAAGAAAGAAGTGTGGGTGTAGTGAAAATGCTCTGACTGGGCGTGTGAGAATTCGTTACTTTAAGCAGTTGCTCCTCACGTGTAAAAAGCGAAACTGAAGCAGCGCATTTGTGTGGTGGGCAGGCTCCTCAGAACTCTAGATTTTACTGTGGCAATTTTGCCGGGCGATGTGGGAACGGCATCTACCCATCTGTGAGAATAAGCAAGCCTGCTTGTCCTTGGAGAATGACCACAATGTCTTAAATCCATTTATAGAAACTGAATTATCCTACCAAATAATTATTAGTGTGTGATGTCAAACTCTCAGTAATTATGAGAATAACCTGACCATGGTCACAGTCAGTTTATTCCCGGTATGATCTCGTACACTAATAATTATTTGGTAGGGAAATTTATCTGATGAAGCCCACATGGGACTCTCTCAAGCACCGAGAAAAAGCTTTTGTAAATGTTCAGCTGGGCATGAGCACCTGTTCCTGTCTGCTGCTGTTGTGTGAAACCATGTTAGTCTACTGCAAGCTTTATTAGCATACAACTCACTGGGGAGGTAGAGAGGGTTTGAGAGGATATATCCTGTTGTCCTCTGAGAATAACTGCTACACATCACAAATGGGACTCCCTGCCTTCAACAGAAAAAAAGGGGACCACCACTACCACTGGTAGACATCCAAACCTTTTTGGTGGAAACAAGCCTTAATTTTTATTATTATTATTTTTTTTGGGGGTGGGGGCAGCCAGAACTGAAAATAGATGGAGTTGGATTCTGCTAATACCCATATAAATTCTGGAGGACTGTCTGGCCAAACCTGTCATGTTGGGAGTCTTGTTTGAGAGTGCAATGCAAAGTGAACATATGGACAGGCGGTCACATTGTAGCTCTGCAAATCTCTTCTATGCAAGCTGACTTCAAGTGGGATACTGACACAGCCATAGCTCTAACATGACCCCTTGAGGATTAAAGGCTTCCAGAGCATAAATGAAGAAAATGCAGTCTGCTAGTCAATTGGAAAGTATGATTTACCAGTTGCAGCCCACAATCCTGTTAGGGTCTAAAACAACCAAAACACTTTCTATGAGCTTTATTGTGCTCCCAAGTGTGCGGTGCGCATTCACCTTTTTGTGCATGAGCTCTAGGGAAAAAAAAGTGTTGGTAGAACATTGACTGGTAAGATGTACTCTTGATACTACCTTTGGAAGTAGTTTTGGATGGGTGTGCAGAACCATCTTTTTATTTTGGGGGGGGAAGGGGGGATGACAAAAACTTAATATAATGTATCTGTTACTACAGCCCTGAAGCTCAGCAACTCTGTGAGCTGAAATTACTGCCATCAAAAACAAGACCTTCCAGGTCAGGTATCAAGTGGTTTCAAAAGGAATACCACCACCAAGGTCCTATGACACTGCAGGAGGCCGTGACAGAGAAAGCCCCACATAAAAGTAACTAAATGCTGTACAGAGATGAGTTAACTTAGGCCAGGTTCAGCAGGGTCTATCCAACTGCAGATCTTGCTGAGATTCTATGGGACTTTCCTGGGCCTTAAGATCAGCTCCAAGTGGAATTCATTTGAAAAATTTGGGCCTGAATCTCTTCTGCTTGTCCATAATTAATCAAAGCGACTATTCTCGGGAAGATATATCTACACACTATGACCTTTCCCAAAGGAAATGGCGATATCCTTTTTTACATAGTCACTTAGCTACAACCCAAGTTTAAGTTACTTAGGCCCAGATGCACAAAACTTTAACGACCCTTTAACGCAGAAAGTTTCAACCGTAGCATGCATTAAAGGCCATTTTCCGACGACGCTAGCAGCTAACGAAACGGAATGCAAATGAGTCACTTCCAATTGAAATTTGTGACAATTCGCAATGCACTAACCATACCGATGATTGCAACGAATCATTTACCGTGATATATTTAACGTGAAGTCAGACCTGTCGTTAAGGCCTGAGCTGTCATACAGACACTGCTCCCCGCTTCTCCCTGCAGCATAAAAATCCAAGCTGGCATGTTTGAAAATAAAAAAAACCCACACAAACACATGGCTCCCCGCTTCCCCTTGCATAAAACTGAAAAAACCCCAAAAAGCAAAAAAGGATCGGTAGGGGGCAAAGGCGCTCGTCAGGAGCGTCCTGTATGGACGCCCTTGTCCTCCCCCCCCGCCCGAGGTCGACGCTGCTCCCCGCTTCCCCCTGTATTAAAAAAAAATCAAAAGAAAACTGTAGCAGCCACGGCCCCCCTCCCTTCCTCTCTCTCTATTTCTTCTTCTCCCATAGCTTTGAAAATTAACACTCTGCTCTCCTCTGAAGCCAATTTCCCGGTTCTGTAAACAACTTTAAGCTGCCCCGGTCCCCCTCCCTTCCTCTGTTTCCCCCAGCCGGGGGCGGGCCCAGGTCTCTCTGCTGAGCTAAAGGGGATCACAATGAAAGAGGTCTTTTGTTAGAAAGGGGGGTTTATGAAGGACGTCCTTTTTGGAGTCTTGAGGAGGACGTCTTCAACTGCACTCTCCTGCTAGGATCACAGAGCTAAACGCTCGCACGTCCCGATCCCCCACCTCGCACGGGGAGCCATGTGTTTGTGTTTTTTTTTGTTTTGACGTTTGTGGCATGCGCAGAGCAGCCACCATAATGCTTGGCTGCTCTGCGCATGTTTTAGGGGCCGATTACCGATGGGGATTACGAATCTGTAATGCATTGTACTTTACAATACCGCAACAAACATGTGCGACTTGTTTTTTTGGTGCATTCTTCGTTTTTTCAAATTTGGTAAGCACTTTTATGTTTTAGATTTTTTTACGTTTGGTTGATGCATCTGGGCCTTATATAGAAGGAGAGCCAGGCAGACACACCCTTGCAGGTACAACTGCTCTTGGTGGGCCAGCCTGTTCTTGTACTAACTAGTAGTGAGTTCTTTGTACTGTGGTTTGTGCCTGGTTTTATGTTACACACCTGAATAACTTCACCCTGCCTTGGACCTAGATGCCAGAGCTGTGGAGTCAGTTGGTAAAAATGTATGACTCCAGTTTCTAAATAAAACCCTACAACATAATATGACAAATGTATCATTTTATACTTGTGGATATTTTCCTGAGACCATTTGTTCCAGAGATGACGTCATTTGTGATATTTCTGATATGCTGCTCGTTACCTTAGATACTGAATCGTTATATACGAACATTACTCAAGAAGATTTTTCTCTGATTTGATCTGTTTTGGGTAACAGAAAAGACATCAGAATGTCTACCGAATTGGTCATGGAACTGGCCAGGTTAGCTCTCACCAACAATTACTTTAAATTTGAAGATTAATTTTTTTTACCAGATGAAGGGGACTGCAATGGGGCAACTATGGCCCTGGATATTGTGAATTTTTATGCTGATCATTTTGAAGAGACATTTTTACAGAATATGCTTACAGTACTCATGTATTTTTATGGAAGAGATATCGATGACATTATTGTGGCAAGGTGCTATCACATTGAGTTAAAAAAATTGGATTAAATTAGTGTGATACGTATTTAAGATTTCAAAAGAATGTTAGCACTGTGGAAGTATCATTTTTAGATATTTTGATTAAGTGTGAGGGTCATTTTGAAACTACAATTTTTAGAAAACCTACTGATAGAAATAAGTTGCTCCACTATGAAAGTTTTCATGTGAGGAATCTTAAAAATAATTTACCAATTAGCCAATTTTTAAGACGGAAAAGATTGTGTTCTTCTCCAACTGAATTTGATTCTCAAGCTGTAAATATGGCAGATAGATTTAAGGAAAAGGGGTATTCTGTACAGAGTATTAAAAAGGATATGAGAGAGTGAAACACACAGATAGAGACTTATTGTTAAAGAAAAATATACAGAAAGAGGTATCCTTGGTTTGTAATATCCAATTTTCTCATCTTTCCAATGACATTAAGAAAATTCTTAGAAGACATTGGTACATTGTTCAAAATCTGTTCATGATAGGTTTGTGGTGGCACATACTAGAGCAGTAATGGCGAACCTATGGCACGCGTACCAGAGAGGGCACATAGAGCCCTCTCTGTTGGCACGCGTATTGTTGCCTCACCCACCGGAAGTTTGTTCCCTCCTCCCTTCGAGTTCCAGGCCCCTCCCTCCGAATTTTAAAAGTCATCTATTTTACCTCGTCAGGGTTAGGGTGACAGCATGCAAGCTCGGCGCTTAGTTCCATTTTTCCTTCTCTCTCTCTCAGCTCTGGTCCCACCCTCATTTCCTGCTTCCGCAAGGGCGGGGCCAGTGCTGAGAGAGAGAGTAGGGAAAACGGAACTAAGCACCGAGCCGAGCCTGCGTGCTTTTTACCGCTGCTGCCGGCCTAACCCCGACGAGGTAAGATAGATGACTTAAAATTTGGAGGGAGGGGGGCAATGCACCACCTGTTAAATTGCCCTGTTGGCACTTTGCGATAAATAATTAGATTCTGGGTTGCTGTTTGGGCACTCGGTCTCTGAAAGGTTCGCCATCACTGTACTAGAGGGCCAAATTAGAGGACTAAATTAGTACCACCTGCATTACCCCAGATAAGATCGAACATAAATTGGCCACCATAAGTGTGGTAATTGTACATTTTTTTGATATGAGGATTAAACGCAATGTTTTAAAGGTTGGAAATTAACAATTCTCAAACTGCACACTACTAAATGTTTATGTTGTTGTTTGTTCATTTGACTTCTTATAAATAGAAAAAAAACAACGTAAATTAAGACAAAGATTAGCTGAGCATAAAAGCTGTCCGAAATGTTATCGTTTAGAAGCTCATATGGCTGAACATTGTAAAACCCTTGGACATACATTTGAAGATCTTAAGGTATGTGTATTAACAAGTTGTTTCTTTGTCATGGAGAGGGGGCAACTTGAATGGGAGACTTTTGCAAGCCGAGCAAAAATTGATGTTTAAATTCAGCAGTATTATTCCTAATGTTAAGAATCAAGAGACTGTATTTTTTTCTGTGTGGTGATTGATGGATTCTGAGGGGGGTACTCCTTTCTTCTCTTTTTTTTTTTAATTCTTTTATTTGCATAGATGCAGAAATATTTATACCCTTGTTCACTTAATGACATATGTTTACTGTTAGTTTTGTATTTTTGAATAAAATTGTGATGATTCACTGATTTATTTCCTAACAAAGTGATCCAGCCAGGTTTTACTCAGCAACTTCAAAAGAACCCTCCTATGTTATTTAAAGAGGGCCCTCTTAAAAAAAATGAGGTGTTTAAAACCTCCAGCACAAATGGAGAAGCTGGAGAAGGATATGAAAAAAAAGATATCCATAACCAGAATTGAGACTGTTCACTGATTCATGGAGAAGTGGTGGATACTTGGATTGCCCTCCCGAGGGAGGTGGTGGAGAAGAAAACCGTAACGGAATTAAAAAAATGCATGGGATAAACAAAGGAATCCTGTTTGGAAGAAATGGATCCTCAGAAGCTTAGCAGAGATTGGGTGGCAGCACCAATGGTTAGGAGGCGGGGCTAGTGCTGGGCAGACTTCTCCGGTCTGTGCCCTGAAAATGGCAGATACATATAGAGTAGCACATATGAGTTTATCTTGTTGGGCAGACTGGATGGACCGTACAGGTCTTTTTCTGCCATCACCTACTATGTTACCTTGGCATGAAAAGGGAGGGCCTATTGCTGGGAGATTTCAACTTGACTGATGTGGATTGAAATGTCCCGTTGACAGAATTGCAGAGAAGTAGAGAGATCTTGGATGCCTGTCAAAATGCTTTGCTCAGACAAATGGTGACAAACCCACGAGCTAAGGATCGACATTGGATCTAGTGCTCACAAATGGAGTAAGTGTTTCCAACATCCGGGTGGGTGCTCATCTAGGCAAAAGTGATCATCACACAATATGGTTTGATTAGAGCAAAAGCGGAGTGCAGACGCACAAAACTCAAAGTACTGGATTTCAGACATATTAATTTTGGTAAAATGGGGGAATACCTGAAGTAGCTGATGGCATGAGTAGGCATAGGCGAATTGGAAGCGCAGTGGTCCAAGCTGAAAGCTGCTTTAAATATGACAACTGAACTTTATACAAGGAAAGTAAACAAAAAACTTGAGAAACGGAAACCTATATGGTTCTCCAAACAAGTGGTTGAAAAAAATAAGGAACTTAGGGTGCGTACGGAGGACTACTCTGTTATGATTTTATGTTAAGATGGCCGACAGACAGGAGCTCTAGAGAGGAGCTCCCGATTCAAGAGAGCGCCCAGGGTGAACCAGCCCTCTGGGCTCTCTGGATCGCGAACCGGAGAGGCTCCCGAGTGACCAATAAACGGGAGATAAAAGGGGCGAGCTGTAGCCGTATCTCTCGGCTTCGGGCGGCCGCCCAAACTGCTGCACCGACCTGGGCAAACTTGAACAAGGCCGGAGGTAAACCCGACCGCGGACCACACAGAGGACAAGGAAACAAACCCATCCACATAGCTACAAACACCTGGATCGCGGGAGTGGGCAGCGGAGAAAGAACCAGACACCCTTCGGGGGACAGGCGCCTGAGACAAATCGAGGATAAAAGGGGTGAGCCGTGCGGGGCAGAGGGCTGAGTTCGCCGACTCCGTGGGCCGCGTTGTGGGTGAGTCCGAGATCCGACTCCGTCGCTCCCAGAGCAGTGCGAGGGCCCAGGTTGCAAGACGGTCTCTCGCACTGTCAGCCGCCCAAGCACCGAGCTTGCTAAATCTGAGAGCTCGCCCACAGCCATCGCGCTCCCCGGCAGGAACTGCCCAGGACCGAATCGGGTGAGAGCTCCGGGTGACTTACGTGGAGTAAGAGGGAGCTCACCCGCGGTCTGTGGCGCGAGCCCGACCTCGTGGCGCAAACCCTGACCGAGCGATATGGAGTATGGGCGGTGGACAGCCTCACCTCTTGAATAGGTGAGTGTAGACCTGCGTGGACCCGGCCCAGCGGTCCAGGAGACCCACCACACCTCCACGGCACTCCCAGGCCCAGCAGCCCGACGCCCACACTGCCCTTCCTGCCGCATGGCGCGGCCTACCCGCACATCGGATCTGTAATGGGGTAGACCTCCATCAATGCCTTGGCTGCTCTGTTGCTCTGAAAGCAGCGCAGCTGCTCCAGCTGCCCCAGTCCGCCCGATCCAGCTACTCCCTGCTTATTCCAGTCCGCCTGATCTCAGCATGTTCCAGTCCACCCGATTCCACCTTGTTCCAGTCCGCCGATCCTGCCTCCCCCCCTGCTAGTTCCAGTCCAATTGCTCTAGCGTGTTCCAACCGCCGCTCCAGTGTGTTCCAGTCCGCCGATCCGAGCTCGTTCCAGTCTGCCTGACCCCAGCTTGTTCCAGTCCGCCTAATCCCACCTTATTCCAGTCCGCCGATCCAGCTTCCCCACGGCTTGTTCCAGTCCGTCTGCTCCAGCCTGCTTATTCCAGTCCATCTGCTCCAGCGTGTTCCAGTTCGCCGATCCAGCTTCCCCCCGGCTTGTTCCAGTCCGTCTGCTCCAGCCTGCTTGTTCCAGTCCATCTGCTCCAGCGTGTTCCAGTCCGCCTGATCCGAGCTCGTTTCAGTCTGCCTGATCCCAGCTCATTTCAGTCTGCCTGATCCCAGCTCATTCCAGTCTGCCGATCCAGCTTCCCCCTGCTTGTTCCAGTCCATCTGCTCCAGTGTTCCAGTCCGCCGATCCAGCTTCCCCTGCTTGTTCCAGTCCATCTGCTCCAGTGTTCCAGTCCGCCAATCCAGCTTCCCCTGCTTGTTCCAGTCCAACTGCTCCAGTGTCCCAGTCCATCTGCTCCAGCCTGCTTGCTCCAGTACATCTGCTTCAGCCTGCTTGCTCCAGTACATCTGCTTCAGCGTGTTCCAGACCGCCTGATCCAGCTTCTCCCTGCTTGCTCCAGTCCTGCTTGCTGATGTACTCAACCGCACTCACCTGCTCCCGCCTGCCTGCTAGCACTCATCTGCTCCCGCCTGCCTGCCTACTAGCCAATCAACCTGCCTGCTAGCCAGTCACCTGTTCCTGCCTGCCTGCTAGCCAATCAACTTGCCTGCTGCCCTATCACCTCCTCATGCCTGCCTGCTAGCCAGTCACCTTTCCTGCCTGCCTGCTAGCCAATCAAACTGCCTGCTGCCCTATCACCTCCTCATGCCTGCCTGCTAACCAATCAACCAACCAACCGCTCATCGGCCCAACAACAACCGCCTGCCTCCCAGCCTGCATAACTACCTACCTCTGTCACTACATCTGCACCCGTAAACACCCAGTCACCACAAATGGCCCCCATTCACATTTTCTTCCTTGCCCCATCCCTCCCCAACCTTTTCCCCCTCTTACCACCGCATACCGCACATACTCACTGCCAATCCATGTCCTCTCTCGTCCTGCTCGCTACTCCACCCCCGTCCCCCACCTCACCATCCCTACTGTCCTCCTCTTCCTTCCTAGCACTCAACCTTCAACACCTCCTTCCTGCCATGAACCCCTCCCCATTCCTCCTAAGTGCACCCGTCTTCGCCACCTTCATCGCCCTACCTCCCCCACCCTCCTCCGCACTGTCTTGCTCCTTCTCCTGCTATCTTCAGGCGATATCAATCCCAACCCAGGTCCCCCACACCTGTCCTCGTCCTCTCTTCATCCATGCAAACGTTTCCGCAATATCTCCAATCTCATCTCTATTCCCCTCCTCCCCCCCCCCTCCCTTCTCGTGTGCCCTGTGGAATGCATGTTCGGTCTGCAACAAACTTTCCTTCACCCACGATCTCTTCATCTCCCATTCCCTTCAACTCGCCCTAACTGAAACCTGGCTCACCCCTGACGACTCTGCCTCAGTCGCGGCCCTATGCCACGGTGGCTATCTTTTCTCCCATTCTCCCCGCCCAGCTGGCCGTGGTGGCGGCATCGGGCTACTACTTTCGCCCTCCTGCAGTTTTCAACCTCTCCTTCTACCACAGTCTCACTGTTTCTCATCCTTTGAAGTTCACTCCATCCGTCTATCTACCCCGCTGCCACTCAGAGTTGCAGTCATTTACCGCCCCCCTAACAAGTCCCTCCCTTCCTTGCTTACCGATTTTGATGCCTGGCTCTCCGTTTTTCTTGAGCCCTCATCCCCATCCCTCATTCTTGGCGATTTTAACATACACACTGATAATCCTTCTGACACACACGCTTCTCAATTCCTCACTCTAACCTCCTCCTTCAACCACCAACTGAGCTCCACCACCCCTACTCACCAATCTGGCCACTGTCTTGACCTCGTCCTCTCTTCTACCTGCTCCCCCTCCAATTTCTGCGCCTCAGCTCTTCCTCTCTCTGACCCATCACACTGATCACCTTCACACTTCATCACCCTCCCCCTCAGTTCCAGCCCGATTACTAACCACTACTTTAGGAATCTCAGGCGGTCGACCCTCCCACCTTATCCTCCTACTATCTCTGATCTCCTCCCCTCCATCATGTCCTCCGAGACTGTCGACAATGCTGTTTCCACATACAATGCCACCCTCTCCTCCGCTCTTGACGCCCTTGCACCGTCCATCTCCCGTCCCATAAGGCGTACCAATCCCCAGCCCTGGCTGACCCCTTGCACCAGATACCTTCGCTCCTGCGCCCGATCGGCTGAATGCCTCTGGAAAAAATCTCGCACCCACACCGATTTCATTATAAATTCATGTTATCCTCCTTCCAGTCCTCCCTATTTCTCGCCAAACAGGACTATTACACCCAATTGACTAACTCCCTCAGTTCTAACCCCCGTCGTCTCTTCGCCACCCTTAACTCCCTCCTCAAAGTGCCCTCCGCTCCCACCCACCCCCACTTTCTCCTCAATCACTGGCGGACTACTTTCGCGACAAGGTGCAGAAAATCAACCTCGGATTCACCACCAAACCATCTCCTCTTCCTCCTCACCCTATAACACACTCCCTCAACCAACCAACCCAGGCCTCCTTCTCCTCTTTTCCCGTTATCACCGAAGAGGAAACCGCCTATCTTCTCTCCTCTTCAAAATGCACCACCTGTTCCTCAGACCCCATCCCCACCAACTTACTTAACACCATCACACCTACTGTCACCCCCCCCCCCCCATTTGTCATATCCTCAACCCCTCTCTCTCCACTGCAACTGTCCCTGACATCTTCAAGCATGCTGTAGTCACACCACTCCTCAAAAAACCATCACTTGACCCTACCTGTCCTTCCAACTACCGCCCCATTTCATCCTCCTACCCTTCCTCTCCAAGATACTTGAACGCGCCGTTCACAGCCGTTGCCTTGATTTCCTCTCCTCTCACGCCATTCTCAATCCACTCCAATCCGGATTTCGCCCCCTACACTCGACGGAAACGGCACTTTCAAAAGTCTGCAATGACCTGTTCCTTGCCAAATCCAAAGGTCACTACTCCATCCTTATCCTCCTCGACCTATCCGCCGCTTTTGACACTGTCAATCATAACTTATTTCTCACCACTCTGTCCTCACTCGGGTTCCAGGGCTCTGTTCTCTCCTGGTTCTCCTCTTATATCTCCCACCGTACCTTCAGAGTACATTCTCAGGGTTCTTCCTCCACCCCCATCCCGCTCGCTGTTGGAGTTCCTCAGGGATCCGTCCTTGGACCCCTTCTTTTCTCAATCTACAACTCCTCCCTGGGTTCTTTAATCACACCATGGGTTCCAATATCATCTTTATGCTGATGACACCCAGCTTTCTCTCTCCACACCAGACATCACTGCAGAAACCCAGGCTAAAGTATCGGCCTGCTTAGCCGACATTGTGACCTGGATGTCCAACCACCACTTGAAACTGAACATGGCCAAGACCGAGCTTATTGTCTTCCCTCCCAAACCCACTTGTCCTCTCCCTCCGCTCTCTATCTGTCGATAACACCCCCATTGTCCCAGTCTCATCCGCCCACAACCTCGAGGTCATCTTTGACTCCTCCCTCTCTTTCTCTGCGCATATCCAGCAGATAGCCAAGACCTGTCGCTTCTTCCTCTATAACATCAGCAAAATTTGCCCTTTCCTGTCTGAACACACCACCCGAACTCTCATCCATTCTCTCATTAACTCTCGCCTTGACTACTGCTACCTACTCCTCACTGGCCTCCCAATTTGCCATCTATCCCCCCTTCAGTCCGTTCAAAACTCTGCTGCACGTCTTATCTTCCGCCTGAACCGGTACACTCATATCACCCCTCTCCTCAAGTCACTTCACTGGCTTCCGATCAGGTACCGCATACAGTTTAAGCTTCTCCTTTTAACCTACAAATGTACTCAATCTACAGCCCCTCCCTCATCTCCCCTTACATTCCTACCCGTAACCTCCGCTCAAGATAAATCCCTCCTGTCGGTACCCTTCTCCACCACCGCTAACTCCAGGCTCCGCCCTTTCTGCCTCGCCTCACCCCATGCCTGGCACAAACTCCCTGAGCCCATACGCCAGGCCCCTTCCCTGCCCATCTTCAAAGCCTTGCTAAAAGCCCACCTCTTCAATGTCGCCTTTGGCACCTAACCACCACACCTCTATTCAGGAAATCTGGTCTGCCCCTACTTGACATTTCGCCCATTAGATTGTAAGCTCCTTGGAGCAGGGACTGTCCTTTTCTTAATCTGTACAGCGCTGCGTAACCCTTGTAGCGCTCTAGAAATGTTAAGTAGTAGTAGTATGATGAAACTTAGTATAGGGAGCATGGGCTACCAAGGCTTGAAGCTCACTGACTCTATGAGCTGAAGTAACCGCTATGGCTGGAGCTCCAGTAGCTGAGAAATACAGGCAGAGAACAGGACTATGGCTGAAGCTCCAGTAGCTTAGAAATACAGGCAGGGAGCAGGGCTACGGCTGGAGCTCCAGTAGCTGAGAAATACAGGCATATGGCTGAAGCTCCAGTAGCTTAGAAATACAGGCAGGGAGCAGGGCTATGGCTGGAGCTTCAGTAGCTGAGAAATACAGGCAGAGAACAGGACAATGGCTGAAGCTCCAGTAGCTTAGAAATACAGGCAGGGAGCAGGGCTATGGCTGGAGCTCCAGTAGCTTAGAAATACAGGCAGGAAGCAGAGCAATACTGAAAGCTGCCAAGCAGCCACTAAGAGAAACCCAAGACAGGAATACAAACCAGAGACAAGACTAGGAAAAGCAATAGAACCAAAACTAGCTACACACAGACTCACTAGAATAAGCTACACACAAGCTAATTAGAATAAGCTATACACAAGCTAACTAGACACAAGCAAGAAACTCAGACTAGAACTGGACTAGGCTGAAGTGCACAGAGCACTCTAACATACCAGGGACCTTAGACGATGCAAAGGCACACACAGAAGTCTCTAGGTGATTAATAAAGCCCATCAACACCTGAGGCTCAAGTTGCAGCAATCTCTAAGCAGCTACGGGTGCTGTCCAGGCACAAACAAGAGAGACAAGTCTGGCAGCCTGGATGAACCGGACCGGGCTAAAGTCTGGAACGGGTAGGGACAGCAAGACAGTCTATGGCAGCCACCGGTTCTGGCCACCAGAGGGCGAGAGGAGCACAAACCAAGAAGCAGGCAGAAAGTCTACTGAAGCACAGAGAGACTCAGCATACCCAGGTGCAGCACAGAGGAGCAATCAGAGCCATGCTGGAAGCAGCCAGCACACAGAGGCAGAGCTAACTCAGGCAACACACACAGGTGCAGTATAGTGGAATAATTAGAGCCATGCTGGAAGCAGCCAGCACACAGAAAGGACAGAAACCCAGAAAATTCAGACAGAAACCAGCTCAGAAGCTGACCCCCAGAAATAAGGTAAGTCTGAGAGGGGTCACGACCACAGACGTGACAATGACCTTCCAGGTCAAATACTTCAGATGGCAGGAATCCAGTGGCTCAAAAGGAGGGTTCATCAGCTGGGTGAGAACGACGTTGAGATCCCATGACACCGGTGAAGGTTTGACAGGGGGCTTTGACAAAAGCAAACCTCTCATGAATCGAACAACTAAAGGCTGTCCAAAGATAGGCTTACCCTCTACACGATAATGATAAGCATTAATAGCACTAAGGTGAACCCTTACGGAGTTGGCCTTGAGACCAGACTCTGATAAGTGTAGAAGGTATTCAAGCAGGGTCTGTGTAGGACAAGAACGAGGATCTTGGGCCTTGCTATCACACCAGACGGCAAACCTCCTCCACTTAAAAGAGTAACACCTCTTAGTGGAATCTTTTCTGGAAGCAAGCAAGACTTGGGAGACACCCTTCACCCAAGGAGGCGAAGTCTATGCCCTCAACATCCAGGCTGTGAGAGCCAGAGACTGGAGGTTGGGATGCAGAAGCGCCCCCTCGTTCTGAGTGATGAGGGTTGGAAAACACTCCAATCTCCATGGTTCTTCGGAGGATAACTCCAGAAGAAGAGGGAACCAAATCTGACGCGGCCAGAAAGGAGATTCTGATTCCATGGGCTTGCCTGAGTTTCAGCAAAGTCTTCCTCACCAGAGAGGTATGGGAGAATATGCATACAGAAGGCCTTTCCCCCAATGAAGGAGAAAAGCATCCGATGCTAGTCTGTCTTGGGCCTGAAGTCTGGAACAGAAGTGAGGGACCTTGTGATTGATCTGAGTGGCAAAAAGATCCACCGAGGGGGTGCCCCACGCTTGGAAGATCTTGAGGACTACTGCCATGTTCAGTGACCACTCGTGAAGTTGCAGGAATTCAAACATGCGTGGGATAAACATAAAGGAATCCTGTTCAGAAGGAAGAGATCCTCAGGAGCTTAGCCTTGAATGGGTGGCAGAGACGGTTGGGAGGCGGGGCTAGTGCTGGGCAGATTTATACGGAGTAGTAGTAGTAGGTCTGTTCCAGGGCTGGTGGTTGGGAGGCGGGGATAGTGCTGGGTAGACTTATACAGTCTGTGCCAGAGCCGGTGGTGGGAGGCGGGGCTGGTGGTTGGGAGGCGGGGATAGTACTGGCCGGACTTATACGGTCTGTGCCCTGAAAGAGACAGGTACAAATCAAGGTAAGGTATACACAAAAAACTAGCACATATGAGTTAATCTTGTTGGGCAGACTGGATGGACCTTGCAGGTCTTTTTCTGCCGTCATCTACTATGTTACTATGTTAACCTGTCAGCCAGACTGTTGTTTACGCCTGCCAGATACGTGGCCTGGAGAAACATGCCGTGACGGCGAGCCCAAAGCCACATCTGGACGGCTTCCTGACACAGGGGGCGAGATCCGGTGCCCCTGTGCTTGTTGAAGTAATACATGGCAACCTGATTGTCTGTCCGAATTTGAATGATTTGATTGGACAGCCGATCTCTGAAAGCCTTTAGAGCATTCAGACCGCTTGCAACTCCAGAAGATTGATCTGAAGACCTGTTTCCTGGAGGGACCAAAGTCCTTGAGTGTGAAGCCCATCGACATGGGCTCCCCACCCCAGGAGAGGTGCATCCGTAGTCAGCACTTTTTGCGGCTGAGGAATTTGAAAAGGACGTTCCAAGGTCAAATTGGATCGAATTGCCCACCATATCAGGGAGTTGTGAAAAGCGGTGGACAACTGGATTGCATCCTCTAGATCCCCTGCAGCTTGATACCACTGGGAAGCTAGGGTCCATTGAGCTGATCTCATGTGAAGACGGGCCATGGGAGTAACATGAACTGTGGAGGCCATATGGCCCAGAAGCCTCAAGATCTGCCGAGCTGTGATCTGCTGAGACGCTCTGGCCAAGGAAGATTGTCTGCCCTCGCTTCGGGGAGTTAGGCATGAGCCATCTGCAAGTCCAGCTCCTATGACCTCTAGTCTCTGAACCGGAAGAAGGTGGGACTTTGGGTAATTTATGACATGGACTGTAGAGCTCCTGCTTCAGAGGTGTTCTTCAGCAGCCAATCGTCGAGATAAGGGAACACATGCACTCCCAGCCTGCGTAGCGACATTGCAACGACCGCCAGGCATTTGGTGAACACCCAGGGCGCAGAGGTGAGCCCAAAGGGCAGTACGCAATACTGAAAGTGCTGTGTTCCCAGACGGAATCGAAGATATTGCCTTTGAGCTGGCAGTATCGGGATGTGTGTATAAACATCCTTTAAGTCCAGGGAGCATAGCCAGTCGTTTTTCTGAATCATGGGAAGAAGGGTGCCCAGGGAAAGCATCCTGAACTTTTCTCGAATCAGATATTTGTTCAGGGCCCTTAGGTGTAGGATGGGACGCATCCCCCCTGTTTTCTTTTGCACAAGGAAGTACCTGGAATAGCATCCCATCCCTTCTTGCCCCGGTGGCACGGGCTCGACCGCATTGGCGCTGAGAAGAGCGGTGAGTTCCTCTGCAAGTATCTGCCTGTGCTGGAAGCTGAAGGACTGAGTGCCCGGTGGGCAATTTGGAGGTTTGGAGATCAAATTGAGGGAGTATCCCCGCCGGACTATTTGAAGAACCTACCGATTGGAGATTAAAAGAGTTCACCTTTGGTGAAAAAATGCTAACCTCCCCCCGACCGGTAGATCATCTGGCACGGACACTTTGATTGCAGCTATGCTCGCCTGGAGCCAGTCAAAAGCCCGTCCCTTGCTTTTGCTGGGGAGCTGCAGGGACATGTCGAGGCGCACGCTGTTGATGTGAACGAGCGTGCTGGGGTTGAGCCTGAGCAGGCTGACAGGAAGGTGGATTGTACCTACGCTTATGATAAGTATAGGGAGCAATCCTCCTTTCCCCATAAAAACGCCTATCTGATGAGGAAGATGCTGAAGGCGCCCGGTGGGAAAGTTTGTCGAGTGCAGTTTCCCGCTGGTGGAGCTGCTCTACCACCTGCTCGACCTTCTCGCCAAAAGTATTATCCCCCCAGCAAGGAACATCCGCAAGCCGCTGCTGGACTCGATTTTCCAGGTCAGAAGCACGCAGCCACGAGAGTCTGCGCATCACTATACCTTGCACAGCGGCCCTGGATGCCACATCAAAAGAGTCTTAAGCACCCCTGGACAGGAATTTACAACACGCCTTCAGCTGCCTGACCACCTCCTGAAAAGGCTTAGCCTGCTCCGAAGGGAGCTGATCGACCAAGTCTGCCAGTTGCTTCACATTATTCCGCAAGTAGATGCTAGTGTGGAGCTGGTAGGACTGAATTTTGGACACGAGCATAGAGGACTGGTAGGCCTTCTTCCCAAAAGTCCAAAGTCCGAGCTTCTCGCCCCGGGGGCGCCAAGGCGAAATCTCTTGTACTTTTGGCTCTCTTGAGAGCAGAATCCACAACTGCAGTCGTGAGGCAACTGAGACTTCATCAACTCTGGGTCCCCGTGAATCCAATACTGGGACTCAATCTTCTTAGGAATGATGGGATTAGATAATGGTTTCATCCAGTTCCTGTACAATGTCTGTTTGAGGACATTATGTAGAGGGACGGTGGATGACTCCTTAGGTGGCGAAAGATAGTCCAAGACCTTGAATATCGCGGCCCTGGGCTCATCCTTAGTTACCACCGGGAAGGGAATGGCCGTAGACATTTCCCGCATAAAGGACGAGAAAGACGGTAAAACAAAATATGAAAGTGCTAAACCCCTACGAGAAAAGCTACACTGGCTCCCACTTAAAGAACGCATCATGTTCAAAATGTGTACCCTGGTTCACAAAATCATTCACGGAGATGCCCCAGCCTACATGTCAGACCTGATAGACCTACCACCCAGGAACGCTAAAAAATTGTCCCGTACATTCCTTAATCTTCACTTCCCGAACTGTAAAGGGCTAAAATACAAACTAACGCATGTGTCAACCTTTTCCTACTTGAGCACACAATTCTGGAAGCGCTGCCACGCAACTTGAAAGCGATCTATGAACTAACTTCCGCAAACTACTGAAGACCCATCCCTTTAAGAAGGCATACCACAAAGATCAACAAATGTGAACTTTACACATATATCTAGAATTGCCTTACAATATTTGCTTATTATACTACTATCATGCTTTATCATTATCACGTTACCCAAGATCCTTATGCAATACTAAATGTCTATTTTCTAATATGTTTCTACTAATCATGATGTAATTGTAAGCCACATTGAGCCTGCAAAGAGGTGGGAAAATGTGGGATACAAATGCAATAAATAAATAAAATAAATAAACTCGCCGGGGGAGAAAGCTTTCTCTCTGGCGAAGCAGTGGGGTCAGAGGGAAGACCACAAGACTCCTCAGAAGAGAAATATCTTGGGTCTTCCTCTGCCTCCCACGAGGCCTCTCCCTCGGTATCGGACAGGAGTTCTCTGACTGCAGTCTGATGCCGAGCCCGTCTCAACGCCAAGGAGCTATGTCCTCGATGGCGATGTCAAGAAGTCGACTCCCGTATCAGTGGCGATGAAGCTCCCTCCATCCATCCATGTTGACAAGGAGTCAACTTGGGTGGCAGCCGAGGCCGCAAGCGGCACTGACGTCGGAGGCCTCACCACAGGCGGGGGAGCCAGCTGCCACATCTATCGATGGTATCGTAGGCGCAAGCACCCCTGGTACCGGAACAGACGGTCGCAGCAGCCCTTCCAGGATCCCTGGAAGAATAGCTCTGAAGTGCTCGTCAAGAGTGTCTGTCGAGAAAGGCTGTGGGATCGGTGCAGGAGTCGAAGCCAGAATCTGCCGAGGACGCGATACCGGGCTGCCCGGAGACCGGCGCATCGACACCTCTTGTATGGAGGATAAGCAGTCCTCCCGGCATCAACGCTTCACGGGTGCCGAATCCCTCGACGCCCCAGAGCTCTCTGTACCGTGACGAGAAGGGGACCAATGACGGTGCTTCTTCGCTTTCGCTCAAGACACGTCACAGGTACCCCTCAGTACCGACGAGGACGTGGAATCCACACGCCTCCTGGGGGTCGGGTCCGAAAGGGGTCAGTCCCGATGGGCCTGCATCACAGGAGCCCTCGAGGCAGGTGGAGACCCACTCGATGGCTCACTGCTGCCGGCGTGAGATGGTCTCTGGACAGCCAGTACCTGCGCTCCTGAGGTCGATGCACTCTCCGGTGCCGACATCGACACCGCCGCCGACCTCGGTACTGCTGTCGATGTCGAAGTACCGGGCAAAGTTCCAAACAGATGTCCCCCGTTGCACTTGTCTCGATGCCTGTGTCTGCTTTTTAAGGCTAAGACACAACTTAACGCGTCGGGGTGATGTTCGACCCCAAGGCATTGGATACACCACGTGTGAGGGTCGGTGCCTGAGATTGCCTGGTTGCACCGAGTGCACTTCTTGAAGCCGCTGGCGATCCTTGATGTCAACGGAAAAATAGCGGCGGTGAAATCTAAACTCGCGATGGTGCCAAAAGAAGGGCACAAAAAGGGGAAAAACCGTATGGGCAACCAAATAGGCCGCACACGCAAACGAAAGGAAACGTAATTAGGGATAAACTAAGAAATAAAGGAAAAAATTTTTTTTTAAAGACGGAACAGCTCAAACGCGAGCTGCACACGAACGAAGATGAAGAAAATCGGGAAAAAAGTAGATGAAGTGAAGGCTCTTCTTCTCCTGAGGCAACAGAACCGCCGTAAAACAGCCGCTCTTGACCGCGGAAAAAAAGAAGACAGAAGCGGGACTCTTGCGCGATGGGCGGGAAGATGGCCGCGCGGTGCGCACACCCGCGCACTTGAAGGCTCTAGCAAGCTTTGTTACTAGGAAGATTTTCCAGACCTGGGGCTGCTGTGGACGTCACCCACATGTGAGAACAAGCAACCTGCTTGTCCTCGGAGAAAGCCTCATATCAGTGGTAGGAAAAATAACGGAGTCACTGCTGAAGAAAAACATAGTTAACTTTCTAGAAGCCAACAGGTTACAGAATCTGAGGCAACATGGCTTTACCAAAGGAAAATCCTAATCGATTTCAACTGGGTGACCAAAGAACTTGATAAAGGACACGCACTAAATGTAATTTACTTGGATTTCAGCAAAGCCCTTGATTTGGTCCATCACAGAAGATTCATGAATAGGCTGAGAAGGCTGTACTTGGGTGGTTGTAATGGAACCCACTCGGAGGAAAGGAAGGTGGAGTGCCTAGGGGGTCAGTGCTGGGGCCAATTCTGTTTAATATATTTGTGCGAGACATTGCTGAAGGGCTGGAATGAAAAGTTTGTCTTTTTGTGGATGACACGAAGATAGCCCAGAGGATTGTAGAAACCATAAGAACAGATCTCAAAAAATTAGAAGAATGGTCAAAGATCTGGTAGTTAAAATTTAATAAATGATGTAATCCACAGACCATTCAATGAGTTTTTACTCTCTTTTTTTTGTCTTAATTATGCTAGTAGTGCTCAGTAACTGGGTATGCCACATGCAAACTGACTGGCAGTATTATTGTGAGTCATGCCCAACCAGCCATCATTGCACCAATACCTCCTCCCTACCTGCAGTGGTGAAGTAAAAGTAATTGATGAGAAAATATCGTGCATAAAAATGCTGCCAAAACAGATCAGTGGTAAGATTACTACTTATATTCGATGTTGTGATGAAACAGCTGTTGGCTTCATATTCTTCTGCTGCTACCAAGTATTTTCCGTGATATGCAGTGCAATGGAGAGTGCCTTAAAAAATGTTTAATGCCTGGACAAAATAGAAGATAAAAATCAGACAGGAGGCAATAAAAAATTGCTGCTACAACGGAGGGAGGCAAAATGGACTTTCAAATTGAACACGTTAGAACCAGACGGTTTAAATAGCAAAATAGACCGGCATGTATTCTATTAATTTATTTTAAGATCACAAAGCAGGCATTAAACAGGCATGTTGCTTTAAGATCAGCTGTTCGGCGTAGCCTATTTAAAGGGAGAAGCCAGCGTGTGACGCGGTGCCATTTTTGTTTGAAGTTTAACAACTGAAAGTGAGTGAACCAGAGTTAGATAAAGATAGCTCAGCTAACCATGTGTTTTGTAATCAACCTTTTGTTTTTGCAGACATCTATAAACCAAATTAAACAGTGCACTTTACTGAAGAAGCCACACGGGTGAAACAGCGGCCCCATCGGAAATGCTGTTGTTTCTTTATCTGGCGCAGATATATAGAGTCTGACTTGAACATAAGAAGCAAATATAAATGCTTTTAATGTTGAATTGAGTTAAAAGACCACATGTATACATAAAAAAGCATAGAGTAATAAGGAGTTTTTTCCTAATGATAGAAACTTAACAACGGCATAAGAGTCCTGCCATTGTAAACCTAGGAGTTGTGCAAATCCAAAAGGTTTCTGAGGGATTTTCTCCTTGTGAAACACATGAGTTTGGATAGCTCATTATTGACTAGTGTTTAAACGAGTTAATATGTGTACTTTCTTTACCAAGCCTTGAGGGTATCCCAATGGTTATATTTTACCAATACTTTGTTCCCCTCTCAATTTTGTTTAAAGGAACCTTTGTAATTGTTTTTTTTGCTGCTGTGGTATCTAAATTTGCCTGCATGATATTTTTTGAATAGTATTAATAGGATTAATAATTTTTATTGCTTGTATAATTTTTCAGTTTCATGCTGTGTAGTGAAGATCCCTGCGAGTACAACCTTATGAGGCATTATAGGCAGCAGCCTAGGTAAAATTATTTCACATATATTTTCTGGGGACCTTTTGTAGGATGCTGTGCGTCTCTCTTGGAGTTTTATTTTGTACATAATTTTTATATCCCTTTATTTGCGTTTACTTTTAGGTGGAATATTTGTCCATTTTACTCTCTAAAAAATTTGCTCCTGAAGCAGGCAGTAGCTGAAACAAGTCGGGCTAATGGAAAAGTAATCTCCATCTAGCAATTCCGCTGACTATAAGGTTGTTCTGGATTTATTAAAGATGTTTTAAAGTATCACTGGCTCATTATTGCTGCTTTCTGTTTGTGACATATCTGGATTGCAGCATTTTGGACCTCTTTGAAATTTATAATTTACCAGTACTTTAGATCTAGAACAAAAAATTTTAATCCTAATATTAGTAGAAGTCAGAGCTGGACAGTAGATGACCAGAGAAGTCCCAAGTCGAAGGCTTGGTGTACCGACTATATGCAGATTTCTGATTTGAAAACTACTTTAATTGCTTATGAAGGGTAAATCTATCATGCATAAAAAACTAATTTATGGGCGCATAAGGCCTCTGTTATGCGTGGTGCAAGCAGGCATATATTTGTAGAGTAATGTGCTCAGGGAAGGAGTTTGGGCTAAGTTACAAATTATATGTGTATTTAATAAAATATGCATGAGACTTGCTAACACATCTGATCCTGAGCTGGTGTAAAATGTCTGTACCTTCAAAATACTCCAACAATCCAAGATTCCTTAACTTTAAGAAGTTAAGCCCTATTTCTTTAACACTCTCTACCATGACTTTGGTGTGCACCATAGTTGAAGTTCAAAAAATAGCAGAACAGTAGCTGTATCTGGACCAAAGTCAGAAAGTCTTTCCAGTGATGAATCATATCTATATACTTTAAGGCTATACCTTGCAGCATGTGTTTTCTGGAATGCAAAATCTTCCAGGCAAACACCTTAGAATAAAAACAGATTTATACAAAATGATCTACTAAAACGAACATGACACATTTACTTACGAATCATCCATGAAATCATAGATTTCTCTCATAGCCACTCCTCCAACGTTAACAAAAAAGACAAGTCGCAATAAGACCAAGTAGTGTTCTGGTGGCATCCAGAGGACAAACTTTAGGTAAAAAGTATTCAATTCTGCCAATAAAAACTAGAGATAAAGGAAACATCTTCATTCACTAAACTTAAAAAGGCCATACAGAAAGACATAGTGGTGATCTAAACATACAAAATGTTATTTTACAAAATTACAAGCTTGCCTATAAGCAACAGCAATTGATAATACATTCATATTAAAGTGACTATGACTGAACATTTATAAGTGGGAATGAACTTGAGGTCAATCTCTTATAAGGAAGGAAGCATGATTACATTTCTAACATTGATAAGTGGGGTGATAATCAATTGCAGACCATTATTCTACACAGACAAGCAAGCAGATTACACATAGGGGTAACATCATTGGCAATGTCAATTTCTATTGTGAGCCACCTAGAAATATTTTATTCACTTTGGCAGTATATAAGACTTAAAGAATCCAGAAATTGTACATTTATAGAGAATATACTTTTGCATCACAAACTAGATAGCCAGTTCAGTTTTTCTAACATTATCTACTATGTTACTGGGTTACTAGATTACATTTCTACCATAAAAGTACCCGAGTCTTATTGAATTCTTAATCAACAGAGAACGTACTGCAACTGTACATCAAAGGTCTTTACTCCATGCTCATCACTAGGGCCACTGCTCAATCTGGAAAACCTCTTTAGCTACCCTAACCCAACAGGGCTGATCACCAATGTATGCAGGGACTTGTAGCCTTACTTTTCTTAGGGAAGCCAATGAGGAAATCAGTACCACAAGTCCCTACATGCAAGAGGGTAAAGCCTAGGACAGGATCAATCCTGTCGGGCAAATCTGGATCTAGTTGGAAACCCTATCTCCACCTTTGTTTTAGCTGGATGCTAAAATCTCTACAGATTGCACCTGCTCAGCTGACACCTGCATGCTTGCCTGCTCCCAAGCCAAACTACATACACTGGCTGATGTGAAACACTCCAGGTAAGTCATAGCAGCTCATCATCTCCTTTTTATCCCTAGACACACTGGAATAGAGAGTTGTACGGGGACAGAAATCTTACCCATCCCCGCCCGTCTCTGCTGGAATCTTACCCGTCCCCACTGGAAGCTTACCCATCCCCATCCATCCCCGCAAAAATGTAACCGACTGCTAAAGTGTAATATCCGAATTGAGGACCTTCAACGTGGGACCGATCGCGAACCACCCCCCCCCCCCCACCCCACGCAGCCACAGTCTGCTGTATTCCAGAGAGGATGTAAGACTTTTCTTTAAAAGTTTCAATTACTTTGAACCTGCACAGGTTAACTCTTTGATTAACAGTCTGCTGCAATATTGTAACAAGTACTCCTATGAAAAAATTGCATGCATAGAAACTCTTACTATATGATTAATATGTTTGCAAAAATTAGCAATAAGCCCGGCACCATTGCTGACCAGGCCTGAACTAACTTCATACGGGTGGTATATCTCTCTCGATTTAAAACTGTAACCTAAACGCCTCTTAATTGCTGCTCATAGCCTGAAGCAAAATCTATAATGCTCTAAGTATTATTATAAATCTATAATTTGAAATGCCTTTAAATACTTGCCAGAGGTTTTTATAGCATTATACTGAAGCAAGATTTGTAATACTCTTAACTGCTGACTGGACGCCTCACATAATATTGCATCTAAAACTGCAATTTAAATGCCTCTCAACTATTTGCTAGATCTTCCATAACATAGTAACCCAAATATCTCTTAAATGTTTGCTAAGCTCAGGTTAGGCACGGCTAATATTACGCAATGGAGTCATTCCGTGTCAAGTGGACCAGGGGTCCCCACCTCACCATCTCAGATTTTGATGAAATTTGGTACATAGTTTCTTTATGATAATAAACTAAAATGTGCAAAATTGTAGTTCAAAAGACTAAAAATTGGAGGTTCTAGGGGACCTCAAGTAAAGGGTTGCAAAATGTCGCCTGAGCAAAAATGACATTTTGGGCCAACTTCCAGAAGCTGTAAAACTGGAAGTTTTAGTAGTACAAGGGGGATATTTGGAGAACCTGCACTACTTTTAGGGCTTAATGAACTGGCAAAACCCCATGTTCCTAGTCCTCTTACTTTTTGAACTTTTTGGTTTAGGCTCAAACTTTGCCAAAAAAACGGCAAAAATCAATTTACAGTGATGTTGAGGCTGCTGTAGTTTCTAAACTAGTTGGCCTTTCAGGTTGATTTTTGGTAGGTATACTAAATGCACGGCTGTAATGAGGCATTCCAATTTGCAGCACTTTCCTTCAAGTGGTTGAAAAATTATAAGCGTTCAAAGTTGGTATAAAAAGCATTTTTGCCCATTTTGGGCTATCTTTGATGCCCTTGATCTCCAGTGGGACAGCTTCAATATTCTTTCTTTTAGCACTATTAGAAAGAGCAGATTTCCTTCTATCAGAATATGTAGTTTTCATTTTGGAGTGTCTTCATATAAGGATTGCAAAAATGTCCTCAAATGTTTGCGGGCAGCAGCCTGTGATTTCTTCACTACACCCTTGATACAAGTGTAGTAAAAGTGATTCTTCTTTCAAAAAGCACCAATTTTTTAAAATAAAGAACACATTATGTTATAAAACTGTATTCAAGAAAACTAAAAAACAGGAATGTTTTTTAGGATGTGGAAGGATGAGGCCAGGTTTCATAACAGGTTTAAAGAAAACTGCAGTTAGGATGACCAACTTGGCCAATTATGATTGGTGGACCCTGTTGCAAGGCGTCTTGAGTGTCTGTTGCTGGTGTTTCTTCACCCTTGCTACAGTTTGACCTCTTAGTGAACTGTAGGCATCAAAGTAAGCCTAGCAACAGACACTCAGAAGCCAGGAGGTACCAGAAGCATACAATTGGGCAATGAAACAAACAATTCTGCCTTGTAACAGGGTTCACCAATCATAATTGGCCAAGTCTAACTGGCTAAAGAAGTTTTCTTTAAACATTATGTTATAAAACTGTGTTCAAGTAAACTAAAAAACAGGGTGGAAACCATTGTATACATACTTCTTGTTGAAGAAACTCGCACCTGCACCGACAGGCTCATTTATATTGAATTAAATGCCACAAATGAAGATATTAATCACTTTAGACTGAAGTAAAATTTTACCCATTGAAAACCTGATTGCAAGAATAAATGCGTTTGTTGAACTGATGCTAATGGTCATCAATGGATCCAGAAAGATCAGATGAATTTCCACTTTGCTCAGTTGGCTGTTCAAGTACATCAGAGTGTCATTTACTGACATACAATAAAAATAAAGGTTTGAAATTAATTGAAGAGCTTCTGCCTGATCAATAGAAGTTGTTACAAGAGCGTTCTGGTCAACTTTTCGATGCTGGATCAACTATTTGCCTTCATCATGAATCCTTACTGTTGAAAAAGTTTGAATTTTTGCAAAGAACCTGCTGTAACCCATTTTCCAAAGGTGGTCATAATGCAAAAAGGGGCTTAAGAGTGCTGGATGACACACTAGCAGCCCAGCTAAAGGCCTTAACAAGCAAAATATTTGTGCCGGGTCAGAAACTATGTCCATCTTGTCGAAAAGACGTCAGTAACAGAGCTGCTGATTCTTTATCATCATCAACAACAGCAGATGATGAACACAGTGACATTTCTGGCAAGTTGAACACAAGTTTGACATCTCTTGGTATTTCTCCATTAAAGTTCAAAAAAGTCAGCAAGCGTGATGTACGAGGCTACACCAAGCGCAAAATCAGGCGAGTGCAAAATACTTTGAGTCATCATCTTGCAGTTGCTGGTGGCTTAGACCTAAATGAGTTTGAAACTCAACCTTCTACCAGTCAGAAATGTGACAAATGTTCTGATTATGATGACCTGCTAAACTAGTTGAAAAACAAAGTCCAAGTTTCAGCAAATCATGCAGAAAAACTGCAAATACTAACTTTAGCACCAAACAGCTGGTCTATTGAAAGAACTGCCTCAGAATTCATGGTTTCAACTAGAATGGTTAAAAAAGCAAGAAATCTGAAATCAGTTTGTGGAATTCTGGCAAAACCAGACAAGAAGAAAGGTAAAGTTTTACCAGAAGAAACAGAAAAAAAAATTCTTGGCTTTTTTGAAGATGATGAATTCAGTAGACTGTGCCCAGGGAAAAAAGATTTTGTCTCTGTCAGAACTGGCACTGAAAAAATTCAAATGCAAAAGTGCTTGCTGCTTAGCAATCTAAAAGAAATGTATGTTGCATATCATACTCGAAATGGGCCAGAAGTGGGTTTTTCCAAATTTTGTGAGCTAAGGCCAAAATGGTGTGTCACTGTTGGCTCATCTGGTATGCATTCAGTGTGCATCAAAATGTGAAGCTTATGCTTGCTGGAAGCCATCTGCTGAACGAAGATTACAAAGCACTGTGATGGCTAAAACTGTGTGCAATTTGGAATGCAAAGAATGCATGCTTCACAGGTGTGAAATATGTCCAGGTAAAGATGTGCTTGAAAATTACCTGACAGAAGTGTTCAGTGATGATGACCCAGGTGAAACAATCGAGTTTAAGCAGTGGGTTCATACAGATCGCACCACACTGGAGACCAAACAGATGTATGTTGATGATTTTGTATCTGAGCTTGCATTGAAAGTTTCAAACCTGTCAATTCACCATTACATTTCCAAACATCAGACACAATACTTAAAAACTGTTAAAGAAAACCTAAATCCTTGTGAAATTGTTGTTCTCTTGGACTTTGCTGAAAACTACTCCTTTATTGTCCAAGATGCTGTTCAAGGTTTCCACTGGGAAAACAGTCAAGCTACACTGCATCCATTTGTTGTGTACTTCCGTGATGCTTCAAGTGAAATTCAGTGCATAAGTGTTTGCATAATAAGTGACAGCTTGCGGCATGATGCAGTTGCTGTACATGCATTCTTGGAAAAATTAATCGCGTTCTTGAAAAGCAAAATTGGAGAAATAAAATATGTAACATACAGTGGGGGAAATAAGTATTTGATCCCTTGCTGATTTTGTAAGTTTGCCCACTGACAAAGACATGAGCAGCCCATAATTGAAGGGTAGGTTATTGGTAACAGTGAGAGATAGCACATTACAAATTAAATCCGGAAAATCACATTGTGGAAAGTATATGAATTTATTTGCATTCTGCAGAGGGAAATAAGTATTTAATCCCTCTGGCAAACAAGACCTAATACTTGGTGGCAAAACCCTTGTTGGCAAGCACAGCGGTCAGACGTCTTCTGTAGTTGATGATGAGGTTTGCACACATGTCAGGAGGAATTTTGGTCCACTCCTCTTTGCAGATCATCTCTAAATCATTAAGAGTTCTGGGCTGTCGCTTGGCAACTCGCAGCTTCAGCTCCCTCCATAAGTTTTCAATGGGATTAAGGTCTGGTGACTGGCTAGGCCACTCCATGACCCTAATGTGCTTCTTCCTGAGCCACTCCTTTGTTGCCTTGGCTGTATGTTTTGGGTCATTGTCGTGCTGGAAGACCCAGCCACGACCCATTTTTAAGGCCCTGGCGGAGGGAAGGAGGTTGTCACTCAGAATTGTACGGTACATGGCCCCATCCATTCTCCCATTGATGCGGTGAAGTAGTCCTGTGCCCTTAGCAGAGAAACACCCCCAAAACATAACATTTCCACCTCCATGCTTGACAGTGGGGACGGTGTTCTTTGGGTCATAGGCAGCATTTCTCTTCCTCCAAACACGGCGAGTTGAGTTCATGCCAAAGAGCTCAATTTTTGTCTCATCTGACCACAGCACCTTCTCCCAATCACTCTCGGCATCATCCAGGTGTTCACTGGCAAACTTCAGACGGGCCGTCACATGTACCTTCCGGAGCAGGGGGACCTTGCGGGCACTGCAGGATTGCAATCCGTTATGTCGTAATGTGTTACCAATGGTTTTCGTGGTGACAGTGGTCCCAGCTGCCTTGAGATCATTGACAAGTTCCCCCCTTGTAGTTGTAGGCTGATTTCTAACCTTCCTCATGATCAAGGATACCCCACGAGGTGAGATTTTGCGTGGAGCCCCAGATCTTTGTCGATTGACAGTCATTTTGTACTTCTTCCATTTTCTTACTATGGCACCAACAGTTGTCTCCTTCTCGCCCAGCGTCTTACTGATGGTTTTGTAGCCCATTCCAGCCTTGTGCAGGTGTATGATCTTGTCCCTGACATCCTTAGACAGCTCCTTGCTCTTGGCCATTTTGTAGAGGTTAGAGTCTGACTGATTCACTGAGTCTGTGGACAGGTGTCTTTCATACAGGTGACCATTGCCGACAGCTGTCTGTCATGCAGGTAACGAGTTGATTTGGAGCATCTACCTGGTCTGTAGGGGCCAGATCTCTTACTGGTTGGTGGGGGATCAAATACTTATTTCCCTCTGCAGAATGCAAATAAATTCATATACTTTCCACAATGTGATTTTCCGGATTTAATTTGTGATGTGCTATCTCTCACTGTTACCAATAACCTACCCTTCAATTATGGGCTGCTCATGTCTTTGTCAGTGGGCAAACTTACAAAATCAGCAAGGGATCAAATACTTATTTCCCCCACTGTACTTTAGTGATGGCTCAGCTGCACAATACAAGAACTTCAAAAACTTTGCCAACTCGTGCTATCATCAAACAGAATTTGGAATAAGTGCACAGTGGAATTTCTTTGACACAAGCCATGGCAAGTCATCATGTGATGCCATAGGTGGTACAACAAAGCGACTAGCTGCTCAGGCTAGTTTGCAACGACCTAAAAATAGCCAAATTCTCACAGCACAAGGCTTGTTTGAATTTTGTGATCAAAAAATAAATAAAATCAAGTTCATTTTTGTTTCCAAGGATGAAATTGAATCTTCAAGATCTGCACAAGAGGAAAGATTCAGTAAAGCTTCCACAGTTGCTGGAACTCGTGAAAATCACCAGTTTAATCCCATTGACTTGAACCAAATTTCAGTCAGTAGAGTGTCAAATGATTCCTCCTCATTTGTTATCAAACTTTGTCAGTCAGATGACCCAGTGAGTGTACCTGGCATAAATGTGTCTCAACTTCAGCCTGGGCAGTATGTTGCCTGTGTTTATGACAACAAATGGTGGATTGGCGATGTCTGTGACACATCATTTGAAGAACATGATGCCTTGGTCAACTTTATGCATCCATGCGGGCCTGCACGATCATTTCATTGGCCTAGCAGAAGAGATTCTTGTTGGATTTCTGAACAGCATATTCTAGCAGTTCTTCCAGTACTAGCAACTACAGCACTTGGACGACAGTATACATTTCCAGAAACAGCAGTGAAACTTATCAGTGAAAAATTCTTGTCACTTCAGCACTGAGGTTTTACTTGGGAACCATTAAGTCACCCCCATTAGGCTTGAGAAACTAGGCAAAGACAACCAAATGAGGCTTGGGAACCTCAAGTAAGATGCCCACCTTCAGGCTTGGGAACCTGTGCCAAGTGGCTGGACTTGCCTGGCTAGCGGGCGTGACCTCTTGGCGATGAGGTTGCCACTTCCTATTGAATTGGTAGTGGCATAGCCACCATGGACCAACGCATGCTAAAAGCAACTGAGTGACTTATACAGCAATTAGAAACATCGATGGGCCCTATATCCGTTTCATCTATCATTCAACAATACTGGCCAAAAAACACTTTTTTTGCAATCCTTATATGGAGAGACTCCAAATTGAAAACTACATATTCTGATAGAAGGAAATCTGCTCTTTCTAATGGTGATAAAAGAAAGAATATTGAAGCTGTCCCACTGGAGATCAAGGGCATCAAAGATAGCCCAAAATGGGCAAAAATGCTTTTTATACCAACTTTGAACGCTTATAAATTTTCAACCACTTGAAGGAAAGTGCTGCAAATTGGAATGCCTCATTACAGCCATGCATGTAGTACACCTACCAAAAATCAACCTGAAAGGCCAACTAGTTTAGAAACTACAGCAGCCTCAACATCGCTGTAAATTGATTTTTGCCATTTTCTTGGCAAAGTTTGAGCCTAAACCATTCAAAAAGTAAGAGGACTAGGAACATGGGGTTTTGCCAGTTCATTAAGCCCTAAAAGTAGTGCAGGTTCTCCAAATATCCCCCTTGTACTACTAAAACTTCCAGTTTTACAGCTTCTGGAAGTTGGCCCAAAATGTCATTTTTGCTCAGGCGACATTTTGCAACCCTTTACTTGAGGTCCCCTAGAACCTCCAATTTGTAGTCTTTTGAACTAAAATTTTGCACAGCTTAGTTTTTTATCATAAAGAAACTATGTACCAAATTTCATCAAAATCTGAGATGGTGAGGTGGGGACGACCTTTAAAATTGGTCCACTTGACACGGAATGACTCAATGCCATACTTTGTTGATCCAACTACTGTTACGGACCAATTGTAAAAACTGTTGATGCACTACTGACCTCACCAACACTGCCCAACACTCCCACGAACACTGCCCACAAAAACTACTGATATCACCAACACTACCCAACAGTCACACGAACACAGTCAACAAAAATCCAACATGAACACTAATAAGCTACTGATTATAATCTCATTCCCATAATCCACCACGCATGGACCACCCCCAACATCAACAACAACCCAACCACAATACACCAACTTTATGTACAACTTACAAACAACTCACCAAACCAAAAACACAACCAACCAAAAGGAAAAATCTCCACATACGAACACCACCAACAGAAAGAGAAAAAAAAAAACAAATTTAACCTCTGAGGAAACAGACAACTAATAAAAATAAACACATCTAACCTCCCTACAGAACCATACCGCTCAATCCGAATAGGATACATCAACGCTAGATCAGCAGTGAGCAACTCAGTAGACATACTAGACTGGATTACCACAGAGAATCTAGACCTTCTATTCATCACGGAAACATGGTTCCACGGCCCTACAGATCCCGCCATCATAGAGACATGCCCACCAGAATACAAAATCACCCACTGGACAAGAAACGGAAAAAGAGGTGGCAGAATAGCCATAATTTACAAATCCGAGTTCACCATCACAACCACTGATGAATCCACCTCACCACAACTCGAAATCGCCTCGACAAGAATCAATCATCCGAACCTACAAGGACACCTCAACGCAATCCTATTCTACAGACCACCAGGAAAATGGAAAGACTCCCAAACGCAACTCATGGACTTCATCTCGAACACGTGTCTCTGCCTCAAACATCCTCATAATAGGAGATATCAACCTACACCTTGAAGATGACACCTCAACAGGCACACAAGAATGCAAAGAATTCTTAAAACTCTGGGATCTACACGCACCTAACACTCAACCAACACACGTAAAAGGACACACACTAGACATCATTACACACAAATTCGACCCAGACTCAACTCTCCTACTTACAGACACAAGATGGACACCCACACCATGGACAGACCACCATAAAGCATACGTCTCCCTCCACTGGCGAAAAATACACAGAAACGCAGCCAACAAACATGAACGAACAACATATACCACGAGAGGAAAAATAGACCCCACAACATTCTGGCAACAGGTCTACCAAAACGAATGGGCAACAAATGCAGACACCATTCAATTCCTCCAAGAATGGGACGATATATGTAAGACAACAATAGGCACAATTGCCCCAATCCAAACCAGAACATCACATAGGAAAAAATCAAATCCATGGTTCACCAAAGAGCTGAAAGAACTCAAAACACAAGTCAGAAAACTAGAACGCGCATGGAACAAAAAGAAAGATGAACACACACTGAATGCCTGGAAGTTACTTCGGAGAAAATACAAATATACCATAAAACAGACTAAAAGACTGCACTACAAAACAATGATTGGACCAAATTACAAAGACACACACAAACTCTTCTACCTTGTAAATAAATTGCTAGACACCACACCAGTTACAAACAACAGCAAAGAAACACCAGGAGTCGACGACTTCGCGAAATACTTCAAAGAGAAAATTATACAATTACAACTTAAAATACCCGCCAGCCCTATTGAATACGCCACACTCCTAAACTGTCTAGACCCAGAAGACAGAATACATTCAGCAGACAGGACCTGGACCGAATTCAAATTACTATCAGAAGACCTCATCTCTAAAACACTCAAAAGATTCGCCAAATCCCAATGCAAACTAGATACCTGCCCAAACAACCTCATGAAATCAGCTCCTCAACAGTTCATAATAGACCTAACGAACCACGTGAACTTCATGCTACAAAACAGACTTTTCCCAAAGGAAAAAGGAAAAATTCTACTCACCCCAATACCCAAAGACACAAAGAAAAACGCAAGCGAAATAACTAACTACAGACCAGTAGCATCTATACCACTAATAACCAAAATAACCGAAGGGATGGTAACCAAACAACTCACAAACTATCTCAACAAGTTCTCAATACTGCATGATGCCCAATCAGGATTCCGGTCAAATCACAGCACAGAAACAGTACTAATTACCCTAATGACCAAATTTAAACAAATGATTGCAACCAGCACCAATATACTCCTCTTACAATTTGACATGTCAAGTGCCTTCGATATGGTTGACCACGGAATCCTGTTATACATACCTGAATATTTTGGCATCAGAGGCAATGTCCTAAACTGGTTCAAGGGGTTCCTAACCTTACGCTCATATCAGGTCACATCAAACTCAACCACGTCTGCTGCATGGACACCTGAATGTGGAGTACCGCAAGGATCCCCTCTCTCACCAACTATTTTCAACCTAATGATGATCCCCTTGGCAAAACTTCTGTCAAAACATAACCTTAACCCATACATATACGCCGATGATGTAACGATATATATTCCTTTCAAACAAGACATTAAAGAAATCTCCAATGAAATCAACCAAAGTCTACACATCATGAACACCTGGGCAGATGCATTTCGACTGAAACTGAACGCAGAAAAAAACCCAATGCCTCATACTTACCTCCCAATACAACACGAAGAAATTTATCGCTATTAACACACCTAAACTAAATATGCCAATCTCAGAAACTCAAAAAATCCTTGGAGTCACTATTGACCGCCACCTAACACGTGAGACTCACGCGAACAACACAACCAAAAAGATGTTCTACTCCATGTGGAAACTGAAAAGAATAAGACCATTCTTTCCAAGATCTGTCTTCCGCAGCCTAATGCAATCACTCATACTCAGTCATCTGGACTACTGCAATTCACTATTCGCAGGCTGCAAAGAGCAAATACTGAGGAAACTTCAAACAGCCCAGAATACAGCAGCCAGACTCATCTTTGGAAAACCAAAATATGAAAGTGCAAAACCCTTACGTGAGAAACTACACTGGCTCCCACTCAAGAAACGTATCACTTTTAAAGTATGCACCTTAGTTCACAAAATCATTTACGGTGAAGCGCCTGCATACATGTCTGATTTAATAGACCTGCCACCCAGAAACGCTAAAAGATCATCCCGAACTTTCCTCAATCTCCACTTCCCTAACTGCAAAGGCATAAAATACAAAGTACTGCACGCATCAACCTTCTCTTATATGAGCACGCAATTCTGGAATACACTACCACGCAACCTAAAACGATCTACGAATTAACCGACTTCCGCAAACTATTGAAGACTCATCTCTTTGATAAAACATATCGCAAGGATCAAAATATATGAAGTCCATACACACTAATAGAAATGCATCAATACACTCTCTTCGGCATTCTCTTCCCCCATATTTTCACCACACTTAAAACTCTACCCACAGATATAATTATTATACCTGAATGTTCTCTCGCTTTTGTTCTATCGCCCTATCATTTTCCCATTATTACATTCCATTGCTCTATTCCCCTATGATATTTTGACTTTGTCTCCCATAACTCTTAACAATGTAACCCATAATCGAATTGTAACAAATTGTATTTCCATCATTCACAATGTATTGTAAGCCACACTGAGCCTGCAAATAGGTGAGAAAATGTGGGATACAAATGCAATAAATAAATAATAAATAACCCATCCCAACCCGTCCCCGTAAGAATTTAACCCATCCCCACCCGTCCCCGCAAGAATTTAACCCACTCCCACCCATCACTGGAAGAATTTAATGGTACATAAAAGAAAATTCCAGTCAGCTCCCTCAAACCCCGTTCCTGTGCAGCTCTCTACACTGGAAACAAGTGGAAGAAAAGGGGGAGGGGCATAATTGCCACTACTACAGATTCCCTGACCAAGCCCCAATCTGACAGCAGCACAGGAAACAAGGAGGCAGTTTGGGTATAGGCTACATTAAGGCTTTTTCTTCTTCAAAGAATATTAAATTGGCCAGCACTCAGGAAACTTATCTCTAGACTCTCCAAGGAGTAAAGGAGGAGTACTGTGTTCAATTCTGGTTCCTGTATCTCAAAAAGGATATAGCAGAATTAGAAAAGGTTCAAAGAAGTGTGATGAAAATGATAAAGGGGATGGAACTCCTTCCGCATGAGGAAAGGCTAAATAAGTTAGGGTTCTTCAGCTTGGAAAAGAGAAGGCCAAGGGGGGATATGATTAAGGTCTATAAAATCCTGAGTGGTGTAGAATGGGTAAAAAAAAATCGATTTTTCACTCTTTCAAAAAGTACAAAGACCAGGGGACACAATGAAATTACATGGAAATATAGGAGGAAATAATTTTTCACTCAAATAGTTAAGCTCTGGAACTCGCTGCTGGAGGATACGGTAACTGCAGTTAGCATATCTGGGTTTAAAAAAAAAAAGGTTTGGGTAAGTTCCTGGAGAAAAAGCCCATAATCTGCTACTGAGATGGTCATGGGGAAAGCCACTGCTTGCCCTGGGATTGTTAGCATGGAATGTGGATACTAATTGTTTTTTTGACAGGTACTTGCAACATGGTTTGGCCACTGTTGGAAACAGGATACTGGGCTAGATGGTGAATTGGTCTGACCCAGTATGGCTATTATGTTAATTATTTCCTATCTACTAATTTTCTCTCTTTAAATCCCAACAGATGAGTCCAGACTTGTGGGTTATGCCCATTACCAGCAGGTGGAGGAAATAGAAAGGCAGAGCTCGGCCATAAAACCTGTGTGCAGCAGTCTCTTGTCAATATTTCAATAAAAGAGCAGTGGAACATAAGGCGTAATACAGTAGAAGCAGTATAAAGGAAAATCTCCTGCCTATATCAGACCAATAACAAGTAACAAATGTCCTGTCTTCTTTTGTTTTTTCTTTTTTTATATATATTGTCTATAAATGAAGAAATCTAAAGGAAACTCTTCAAGAGCAAGCATATATACAACAGTCAACTGAAGAATACAGGGCAGGCTCTGGACCGATGTTATTGGGATTTAAGGAAAGAAAATGAGTAGGTAAAAACAATTTTTCCTTCCTTTGCACCCCAACTGATGAATCTAGACTAATGGGGATGTAGAAAAACAGTCCTCAAGATGGGAGGGAAATGGAGCCTCCCATAGAGTAAACTCAGGCTCTAAATGAGGGTTCCTGGGAGATTTCAAGATGGCGGCCGAGTAAGACGCAAGGAAGGTAGCTCCGCTGTTATCCGCTCTACTCCTGAATATTTTTGCCTTTGACTACTTTGAAACTTTAAATAATATGCCTAAAAGGAGAGGTAAAGCGCGAGCAAGCCCTGTTACTCCTTCCTTACCTAGAGTCGGAACGATGGATCACTTCCTTTTACCGGGCACATCGACGGGGACTGCTTCGCTGCTTGAGGGATTAGGGAGAGGTCTCCCGTTCCCTCAGCTTGAACATGAGATATCTTTCAGCCCCGAAATGAGGCTTCCTCCTCCCATGCCGGCTACGACGTCGATTTCGGACCAGAGTCCCCTTGGTGCGCAAGTCGCGACGGGGTTTTCTGGCACGGGCCCTGAGTCGACGCCTGAGAAGCCGAGGAATCCTTCTGTGGAGATCGCAGAAGTGAAGAGAGGAGAAGTTGTTCCTGTGGAAGAACTTGGAGCAGTGGGAGGTCAATCAGCTCTGCCTACAACCCACATAACTGATTTCTCAAGTAAGTCGTTTTTACCTGACAAACCTCAACAAATAACGTTGGATAATATTTGGGAAGCGCTTGTAGGCTTAGAAGCCTCATTTACTCAACAGTTCACTCAGTTAAATAAGAAATTCACGTTAGATAATGAAAGGATAACTGAAATGGACATGAAGTTAAAATCTGTGGGCAAGGAAGTTGAAACTAACTCTTTTGCAATTAAAAATTCTCAACAAATACAAATAAATTTAATTAAAGAGAATATGTATCTTCAAAATAGGATTGAAGTACTAGAGAACTACCAACGTTCAAATGCCATCAGACTGATAAACTTTCCTAAGCAAGTTGCTATTTCCCCATTGATAACTTTCAAGCAATATTTAATAGAAGCTTTAAAAATCCCAGAAAAAACACATCCACCTATTTCAAAGATTTTCTATATAGAACCGTTTCGCAAGAAAGATTCTCTACAAAGTGAGGAGGTTAAAGCTCAACCACTGGACTTAAATTTGACTCAGATTATTGAAGGAGACAATGAGGGTTTAACAACTGCAACGCTTAAAGTGATTTTCATACTCCAACCGGACAGAGACTGGATACTCAAACAATTTTTCCTGAATAAGAGACCTGATTTCCTAGGCTGTAATATCAGAATGTATCCGGATGTCTCAAGAAATACCCAAAAGAAAAGACAGGAATTTCTGAAACTGAGATCTAAGGCAATACAACTTGGAGCTATGTTTTGGCTGAACTTTCCCTGCAAGTGCGTGATAAAACTTAATTCAATTAAATATGTATTTTTTGAGGCTAATCAATTAACCTCTTTCTTGCAGACAAAGCTGAAAGACTTACAACCTCCATTATCAGGAACATTAATAACTTCAACCCCATAAATAATGTATATTGCTTGGTACGCTTAAATCAGCCTCCATTTGTTAGATTTTGAAGTTGTCTTCAAAATTGAATTATTTTCCTGAAAATTGTGATAACTCTCCCCAATATTGTGGACCATAGACGAGAAATGATCTTCTTGTTAATATAATTTTTCCTTTCTTTTCTTTTTTGATGTATCTTTAAGAAATTTACCAAGATACTAAATCGTCTTTATCTGTAATCAAGATATTATGCTTGTATATACATTGAAATGAATAAATAAATAAATAAATAAAAAATAATAAATGAGGGTTCCTGCCTGACCAACTAGCTCGGATGATAGTGTCTTGCAAACGTGTAAACTGAAAACCAAGTGGCAGATCTGCAAATTTCCTCAATGAAAATGAGCAGAGTCTCTACCACAGAAGTAGTGAGTGACCTCTTGGAGTGAGCCTCAAGTCTGACAGGAGGTTGCTTGCCCACCAAAATGTAAGCCAAAGAGATGCATTTTTTCACCCAATGAGTTGCCATAGATTTAAAAAGCCCGCATGCCTTTCCTAGGGCCAGCATAAAGGATAAAAAGATGGTCCAAGGACCTGAAGCATCTGGACACCTCTAAATACCTGAGGAGAGTTCAACACACATCTAGGAATCTCAAAGAACTGTAATTTGACATGCAGTCCTCCCTGAAAAAAGTAGGAATGAAAACAGGCTGGTTTAAATGAAAAGCTAATTCCACATTTAGTAAAAAAAAAAAAAAAAAAAAAAAGTAACTGCCAGAATGGTGACACCAGACCTTCAAGAAATGAAGAACTGGCTCTCTGCAAGAAAGGGCCTGAAGCTCTGATACCTGCGTTGCCGAAGTAATACTTGCAATATACAATTCTGTGCCGAGGTAATAAAACAACCTTTAGACTGAGGTCTTTTAACGTCTCTTAATCAGTTCAAAAGGGAGCCTTTTGAAGAACTTTGAGCATCCAATTCAAGTTCCAGGTAGGACAAACTGCCTGTCTTGGAGGCTGTGATAAACACCCCTCAAGAAATGAATAATACCTGGCTGACATGCCAAGGCAGCGCTCTGTAAACAACCTCAATGTGTTTGAATATCCATCAGGGTACTGCCCATCAAGTGAAAGCAGTGTGGCACCATGACGATGCTGCCTCATTGAGGTCATCCCTACAAAATCAGTAGCCATAACTAGGGTCCAGGGGCCTAGCTACCACTGAGCAAGCCTGGCAAAATGCCCAAGGGGCTACCTGCAGCTGAACCCTCTCCCTCCCCTGCAAGTCTGGCCTCCCTCTGCACCTCCCTCTCCCCCAAGCTTGGGTGTAGCACCTCTCCTGAAATGCCACTGCGACCCCTGCCAGTCCTCCAGATGCACAGCGATTCCCGGCAGAAGCATCTCTGAAAACAGGCTGCCCTGTCAGGGCCTTTTCTTGTGCTGTGGCCCACCCACAGAAAGTTGCTCAGAGCAGCACAGGATTTCCCAAATTTCACTATTGCTACAGAACATTGAAGACTGCCGATTCCACCTTAGCAATCCATTTATGGAATGGATACCTCATCACACAGAGTGATGATTGCAATTGGTGCACATAGGACACTGCATCTAGCCTCAGGAAAATCTACACGGATTGCCTGGCAGGTGCCTCTTGCTCAGGGGATAATCTTTTTAGCAAAAGTAAAAGACATGGTGATTTAAAGTACAGAAAAACTAATCAAAAAGTCTGTATGCTCCTGCTTGCACCAGGTGTCCTTATTTGCATATATTAATCAAATTGGCCTCAAAGCTCCCAGGTACTTCCTTTAGTATTCAGTCAACACCTTCAAGGAGTCCCATATACTATCACTGTCCATACACACCTAGAAAAAAAAGAATGGGAGAAAAACCCTAGAGAGAGAAAAAGTCCCATTCAAAAAAAACAGGTGACAAAATGTTGCAAAAAATATAGAAAAACATGTACACATCTCTAAAAAACAAACAAACAAACAAAAAACACACACACACACAAAAAAATGCTTGACCACTCCCACTTATCTGCAGCTCCAGCATCCGAACTCAGCAATGGTTCTTCAAATAAACAGTTCCATCAAATGACATTTGTAATCCAAATCAAGTGTTTCTCCTGTTCTTTTTTTCTAGGTGTGAAACTGCTTATCCCAGAAATGGTGGATTTTCCCCACGTCCATTTAATAACGGTCTATGGACTTTTCCTTTAGGAAGCTGTCCAAACCTTTTTTAAACTCCGCTAAGCTAACTGCCTTTACCACATTCTCTGGCAATGAATTCCAGCGTTTAATTACACGTTGAGTGAAGAAACATTTTCTCTGATTTGTTTTAAATTTATTATATTGTAGCTTCATAGCATGCCCCCTAGTCCTAGTATTCTAGTATTTTTGGAAAGTGTGAACAGACGCTTCACATCTACCCGTTCAACTCCACTCATTATTTTATAGACCTCTATCATATCTCCCCTCAGCCGCCTTTTCTCCAAGCTGAAAAGCCCTAGCCGCTTTACCCTTTCCTCATAGGGAAGTTGTCCCATTCCCTTAAATATTTTCGTCGCCCTACTTTGACTGGGTCTGTTCCCTTTTTTGTATTTTGATTCAGATTAAAGACCATTGGTTCCACTTTGTGGCAACTGTATTCAGCTAAAAGACCAGTTCAGCTGTAGAAACCATAAGTTACCATAAGGTAAAATTATGTATAATCATACCTGATAATTTTCTTTCCATTAATCATAGCTGATCAATCCATAGACTGGTGGGTTGTGTCCATCTACCAGCAGGTGGAGATAGAGAGCAAACTTTTGCCTCCCTATATGTGGTCATGTGCTGCCGGAAACTCCTCAGTATGTCGATATCAAAGCTCCTCCGCAGGACTCAACACTTAGAGAATTACACCACGAAGGGACACTCTGCCCAGCTCACCACCGCCGAAACGGGGGGAGATGAATTAACCAGCTCATCCCCACACAAGTGGGGGAGGGGAATCGTCCAGCTCATCCCGCGGAGCGGGGGAGGGGACACCCACACGCCGATGCGGGGGATCTGGCTTATCCTGCAACCGCAACGCGGAGGAGGAGGACTGACCCTAAACACCGCCGAAGCGGGAGGGGTACAAAGCTGCCCTACAGCCGCACGAAGCGGGAGGAGTGCGGAGAATTTTAAGTCTCAATCCAGCCCCGTAAAACGGAGGGGAGAGGAATGCGCAGCTCACTGTGAACACAAACTCGTCTCAACTCTGAAGATCCAAGTGAAAAAACTGACCCGAAGTCTTTCTGAAGTAACTGAAGACTAAACTTGAACTGAAATGCAACCAGAATAAAAACAGTACAGATATCTGGGAGGGGCTATGGAGTGATCAGCTAGGATTAAGGGAAAGAAAATTATCAGGTATGATTATACATAATTTTACCTTCCATATCATCAAGCTGATCAATCCATAGACTGGTGGGATGTACCGAGCAGTACTCACCCAGGGCGGGACATAGAAATCCCTGACCTCAACACTGAAGCTCCAAACCTGGCCTCCGCCCGTGCAGCCACAGCCAAACGGTAATGCTTGGAGACTGTATGAGCCGAAGCCCAAGTTGCCGCCTTGCATATCTCTTCCAAGGAGACGGATCCGGCCTCTGCCATCGAGGCCGCCTGAGCTCTCGTGGAGTGAGCCTTCAGCTGGATAGGCGGCACCTTCCCCGCGGCCACATAAGCCGCCGCAATGGCTTCCTTGACCCATCTTGCCACTGTAGGCTTAGCAGCCTGCAGACCCTTACGAGGACCTGCAAACAGGACAAACGATGATCCGATTTCCGGAAATCATGGTCACTTCCAAGTATCTGATGAGACCCGTCTCACATCCAGATATTTAAGAGCAGAGAACTCCTCTGGGTAGTCCTCCCTACGAAGGAAGGGAGACAGAGCTGCTGATTCACATGGAAGCGAGAAACAATCTTGGGCAGGAAGGAAGGCACTGTGCGAATAGTCACTCCTGCCTCAGTGAACTGCAGAAACGGCTCTCGCCATGAGAGCGCCTGGAGCTCGGAACACTCTTCTGGCTGAAGTGATAGCCACCAAAAAGACTGCTTTCAACGTCAGGTCTTTCAGAGATGCCCTCGGACAAGGGTTCAAAAGGCGGCTTCTGCAATGCTCTTAGCACCAGGTTTGAGATTCCACGCAGGCACACCTGAGTGCAGAGGAGGGCGCAGGTGATTAACTCCCTGAGAAAGCGCACCACATCGGCTGAGACGCAGGGAAGCACCCTTCAGGCGGCCACTGAAGCACGCCAGAGCCGCTACCTGGACTTTAAGGGAACTGAGCGACAGGCCTTTCTCCAGACCTTCTTGCAGGAACGCCCAACACTGAAGAAATTGGAGCCGTGAAGGGAGAAAGTGAGCCTGCTTCACACCACGCTGCAAAGATACGCCAAACCCTGGCGTAAGCAGTAGAAGTAGAGCGCTTCCTCGCTCTCAACATAGTGGCGATGACCTTGTCTGAGAAGCCCTTTCTTCCCAGACGCTGCCGCTCAATAGCCAGGCCGTAAGACCAAAGGGGGAGGGATCCTCCATCACCACGGGACCCTGATGTAACAGGCCCTGCTCCACTAGCAGACGCAGAGGATCGTCCACTGAGAGCCTGATCAAGTCCGATTACCAGGGACGCCTGGGCCAATCCGGACCCACCAGGATTACCCTGCCGGGGTGCTTTGCCACCCGGTCTAGCACCCTGCCCAACCTGGCCGGGCGGGAACACATAGAGGAGCTCTTGTGTCGGCCACTGTTGGAGAAGAGCACTACTCCCAGGGATCGAGGGTCCCGTCCTCTGCTGAAGAAGCGCGGCACTTGGCAATTGGCCGATGACGCCATCAGATCTAGGCTCGGCTGGCCCCAGCGCTTCGTGATGTCCAAGAACGCCTGAGCAGATAGCTGCCACTCTCCGGGCTCCAAGGTATGGCGACTGAGAAAGTCCGCCTTGACATTCATGACTCCGGCAATGTGGGCCGCTGAAAGCTGCTCCAGGTTCGCTTCCGCCCACTGGCAAAGATACATAGCCTCCTTGGCTAGAGGGGCGCTCTTGGTACCTCCCTGGCGGTTGACATAGGCCACAGCCGTGGCATTGTCCGACAGGACCTGTACAGGCTTCCACACCAGTACCGGGATGAACTCCAAAAGCGCCAACCGAATGGCTCTGAGTTCCAGGAGGTTGATAGACCACTTTGCCTCTGCAGGAGACCAGAGCCCCTGCGCTGTCTTTCCCAAGCAGTGGGCTCCCCAGCCCGACAAAGAGGCGTCCGTCGTGACGACAATCCACTCTGGGGTCACCAGAGGCATTCCCGCAGACAATTTGTCTGTCTGCATCCACCAGCTCAGCGCCTTGCGCACTGCTGGGTCCAAGGGAAGTCGCACAGCATAATCCTCCGACATCGGAGTCCAGCGCTGCAGCAAGGAGTGTTGAAGTGGTCTCATATGAGCCCTGGCCCAGGGCACTACTTCCATCGTGGCCGTCATAGAGCCCAACAGCTGCACATAGTCCCAAGCCCGAAGAGGAGAGGCTCCCAGGAACTGGTCCACCTGAGCCTGAAGTTTGACAATCCGATTGCCTGGCAGGAACACTCTGCCCACCTGGGTGTCGAATCGAACTCCCAGGTACTCCAGGGACTGAGTCGGGCGCAGCTGGCTCTTCTCCCAGTTGATGATCCATCCCAGGGAGCTCAAAAGAGCAACTACCCGGTCCACAGCTTTGCCGCACTCTGCATAAGAGGGGGCTCGGATCAACCAGTCGTCCAGATAAGGATGGACTTGTACCCCTTCCTTTCGTAGGAAGGCCACGATGACCACCATTACTTTGGAAAAGGTCCGCGGAGCAGTAGCCAACCCGAATGGGAGGGCTCTGAACTGGAAGTGTCGTCCCAGGACTGCAAAACGCAGAAAGCGTTGATGAGGAGGCCAGATGGGAATATGCAGGTACGCTTCCTTGATGTCCAAGGAAGCCAAGAACTCTCCTGCCTTCACTGCCGCTATAACAGAGCGGAGAGTCTCCATGCGAAAGTGCCGCACTTTCAAGGCCCGATTGACCCCTTTGAGGTCGAGGATAGGCCGGACAGAACCTCCTTTCTTTGGTACCACAAAGTAAATGGAGTAACGTCCCTGGCCAAGCTGACTTTCTGGCACCGGAACGACCGCGCCCAGGCGGATCAGATTGTCCAAGGTCTGCTGCACTGCCACAGCTTTGACCGGAGACTTGCAGGGAGAGAGTACAAACCCGTCTTTTAAGGGTCGGCAGAACTCTAGCTTGTAGCCGTCTCTGATGACTTCCAGCACCCACGCGTCTGAAGTTATTTTGGTCCACTTGCCCAGAAACGAGGACAGCCGTCCTCCAATCTGCACTGGGGCGTGGACCAAGACCCCGTCATTGGGTACGAGACCCTGGGGGAGGACCGGAGGAAGCACCTCCGGGACGGCGGTCTCTGCGAAAGGAATGTTGCTTGGGGGAGAAATTCCTCTTGAAGGAAGAGGGGGCAGAGGAACCCGATTTGCCCGGGCGGGTACCGACGGGCTTCCTGCAACCGTCCTCTGGAGGTACCGGGACGAGTACTAGCCCGAGCCCTGACCTCTGGTAATTTCTTGCCCTTAGACGTGCCAAGATCGGTCACGATTTTGTCCAGCTCGACCTCAAAGAGCAGCTTGCCTTTAAAGGCAATCTAGCCAGGCGGGATTTAGAGGCGTGGTCAGCAGACCAATGTTTCAGCCAAAGCCACCGCCGCGCAGAGATTGTCTGAGCCATGCCTTTAGCTGAGGCCCTCAAGACATCATACAACAAGTCTGCCAAATAGGCTAAGCCCGATTCCAGGGCCGGCCAATCAGCCCTCAAGGAATGATCCGAGGGGGAAGCCCGCTGCACCATAGTCAGGCACGCCCTGGCCACATAGGAGCCGCAAACTGAGGCCTGCAAATTTAAAGCAGCCGCCTCAAAGGACGACCTTAAGGCCGCCTCCAATCTTCTGTCTTGGGCGTCCTTTAGGGCCATGCCACCTTCCACCGGCAACGCCGTTTTCTTAGTCACCGCAGTGATTAAAGAATCCACGGTAGGCCACAGATAGGCCTCACGTTCACTCACAGCCAAAGGATAGAGGCGGGACATAGCCCTAGCCACTTTAAGGCTCGCTTCCGGGACATCCCATTGAGCCGAAATTAAGGTGTGCATGGCATCATGCACGTGGAAGGTTCTAGGCGGGCGCTTCGTCCCCAGCATAATGGCAGAGCCAACAGGGGCTGAGGGAGAGACGTCCTCCGGAGAGGAAATCTTCAAAGTGTCCATGGCCTGTAACAACAGATTGGGCAAATCCTCTGGGCTAAAAAGCCGCGCTGCAGAGGGGTCATCCGCTCCATCCGAGCGGGGATCCGTCTCCTCCAAGGAATCCGCAAAGGACCGTTGGGAGACCTCAGACACGCTGCCCTCATCTACATCGGAGGAGACAAAGTCCTCCAAGGCCTGGGAATCAACCCGAGGGCGTTTACCTCTGGGAACCTCAACCTCTTTACCAGACGAGGGAGCAGGGGCAGCGTTTTGCATGAGGAAAGCCTGATGAAGCAGCAAAATAAACTCGGGGGAGAAACCCCCCAGACTGTGCACTTCCGCAGCCTGGGCAACAGCCCTAGACGCACCCTCAACCGGCGCTCGCAAGAGCGGGGGAGAGACATGCTGCGCATCCAAAATGGCGTCCGGCACGACACTCCGCGAAGGAGCCGCGCGGGAAGAACGGCGCTTAACTTTAGCCGCTTTTGTGCCATCGCCCAAATTAAGGGCGTTCATGGCATTAATGTCTCCAACCTCAAGGGCGGCCCACGAAGAAGCCGTCCGAGCCGCGTGGCCGGCCAAGATGGCGGAGGCGAGGAGCGGGGGATGGGCGTTTATGGCGGGAAAAACCGCCACGCCGGAGGAAGGACCGGGACATTCATCGGTCACGAAACTGTCACCCAACAAGGGCGAATCAGGCTGTAAGACCCCCGCATCCCCTCTAGAAGCGCTCAAGCGATCCGGGGAGCGACCCTTTGCGCCCTCGCCCTCCGACGCCATAAGCCACGAGGAGAAGAATCGGGGAACCCCCTGCCCGCTATAAAAAGGTAAAAATTACCTGCTGTCCGCTCCGAGCTGTAACGAACTGGTGTCCCAGTGAGTAGCTGCAATGAACGTTTAAATAACGTCGAAATAAACGCCTTTAAGGACGTTTAAAATTTTTTTTTTTTTTTTTAACGGAGCCAGCGGGAGGGGGGAGAAAAGGAGGGACCTGGCACCACCAGGTTTGCACTTGCTCAAAAGAGCCCTCAACCCAGGCACTCAACAAAACCTAAAAATTAGGCTTGGAGGCCTAGCCAGAGCTGCTGCTGTGTGTGACCACCACCTGCTGAGATAGAGAACATACTGGGGAGTTTCCGGCAGCACATGACCACATATAGGGAGGCAAAAGTTTGCTCTCTATCTCCACCTGCTGGTAGATGGACACAACCCACCAGTCTATGGATTGATCAGCTTGATGATATGGAAGGGACAGTTTCAGTTTTTCTATCAACAATTCTTCAACCACAGGCATTTCCAACCATATTCTCATTTCCCTCCAGCAATTATCAGTAATGAGAAAGATTATGAAAAAGAAAATACATCCACCACCACATCCTTCAAATATGTGCTTGGGTTTTGACTATCCTCCAGTGGAGGGACACAGGATTCTTCTTTATAAGCCTGGCACTCTATAAGACAAGTGGATAGTAAAGATTGCACTACAAGACTAGATAGATCAATTTTATGTACTCCCTATTAGAGATCCACAAACAGTCTCACCATTCTTTCTAGGAGCTCAGTCCTCACTGCTAACTCAAGGGAAGCTGTCTTCTGCACCAAATCTCTAGTCTCTACTTAACAGTAAGGACATTGAAAGGCAGTTTCTACCTTTCTAGCACCAAGAGAATCTCTCAAGTTCTGGGAGATCCTCTACAAGAAGATCTTAAACTGAACCGCTTTAGATGCTGGTGTGCAGACAACTCGTATGAAGCTGCCCATTGTCCTATTCCTTCCATATTGTCTTACCTTCTGTACCTATCCCAGTCTGGACTTAAAGACTACTTCAGTGTGTCTCAGTTTTCAGCAGCCTAGTAGCCTATCATGCAGTATCTGTTTATTCTTTGGTCACAAAATTCATGCGAGATTTCACCAAACCTTCTATCCACTACCCACCACCTTTGTGAGATTTTAGCCCCCTCAATACTTATGATGGCCCCATTCAAAATCATCTATTCCTAATAGCCACCACTTCTATTTATTATTGAGATCTATTAAGTGCCTTTATGAAGAGATTTACCCAAGGCGGTGTACAGCAGGTACAGTAACAAAACTTACAATTTTGTTAAAAGCATAATAGTAAAAATAACCAAATATGAGGTAAACTTGAGAACAGCAAATTAACACTGAAAGTCACACAGATGTAATATGATGTCAGCATAATACTAATGAAACATCTAATAAGCACGCTTTAGAACATTCAAATAACAGATAGGATGGTAAAAAAACAGCTACCATGTAGCCGAGAAGCTCACTGCAGATATATAGATAGGGACAAGATGGGTGGCTAAATGCAAGGCAAGTTCTTTGTACAGTTAAATGAGATATGGAACTGGTCTAAGTTACAGGTATGTAGCAAGCTAGTTTATGTGCACTGTGGTGTATACATTATCTAATTATTTATTATGATTTATTTACCACCTTTTTGAAGGAATTCACTCAAGGTGGTATACAGTAAGAATAAATCAAACATAAGTAATAGGCAATTACAGCAGTAAAAATATTCAAATAATACAAAATATGGCATAGTATACTACTTACAATGTCAACAATATATAATTGCTTATATCCTTCACCGTCAATTAAAATATTCTAAGTCAGAACATACAGATAGGTAAGCGAGTATGAAGAGTTAGAAAGTAAGGTGACTAATGTAACGAAAGTTGCACATGAGGTCAGAGAGATTATCTCAGCTAGGGTAGAAGTGGATAAACATACCCTGCTGCAGTATGCGCAGCCAGTGTCACTCTGTGTGCACGAGGAGACTAACAAGTTAGTTACTTCTTCCATTAAAGGCCTGGTTGAAGAGCCAAGCTTTCGCTTTCTTCCTGAAGCAGAAATCATCTTGTGTTAAGCGGAGCCTCTCAGGCAGTGCATTCTATAATGCAGGGGCTACTCCAGAGAAGGCTTGTTTGTGGGTATCACATCGTGTAATGTCTTTTGGAGAGGGTGTGGTTAGTGATAGTCCTTGGGAGGACCTTAGTGTCCTTGGCGGTGTGTAGAGGATCATCCTATTCTTCAGGTAGTGTCACGTTTTCAAAGCTGGAAACTGGTTTGTGAGCCCTTGGGCCACTGCCGAGGAGCGGCACTGGCAGGCAAAACCACCCCACACCAGAGACTAGCCAGAACAGGACTGGAACTCCGGACTGGAGTTGCAGCAGAGGCAAACAGGCCAGACTTAAGCAGAGCAGGCACCCTTAAACTTCACCTGCACTTGGCCACTTTTCACCAAAAGTTGAGCTTCTGGCTGCAGGTGGCCGGCAGGGCTTACTGGGCAAGGCAGGACTGAATACCCCACTAGGCTGAACCAGGACTGAGGGTCAGAGGGGAGAGGAATATACAGAGACAGCCAGGCAGGGAAGGAGAAACCAAAGACCAGACTGAAAGCTGTAAACAGTCACTGCAGCAGGGAACCAACACTGAAAACAAAAGACAGACTGAAAGCTGCCAGGCAGCCACTAAACAAGAAACACAGAGAACCCAGAACCAGACAGTAAATACAAACAAGAGTCAAGACTAAGACAGTACTAGCTAAGCTACACATAAACTAAACAGAATCAGGCAAGGAACTAGAACAGGAATCAAACTAGGCTGAAGTGCAACACGCACCACAACATACCAGGGCCTTAGACGTGATGCAAAGGCAAAGCAGAAATGTTCCAAGATGGCTGATAAGCCCAGAAGCAGTTGGAACTCAGCTGCTGCAATCACCAGGCAGCTACGGGTGCTGTGCAGGCTTAAACAGCACAAGCAAACCTGGCAGCCTGGAAGATCCGGACCGGAATGATGCTGAAATCTGGAACGGGTGACGGTCCACAGCAACCACCGGTTCTGGCCACCAGAGGGCGAGGTGAGCACAGACGTAACAGGTACTCACGGCCATTTCCTTTATGGGCCTTGAAGATCAGACAGAGTTTTACATTTAGCCCTGTATCGTACTGGTAGCCAATGAAGTTTTTGCAAAAATGGAGTGATGTGTCACATTGCTTGCAACCTTCTGAATCAGTTTGAGCTGGTGCAGGCCCTTTGTAGTCAGACTGTTGTATAGTGCACTGCAGTAAACCAGTCTTGATGTTATCAAGACATGAACAACTGGGATAAGATTTACCTTCTCGATGTAAGGAGAGAGGCAGCATAGCTGTCACAAATACTAGAAGCAGCTGTTTAATTGTATTCCAAGGTTCCTGACTTGTGATTTGAGGGGGGCATTTGTACTTCCCAAAACAGATTTTGATGTCAAGTATGTATCCACTTGTGTTAGGGACCAGAGAAGCTCGGTTTTACTTGGGTTCAGGCAAAGTTTGTTGTGTTTAGCCCATTCTTGAATTGATGCTAGACAGGTAATCAGTTTATTCAGGACTGCAGGTAAATCAGGTTGAATGGGTATGAGTAGCTGCACATCATCCACGTAGATGTAGAACTGAGTGTCCACTGACCGAATCAGCTCAGCTAGTGGCTTGAGGTAGATATTGGACAGAATAAGTGGCAGTATTGATCCTTGTGGTACCCTGCAGGTCAGTGTCCACGGTGGCGATGAGTTGCTGCAAAACATTATGGATTGTTGCCTGTCTGAGGATCTAAATCAGGCAAGTACTGTTCCATTGATACCTGTTTCTGTCAGTCATGCTAATGTATCATGATCCACAGTGTCAAAAGCTGCTGAGAAATCTAGCAGCACTAACACCAAGGCAAATCCCCTGTCTCGGTTTCTGTGAAGGTCACCTAGTAGGGATACGAGGACTGTTTCTGTTCCACAACCGGGTCTGAATCCAGATGGACATGGATCTAGCCAGTTTCTCTCTTCTATCCAATTATTAAGTTGAACACAGACTGACTGTTCTATAAGTTTCCCTAGAAATGGGATGTTGGATACTGGCCAGTAACTTTCAAGTTTGTCATGGTTAAGGTTATTTTTCTTTAGCAAAGGGTAAAGCACTGCCCTTTTTAATGCTGTTGGTAGTTGCCCATTAGAAAGAGGCATTCACAATTTTTGTGGCACCTTCTATGAGGCCCATACTTGCCTGCTGCACTATCTTTGATGGGCAGGGGTCAAGGGAGCAGGTAGTTGGTCGAAGATCTCTTAGGGTTTTGTCAAGGTTCTCCTCTGTCACTGGGTTAAAAGTATCCCATCTGTCTCTGTCAGGAGGGGGCGAGTTTGTGCACTCCTAGTTAACTGATTGGAGACTGGGTGGGATTACCTGTAAATCCTGGCGGAAACTTAATTTTGTTGACAAAGTATGCAGCAAAATCATTGAAGTTAAGTTTAGGCTGGGCAAGCTTGGAAAAAGACCCAGGCTTTCACAAGTAGAGATAGACTCAAGTTAGATGCAGCCCCTCTGGCTTCACTACAGGCAGGTCACGTCAGACGAATCTGATTGATTTTTTTCAACTGGGTGACCAAACATTCGGATGTGGGAGGGGCTCTGGATGTGGTGTATTTTAATTTCAGCAAGGCCTTTGACGAGGTTCCACACAGGTGGCTCATAAATAAACTGAGTTCTCTCGTTATAGGACCTAGACTAACTGAATGGGTAAAAAATTGGTTGAACGGAAGGAGACAGAGGGTAATGGTAAATGGAGCTTGCTCTTAAGATAACATCAGTGGAGTACTGCAGGGATCAGTCCTAAGGCTGGCTCTTTTTAACATTTGTGAGTGATATTGTGGAAGGACTGTTTGGTAAGGTTTGTCTCTTTGCGGATGATACCAAACTCTGCAACAGGGTGGGCACAGCAAAGCTTGAGGAATGGTCCAATATATGGCAACTAAGATTTAATGCTAAAAAATGCAGGGCCATGCACTTGGGTCACAAGAATCCGAGGAAACGGTACAATATAGGGGGTGAAGTGCTTCTGTATACAAAGGAAAAAAGGGACTTGGGGTGATTATGTCTGATGACCTTAAAGTGGCTGAACAGGTAGAAAAAGCGACAGTCAAAGCCAGAAGGATGCTTGGGTGCATAAGGAGAGGGCTGACCAGCAGGAAGAAAGAGGTGATAGTGCCCTTGTATAAATCTCTGGTGAGGCCTCATTTAGAGTACTGTGTGCAATTCTGGAGACTGCACCTACAGAAAGATATAAACAGGATGGAGTTGATCCAGAGGGTGGTATAAAATTGGTAAGCGGTCTTGGACATAAAACATGTAAGGACAGGCTTATGAACCTCAACATGTATATGCTGGGAAAGAGGAGATATGATAGAAACATTTAAATATCTCAGGAGCATTAATGTACAGGAAGACAGCCTTTTTCAAATGAAGGAAAACTCTGGAATGAGGGGGCATATGATGAAGTTAGGAGGAAATAGGCTTAGGAGGAATCTAAGAAAGTATTCATTCATGGAAAGGGTGGTGGAAGCATGGAATGGCATCCCGGTGGAGATTCCTCCTGGTGCAGACTGTAGAGACAAGAACTGTATCAGAGTTTAAGAAAGCATGGGACAAGCATGTAGCATCCCTTAGGAAAAAGAGGAGTTAAGGGTTACGGAGGATGGGCAGACTGGATAGGCCATTTGGTCTTTATGTGCCATCATATTTCTGTTTCTAAATTCCTGAGAAGGCTTGCCAGTGGGTACCACAATATACAATTTCTTTTGAGGAGGGTACAGATAGTGATGATCCTTGAGAGGACCTTAGAGGTCTCAAAGGTGTGCAAAGGGTCAACTTATTCTTTATGTACTCTGGCCCACTTTGTTTGAGGACCTTGAAAATCAAACAGTTTTAAATTTAGTCCTGTAAGGTACTGGTATTCAGTGTAGTTCTTGCAGGAAGGAGGTGATGTGGTTGCGCCACTTGCAGCCTTCTTTCAGCCGTGTTGCATTCTGAATTAGTTGGAGCTGATAGGGCATTATAGAGTCTAGTTGTGATGTTATCATAGCGTAGACCACTGTGGTCAGGATTTGTAGCTGCCACAGGTGACAGAATTTTTAAAAAGTTGTTTGAATTTGTGGGACCAGAGTGAGTGATGAGACTAGAAGTATCCCAAGACTCCTGAACTGTGAGATTAAGGAGAGTTCACACTTCCCAAAAGGTATTTTGAAGTCAGGTATTTGCCCACTTGTCTTAGATACCCAAATAATCTCAGTTTTCCTTTCATTTAGGCAGAGTTCTTTGCCCATTCCTGAGTTGCTGTTAGACAGGCAGTTAGTTTACTCAAGGCTGTGGGTAGATCTGGTTCAATCGGCATCAGTAGTTACACATCAGCACAGATAAAGAATTTTGTGTCCATCAACTGAAGCAGCTCAGACAGAGGCTTGAGGGAGACAGTATGGATCCCTGTGGCACCCCACAGTTAGTGCCCAATGTAATGATGTGTTGAACAGAGTTGATTGCTGTCTGACAAATAGGATTTGAACCATGTAAATACTGTACCACTGATACCTACTGAAAAAAAGGATAGTTAACTTTCTAGAAGTCAATGGGTTACAGGACTCAAGGCAACATGGCTTTACCAAAGGAAAATCCTGCCAAACAAATCTTATTGACTTCTTTGACTGGGTGACGAAAGAACTGGCTGAAGGACGTGCGCTAGATGTAATCTACTTGGACTTCAGCAAAGCCTTTGATACGGTCCCCCACAGAAGACTCGTGAATAAGCTGAAAGGGTTGAACTTAGGACCAAAAGTGGTGAACTGGATAGGAAACTGGTTGACCGACAGGTGACAGAGAGTGGTGGTAAATGGAATCTGCTCATAGAAAATGAAGGTGAGCAGTGGGGTTCCTCAGGGGTCGGTGCTGGGGCCTATTCTGTTTAATATATTTGTGGGAGATAATGCTGAAGGGTTGGAAGGAAAGGTTTGCCTTTTTGCAGATGACACGAAAATAGCCAATAGAGTGGATACCCTGGAGGGAGTAGAAATGATGAGAAGGTATCTCTGAACATTAGAAGAATGGTCGAGATTCTGGCAGTTAAAATTTGATATTAACCTATCGGAAACTGTTGTTCGTTCGCTATCTTATTTATTATTTTTAATTTGCTATAGTGTAAATAACTCAAAATCTATTATTGTTAAATTTTTTAAAGTGCTCAGTAAAAAACATATCACTCCGGCTGGTCTACTCATAATTAATATGTGATGGAAAACATCATCGCACTTCAGCCCTCCCTCTCCCCTTAAATTGCATGAAACCAGCCCCAAGCTAAGTACTCATTTAGAAAGGAGTTGTTAAGTTGAATGTCTGTGGGCGTTATATATCCCCGGAATACAGTATAAATATTTAAGGTTAATATGAAAATATATAATTGAAACCAGGACTATTTGTTACCCCAGAGTTAATAAAGTTAAAATTTAATGCCAAGAAGTGTAGAGTGATGCACTTGGGGTGCAGAAACACAAAAGAGATACCGGATAGGAGGGGAGCGATTAGTAAGCTCGAGAGAGACCTTGGGGTGCTGGTGTCCGAGGATCTAAAGGTGAAGAAACAATGCGGCAAGGTGACGGCCATGGCCAAAAGGATGCTAGGCTGCATAGAGAGGGGTATAACCAGCAGAATAAAGGAGGTGTTGATGCCCCTTCTAAGTCGATGGTGAGGCCCCACTTGGAGTATTGTGTTCAGTTTTAGAGGCCGTATCTTGCAAATATATGAGGAGAGATTTGCCGACCTGAACATGTATACCTTGGAGGAAAGGAGAAACAGGGGTGACATGATACAGACGTTCAAATATTTGAAAGGTGTTAATCCGCAAACAAACCTTTTTCAGAGACGGGAAGGCGGTAGAACTAGAGAACATGAATTGAGGTTGAAGGGGGGCAGACTTAGCAGTAATGTCAAGAAGTATTTTTTCAAAGAGAGGGTGGTGGATATGTGGAATGGCCTCCCACGAGAGGTGGTAGAAATGAAAACGGTAATGGAATTCAAACGTGCGTGGGATAAACACAAATGAATCCTGTTTAGAAGGAATGGATCCACGAAATCTTAGTGGAGATTAGGTGGCGACACCGGTAATTGGGAAGCGAAACCAGTGCTGGGCAGACTTCAACGGTCTACACCCTGATCGTACCTGAATAGACAGGGATGGGCTGGAGTGTAAAATTTAAGGGGTTTCGACGTTAGCTTCAGAACTTAGTACAAGAACAGTGCTGGGCAGACTTCTACAGTCTGTGCCCCAAGAATGGCAAAGTCAGATCAAACTCAAGTATACACATAAAGTATCACATCCTATGTAAATGATGGATGGACCATACAGGTCTTTATCTGCCATCATTTACTATGTTACCTGTTTTTACCAGCCTTGTAAGCATATGATCCAGTGTCAAAAGCTGCTGAGAAATCCAGCAACACTAGTATCGCAGCAGATCCTGTGTCACGGTTTCTGTGCAGATCATCAAGAAGGGACACAAGAACTGTCTGTTCCGTACCCAGGTCTGAAGCCAGATTGACATGGGTCTAGCCAATCACTTTCAATTAGCCAGTTGTTGAGTTGAATGCAGATTGTCTGTTCTACATTTTTTGCCAAGAAAAGAATGTTAGAGAGTTGTCTATTATCAAGTGGCCCCAGCACCAGATCATATACTCCACTAAGGACTAAGTCTAGAATTGTTCCCCTTCTTCATTCCTGAACCAGCTGCTCCATAAAGAAGTCCCTTCAAGCATGCAACTCTTCCCCCTTCCCCATCTGCCTTCCCTTTTCTAGAAACATGACTGCTGATAAAAGCCAAATGGCCCATTCACAGCAACCACCAAGAGATTCCAAATGCTTGTCCCACGTTTTCTTAAATACTGAAACAGTCCTCGTTTCCACCACCTCAACCAGGTGATTCCATGCATCCACCACCCTTTCCATGAAAGAGTATTTCTTTAGATTGCTCCTGAGCCTATAACCTCTTAACTTCATTCTATGCTCTCTCATTCCAGAGTTTTCCTTCATTTGAAAGAGGCTCACCTCTTGTGAATTAATGCCACAGAGGTATTTCAATGTCTCTATCATACCCCCTCTCTCCCGCCTTTCTTCAAAAATATACATATTGAGAGCCTTGTCTATCCCCATATGCTTTATGAAAGTGACCACTGACCAATTTTGAAGCCACCTTCTGACCAACTCCATCCTGTTTATATTTTTTCGTAGGTGCGGTCTCCAGAATTGCACACAGCATTCTAAATGAGGCCTCACCAGAGACTTCTACAAAGGAACCATTTTTTTTTCTGTTGGCCATTCCTCTTCATATGCACCCGAGCATCCTTCTGGCTTTGACCTTTTCTACTCGTTTGGCCACCTTGAGATCATCAGACAATCATCCTCAAGTCTCGACCTTCTTTCATACACAGTACTTCTCCCCCCATACTATACCTTTCCATTGGATTTATGCAACCTAAGTGTATGACTTCATTTTTTAGCATTAAATCTGAGTTGCCAATTGCTGGACTATTCAAGCTTCCAGATCCCTCCACATGCTATCCACACCCTCCGGGAGTGTCTACCCTATTACAAGGTTTGGTATGATCCACAAAGAGACAAATCTTACCAGAAAGGTCTTTCACAATATCACTCAAAGATGTTAAGAAGAGCAGGCCCAAGGACCAATCCCTGCGCTACACCACTGATAACATCCTTTTCCTCAGAGCAAACTCCATTTACTACTACCCTCCGTCTCTCTTCATTTAACCAGTTTTTAACCCAGTCACTTTAGCACCCATATCAAGGGCACTCAGTTTATTTATCAGTCAGCTGTGTGAAACCATGTCAAAGGCTTTGCTAAAATCCAAGTACACCACTTCTAGTGCCGCTCCCTTAGCCACCTGTTTGGTCACCCAGTCAAAGAAATCAGATTTGTCCAACAAGACTTGCCTCTAGTGAAGACATGCTGTCTTGGGTCCTGCAGTCCATTTGATTCTAGAAACCTCACAATCCTCCGCTTTAGAAGCATCTACAATAGTCTGACCTTGATGGTGAGTGAACTAGAGTCTGTAATTTCCAACCTTCTCTTTACTTCCACTCCTGTGTAGAGGGATTACCATCCACCCTTCTCCGGTCCTCCAGGACCACTCCAGACTGTCTCTTCTTTGATAGGATGGACAACATCTCTACTCAGAACCAAAGATCTGTGGACTGTGTTAGCTGTGAAACCAGTTTCCAAAGCTGAATTAAACACCTCACTACACCTCTGCTATTCAACAAAGCCTGCTTACAAGACCAGGTGACTTAGCTATGGGTAGAGAAAAGATGTGGGAGGGGCAGGAGGCTAGTACAAAATACTTTAAGGAAATAAAAGTAAGTAGGAAAACCACAAATATTTAATTTCTACTAAGACTAGTAGTAAGCAAATAGAGATTAAACAGTTTTTAAAATGCAGTGCAAGACATTTTTTTTTTTTTGAATAAGAACAGAAAAGGTTTAGAGAAAGAACTCCACAAACCACAAAGGTAAGGACTAGCCATGTAGATCTAAGGAGACAATGTAGAAATACTTTAAGGCAGTCGTTCCCAAACCTGGTCCTGGAGGCACCCCAGCCAGTCAGGTTTTTAGACTATCCACAATGAATATTCATGAGAGATTTGCATGCAGTGGAGGCACTGCATGCAAATATCTCATGAATATTCATTGTAAATATCCTAAAAACCTGACTGGCTGGGGTGCCTCCAGGACCAGGTTTGGGAACGACTGCTTTAAGGAATTATCAGTAGGAGACCCACTGATAAATATCTCATTTCTACCAAGACCAGTGGTAACAATCAGAGATTTAACAATTTTTAAAATGCAGTGCACAGATTTAGAGCAAGCCTATTCTTTTTTTTTTTTTTTTTTTTTAAATAACCACAGAAATTTTAGAGAAACAGAACTCCACAAACCATAACACAATGGTACGGATTAGCCAGGTAGATATAAGGACAGAATGCAGAAATATGGCTTAGCTCCAGACAGTGAGGCACCAACCACAAGGCTAATCTCAAAGACCACGTGATAGGCCTTAGCTTCCCTATTTCAGAAGAATAACCACACCTTTGCTTTTCAAAGTCTGCCTACAAGACCAGGCGAGCTGCCTGAGACTGGGTAGCGAGGCACAGAAGCAGAAAAAAAAAAATCTCCACAAAGACAAAGGTGGCTGTCATTGGCCCCGGGCTTTGCACTGAAGAACACTGACCTATGAGATCTTGCAATTTCCATCGCAAACCTCCTGTACTCCAAGAGAAAACATTACAAAGCATATATGTGGTCCTCAATCTATACTTTCACCAAGCGCTATTGTTTGGAGAACTCTCTGCAACTTGACTTTTGCTCAACGGTTCATGCACTAGCAACTCCAACTACCCTCCCCCTACACACACATATACATTAAAAAAAAAATCCAGGTTGCCAATCCATTCAGCTTGGTCAATCAGTGTGATGGCGTTTACCTGCTTGCTGATGGAGAAAATACTAACCTGTAAACAGGGCTCTCCCTAGAAAACCAAGAAATTTTTATTGTGTTCAGTTTTGGAGGCCGTATCTTGCTAAGGATGTAAAAAGAATTGAAGCGTTGCAAAGAAAAGCTACAAAAATGGTATGGGATTTGCGTTACAAGACGTATGAGGAGAAACTTGCTGACCTGAACGTGTATACCCTGGAGGAAATGAGAAACAGGGGTGATATGATACAGACGTTCAAATATTTGAAAGGTATTAATCCGCAAACAAACCTTTTCTGTAGATGGGAAGGCAGTAGAACAAGAGGACATGAAATGAGATTGAAGGGGGGCAGACTCAAGAAAAATGTCAGGATGTATTTTTTCATGGAGAGAGTGGTGGATACTTTGAATGCCCTCCCGTGGGAGGTGGTGGAGATGAAAACGGTAACAGAATTCAAAAATGCATGGGATAAACATAAAGGAATCCTGTACAGAAAGAATGGATCCTCAGAAGCTTAGCGGAGATTGGGTGGCAGAGCCGGTGGTGGGAAGCGGGGCTAGTGGTTGGGAAGTGGGGCTAGTGCTGGGCAGACTTCTACAGTCTGTGCCCTGAAAATGGCAGACAGAAATCAAGGTCAGGTATACACAATGTAGCACATATGAGTTTATCTTGTTGGGCAGACTGGATGGACTGTACAGGTCTTTCTCTGCCATCATCTACTATGTTACTAAGAAATGCATCCACACTATTCCACCCAACTTTGTATTTGATGCTGGTGCACTGCATTAACTATACATTGACTGAGGGGGACAATGACAGAGGTAGTCAATGCATGAACCGCCAAGCACATGTGCAAGCCTTTAAAAGGCTGTATAACTGCTCAAGAGTAACTATCTGCCATGGGTTTTGTCCAGAGAATATCACCATGAATGTGGCTGCATTTTCCCTGCTATTTGAAGACCCCCCCCCCCCCCTCCTTAGAGCACATAAAACTTGTTAGGTTTTCAGAATAATCATTGTGACTATCCACAAGAAAGAACTGTACACAATGGATACAATACATGCAGGTTTACCTTGTGGATGTTCATAATGATTATCCAAAAAAACAGACAGGCCTGCTTGAGAACCACTACTATAGAGTACACATTTAAATCATCAGATTAACTATTGTGCACTGGAAAAGAACTACTCATGTAATCAAACCTGTATATTTCAACAGCACACCTAATGACTTACATTCACTCTACAGCTCCCTCAAAAATGGAACATTTTACTTTATTAAAAAATATAGCAAATTTCCCATTCCTGCTCTAAAAGTGCTTTTATTCTTATATTATGGAAAGCTTCTTATTAAAGCAAATGTATTGAGACATTCATGTATATCACATAGCTGGACATCCAACCACATTACTAGCCACTGTCAAAAGGTAAGATTATATGCTGTATTTGCTTATATGAAATACTCAACTCTAACTGAAATTCTAGCAGAAATTGACTTGATATCATGTAATTTCAAAGAAGAATTGTTTCCTTACTACAAAAATGATGCCACAGACAGCTAACCATCTGTGAAGGCTGGATGCAGGTTTCCATTCAAATTTAACCCAGCTATAGGGTGTGAACTGAAACGCAATTCTCTTCATTTTACCTCTGCAAACAGAGAAAGGTAGCAGTGTTAGATTTCTTGGCAGAAAATGGACATCTTGAATATGTTAAGAAAACAGAGCAATTTTCAAAAGCTCTTTACCTAGCTAAATCAACCATTTGAAAACTGCCCACCCCCAAAGTACATATGCCATTTTATTACACGGCTGTTTTTCCTGAGTTGATCAGGTGTGTTCCTGGGGGAAGGGGTTGGCTGGGAAAGGCAACATCATTTATATGTTTATGTTTTCAGAAGCAACCACACAAATGAGGTGCAAGTGTGTACAGGTACTTTTACCCAAGGCAATTTTCAAAACAAAAGTATGCATAAATACTTCCACTTAGAAGGTAGCAGGTGGCATGAAATTGCTAGATAAAAAGTACCCATGAGCTTCACAGCTATATGAACAGTGTGAACACCGACACCTTTATGGGGTAATTTCATAAAGCATGGAAAGGGGTACTTATAAAATTACACTGGGGTTATAAATGTTAAAAAAAAAGTTGGTACCCAAAATTACATGCACATTGTTCAAACGAAGGCACACTCAATGAAGTTTTTATGCACACGTGTATTTTATAAAATACCTACACACTTACACCAAGGGTAAACACATGTTGACATTTGCATGTTAAAGGAACTGGATATGGGAGATATTTTAGAGAGACATATAGGGGGGCTTATGATGCCTACATAAAATAGGGGTAAAACAGGCACCTTCTTGGACTTTCATCAAAAGCGCCTGTTGAGAAGTAATTTTATAAAGTGCAATTTTTATAGAATAGATCAGATTAATCCATTAGATCTCATTTTAAAGCATTACCACATTAGCAAAACTATATCCATCTCAATTTCTGATCAGGATTAACAGTTCTCAACCACAATACAGGCTTATTAATAAAAGCTCTTTACAGTGGAGTCAATCATCATTCAGTAATGATCTGAAGTTCCTATTTTGATTAAAAAATGTAATGGTACCATTTTACAAAATTTGATCCTTCAGAAGGAAGGTTTGACTACTAATTTTGAAGCTTGCCCTCTACTGAAGCTTCCAAAAGGATAAAGTCTGTTTTGTTAACCAAAAACAACTAAAAACATTCTATAGGGAACAGTGGGATGAGGAATACAAATGTGGTAGGGCAGAAGTATCTGGCAGTGTATGATGGATAAGGCAAAATTCAGACAACTAATTTTCCAGGGCCTAACTGATAATAAAGTATGTGAAGAATTCAATACTCTTTAGTATCTAACAATGTACCTATCAATTGACATCTGGTTCTGTAGAAATTTTTACTACAGACCAGGTTTTAAAAATTAGCTAGTACTTCCTATGCTGAGAATCATCTGTGCATAAAGGTAAAAACAAATTAAATAGGGTCTGTTATAAAAGAAAGGAAATGAGCAAAGTAGACCTTTTGTGCTTTACCTGTCTTCCTAAATCAAATGATGTGCACCATCTCTATATCTCAGAGTATCATTTTTCAGATATGCTTAAAATCATTTTCTAACCCTTTAAAATGCATCATCACAGTAGTGTAATCCTTAAAAGGTGACATTTTCTGGTTTTAAGGTACTGTGACTGCAAAAGTACCACAGGCAGGTAGAATAGATCTTCTGTTTTTCCATCTAAGGGGTTTAATTACAGACCCCAGCTCTGCCAGCGTCACGCTAAGAAACTAATATGTCTACCTATGAACTCGCTATATGATCTTTTCTCTCGTCCATCTCCATGTAATCTGACTATACTTCTTGCTCAGTCCTTAGTTAAGATGTTTGCTAGAAAACACATCAACTTTTAAAAATTCACAAGGACAAATCCAAGTTTTTTTTAAGGATGCTACCCATTTAAGTAAATGCCTATGGAAGTTTACCAAATAGTCACATTTGATAAGGCTGGTTGTTGGTCACGCTCTTGATTATTCATTAAGGATGCAATAGCTCACTCCTCTAGCACAGTGAACTGGAGTCAGGTGGTCACGAAAAAAACCTCTTCAGCTCCTCCCATAAGACACTCCCATTTGCATAAAAATGGCACAGGCAGGAAGAACCATATAGACTAAAAGGCATGAGCCTTTGAAGACCAGAGCCCACTTTCACAGCAGCATCTGACTAAGCAGACTCTGGTCCTTAAACCCTCATGCCTTAATAAAATTAGTCTATAAGGAGCTACCTGTTACAGATTAAGACAGCTACCCCCTTTTATACGGTCCGTTCCCACAGTCACTTTGTACTCCACAAACTGCTTGCAGTTTCAATGCAGATAGCTTCCTTCTCTCACTAGGCTCAATGATTTCAGTTTTTCTTCAACTCACATGTTTATACTGGATTATTAACTGACAAATCAGTTTTGAGTTTTGGTACTTTTTGTTGTACAAGTTTTAGAAAGTAATATACCTATAGGTAGGAATATTCCAAAGTCCTTGCCATTTATAGGGTTTCATGGAAAGCCACTCCAAAGTCTTCATTCCACAGTAAATTCCAAAGCCATTGCACACTAGTACATCCATTATCCACTGAAAGGTAGATCAAAACTTCATGTGCAAAAAAACAAATTAAATATGCTTTAAACTTTAAAGAGTCTTGATGGCCAGACAAGGAATATCGCAGCAATCTGCAACAATGGACTTATACCCCTGTCTTCCCTTAAGAATGTGGGCCACCCCCATTCCCTTCCAACAAAATGCATCATTTATCCTGCACTGGCATGTTATTGCAGCTAATAACCCCTGTTTGCTACAGATTCATGTGCTCCCAGAAGTTATCTGTATATTTGATAACACTACTTACAGTAAAACAGATCAGCCCAGAGTTTTGAGAATCTGTATAAAGGAAAGTGATTTTTTTTGTTTTAAAACATGACAAACCTGAATGCTCAATGGAACCACTAACCTCATTTCCGAAGAGACATCAACTAGTACAATTCATTTCTCCAGTCAACCTCACACCAAAACCCTATTACTAATACATAAATAATATCAAGGCTGGGGAGAGAAAGTGATGGAACTGAACTCTAAACATTAAAAAAAAAATTCCACAGGACCTTTAGTCTTGCGAATCTCTCTCTAAAAAAAATGTTATATGAATGTGTGAACAAAAGTCCATTGCAGTCTCATCTATTTGCTTTTGACTCATCTAAACTGTAAACCACACTGAACTCTGGAAAGGGGATATTAGCGGTTATACACGAATTGATAAGAATTGAATTGTGGCATGTGGCCTAGGGAAAAATGTTGGAAGGATGACTAATACCAGCTTTAGGATAGGAACTTTGATCAATCCTATACAGGGTTTCAGAAGCAGAGTGATTTTTTGCATGTATTCTGTTACCAAGGCCAGGAGCTGACTGCACTGAAGTGGCCACCACTAAAGACTTTCCATGTCAGGTATTTCAGCTCATATGAGTAATGGCTCAAATGGAGTTTTCCCATCACCTAGGTTACAACCATGAGGTCAACAGAAGTGGGTGGCTTTAATAGAAGAAAGCCCTCCATATAGCAGACTAAATACTGTAAAGAGATAGGTCTATCAACCTACAGAGTAGAAATCTGCACCTAAACTGCAGTTAAGTTTCATCTATTTACAGAATCTGATATAATGCCCTTCTAAACAAACAAACAAAAAAACAAACAAAACACACCCAACCAAAATGGTTTACAAAAATAGAGTCTACGGTAATCCCATAAAACCGAAAAGCCCTTAAAAATAAAATATCAACATAAATAAAATTCTATATAGGTCATTATTTATTATTATTTGTTGCATTTGTATCCCACATTTTCCCACCTTTCTGCAGGATCAATGTGGCTTACATATTACCGTTAACGGCGTTAGCCGGTATTGGTCTGAACAAATACAAGGTATGAATGAGTACAAGGTGATATTAAGGTAGATAAGGTACATGTATGGTAGGTAATTGGGGGAGTTTAGAGAGGGAGAGGGGGAGAAGAGTCAGGTAATGTCCATTACAGTCTTTGGTTATATTGTGTCGCAGGTGTCCAGGTATTTTTTATGTTGGGTCGGTGGGGTATGCTCTTCTGATCAGGACTGTCTTTAGTGCTTTTCGGAAATTTAGGTGGTCTAACCTAGTTTTTACTGCTTTTGGCAGTGCGTTCCATAGTTGTGCGCTTAAGTAGGAAAAGCTGGATATATAGGTGGATTTGTATTTGAGTCCTTTGTTGGATGGGTAGTGGAGGTTTAAGTAAGATCGTGCAGATATTGTGGTATTTCTGGTTGGCAGGTCGATAAGGTCTGTCATGTATCCAGGTGCCTCGCCGTAAATAATTGTACGAACAGTTGTGCAGATTTTGAATGTGTTACGTTCTTTGATTGGTAGCCAGTGCAGTTTTTCTCGGAGTGGTTTGGCGTTTTTCCAAATATAAGCCTGGCTGCTGTGTTTTGAGCGGTCTGGAGATTTTTTGATGATTTGATTCTTGCATCCCGCATAGATTCCATTACAATAGTCTACGTGGCTTAGTACCATTGATTGTATCAGATTACGAAATATTTCCCTCCGGAAGAATAGTTTCACGTGCTTGAGTTTCCACATTGAGAAAAACATTTTCTTTTCTTTTTTTTTTTAATAATCTTTTTATTGATAACGAGCATAGTATATATAAGTCAAATTCACTCACCTGCGGTATATATCCAAGGTCAAGACATGTACATTCAGAAATCCAAACCATGTATAACAATATAACTAAAAATCCTATCTTTTCTGTTAACACATACTCATACTTTCTCTTTTCTCCGCCCCCAGGCCCCCCCTCCCCTCTGCTCTTCCCCTGTACCCAGTGCTTTTTTTGTGCCGGTATGCACCGGTACGGCGTACCGGCACCTTTTCCCTGAGGTCCCGCTCCCTTCCGTTCCTGCTTTCGATTACCTACCCGAAGTCGTGATTCTCCTCTCTCCCCTGCCATCCCCCTCCATGTCCAGCAATTATCTCTCCTCTCCCCTCCATGTCCAGCATGTCACCTCCCTCCCCAAGTCGCGGTGAACCGGAAGTGAAGGCAGCGCAGCAGTGCTCACTGAGGCAGGCACACACACGCAGCAGCAGGTTCGTCTCCTCTCGCGTTGCTTCCCTCTCAGCGCTTCCCACCTTCGAGGGCGGGACGCACTGAGAGGGAAGCGACGCGAGAGGAGACAAACCTGCAGCTGCATGCCTGCCTCAGTGAGCACTGCTGCGCTGCCTTCACTTCCGGTTCGCCGCGACTTGGAGAGGGAAGGGCAGGGGAGGGGAGAGACAATTGCTGAACATGGAGGGGAGGGCAAGGGAGAGAGGAGTCATGCTGGACATGGATGAGAGGGGAGGGCAGGGGAGAGAGAATTGCTGGACATGGAGGGGAGGGGAGGGCAGGGAAGAGAGAATTGCTGGACATGGAGGGGAGGGGAGGGGAGAGAAGAGAATCACTCCCCCCCAAACCCACCTCCCCGCTCCCCCCGTTTTCTATTTTTGTTGATGGCTCTCTCATTCTCCCTGTCTCCTCAGCTCGAAACCTTGGGGTCATCTTTGACTCTTCTCTCTCCTTCTCTGCTCATATCCAGCAGATTGCCAAGACCTGTCGTTTCTTTCTTTACAACATCCGTAAAATCCGCCCCTTTCTTTCTGAGCACTCTACCAAAACCCTCAGCCACACCCTTGTCACCTCTCGTTTAGACTACTGCAATCTGCTTCTTGCTGGCCTCCCACTTAGTCACCTCTCCCCTCTCTAGTCGGTTCAAAACTCTGCTGCCCGTCTCATCTTCCGCCAGGGTTGCTTTACTCATACTATCCCTCTCCTCAAGACCCTTCACTGGCTCCCTATCCGTTTTCGCATCCTGTTCAAACTTCTTCTACTAACCTATAAATGTACTCACTCTGCTGCTCCCCAGTATCTCTCCACACTCGTCCATCCCTACACCCCTTCCCGTGCACTCCGCTCCATGGATAAATCCTTCTTATCTGTTCCCTTCTCCACTACTGCCAACTCCAGACTTCGCGCCTTTTGTCTCGCTGCACCCTACGCCTGGAATAAACTTCCTGAGCCCCTACGTCTTGCCCCATCCTTGGCCACCTTTAAATCTAGACTGAAAGCCCACCTCTTTAACATTGCTTTTGACTCGTAACCACTTGTAACCACTCGCCTCCACCTACCCTCCTCTCTTCCTTCCTGTTCACATTAATTGATTTGATATGCTTACTTTATTTATTTTTTGTCTATTAGATTGTAAGCTCTTTGAGCAGGGGCTGTCTTTCTTCTATGTTTGTGCAGCGCTGCGTATGCTTTGTAGCGCTATAGAAATGCTAAATAGTAGTAGTACTAGTAGTGGACATGGATGGGAGGGGAGGACGGGCAGAGGAGAATCGCTGCACATGGATGAGAGGAGGGCAGGGGAGAGAGAATCGTTGGACATGGATGAGAGGCGAGGTAAGGATAGAGAGGAGAATCGCTGGACATGGGAGGGGAGGGCAGGGGAGAGAAGAGACATGAATGGAGGGGAGGGAAGACAGGAAAAAGATGCACATGGATGAGAGGGCAGGGGAGAAATGCTGGAAATGGATGGGAGAGGAGGACAGGGCAGAGGAGAATCACTGCACATGGATGAGAGGGGAGGGCAGGGGAGAGAGGAGACATGCTGGACATGGACAGGGGAGGGCAGGGGGAGAGGAGACATGCTGGACATGGACAGGGGAGGGCAGGGGAGAGAGAATTGATGGACATGGAGGGGAGGGGCAGGGGGAGAGGAGACATGCTGGACATGGAGAGGAGGGGAGAGGAGGGCAGGGAAGAGAGAATTGCTGGACATGGATGAGAGGGGAGGGAAGGGGGCAGAGAAGACATACTGGATATGGAGGGGAGGAGAGGTCAGCGAAGAGAGATTCGCTGGACATGAAGGGCAGGGGAGAGAGGAGAATCGTTGGACATGGATGGGAGGTGAGGGCAGGCAAGCCAATGGTTCCAACGCTAGAACAAACAACATGGGTGATAAGGGACATATTCTGCCTTGTGCCCCGTTCTAGTCTGAACATCTCGGTTAAGATCCCATTAATTAGTATCTGCGCTGTTGGAGCTCTGTACAATGCCCGCACTCCCATCAAAAATTCCCCAAAGATGCCAAATTGGGGCAACACCCAGTACAAGTAATACCACAACACCTTATCGAACACTTTTTCAGCATCCAGACTAGTGAGTATGGCATCCCCTGTTCTCCCTTTGGTTTCCTGCATAGCTTTTAAAACCCCCAAATATGATGGTAGAAGCATATCTGCTCGGGACAAACCCAGTTTGATCCCCATGTACCAAATCCGGTAATACCATACCCAATCGTGCCGCCATGACACTTGCAAAAATCTTCACATCCTGATTGAGAAGGGAGATAGGCCTATACAAGCCCATCTGCTCCTCATTTCTCCCAGGCTTCGGTAATACCACTATAGTCGCATGTGTCAAATGCCCAGTTTGATGGTTTTCCCCACATAAGGCCCCACACAGATCGACAAGAGGGCCTGCCACCAAGGCTCCCAGTATTTTGTAGAATTCAGCTCCCAGCCCATCTGGTCCTGGAGCTTTTGCTAATTTGAGTTATTTATTTATTTATTTTATTTATTTATAATTTTTACATTATTCATCAAGCTTTACATCTTGAACAGAAAAGATCTTCATCAAAGAAAAAGAAACAAAAAACAAATACATCCTTAATTCACAATTGAAAATTACCAGATTAAAGTACTCTCAAGTCCTCAGTTTTACGATCCAAGAATTACACATGTGGAATATAAAAAAGTATAATATTAAGAATTATTAAACCTGGCTAAACAAAGAGTTCCTATTTCAATCATAGCTCTGTATTCCATAAAGTTCTCAAACTCTTCTAGCAACAAGAAATTCTGTAAGTTGTGAGGATTCATAAAAAACATACTTCACTGACTGGAAACCGATTACGCACTTACAAGGGTAACGTAGGTAAAAGGTAGCACCCAACTGAAGGACACCTGGTTTTAGAAGCAAAAATTGTCTACGTCTTCTTTGTGTTTCCTTAGAAACATCAGGAAATATACGTATTTTTAAACCCATAAATTCTTTATCTTTATTTTTAAAGAATTGTCTCATAATCCACGCTTTGTCTGGAGGAAAGGCAACTGTAACCAATAATGTTGCTGGAAAGACTAATTCAGCTGTTGAAGCCTCTAATGCTGCGGAAACATCTAATACTTGATCTGAAGTATTTCCAGGCATTTTAGTTGGTAAATAGTATACTTGAATTAAAGGGGGAAGAGAGTCCTCCGGCATCCCCAAAGAGTCTTTGAAATATTTTTTCAGGAGTTCTCTAGGAGCAATCGTAATTGTCCTAGGGAAATTTAAAAATCTCAAGTTGTTAGCCCTTTGGGAATTCTCCAGAGATTCAATCTTCCTTCTCATATTAGTACAGTCTTTAATTAAAGTTGTTTGTGTCTCTTGTATTTTTCCTATAAGTTCCAATTGATTTTTTCCATTTTTTAATATATCTTTCCTTTTGATTTCCGCGGCTACAACTGTTTCTTCTAATTTAACTTCTAAAAACGCAAAAGTGTTTAAAGTCTGTTGCCCTTCAGTAGAAGTACTTACAGGTTGCATTCCTGTTGGTCTCAGAGGAACTCCCGCAAACAAAGATACAGACTCCTGGGCTAGAGAAGGGGTAAACCTCCCTTCCACATTTTGATCCTCCGGCGAGATTATTGTATTCTCCCGTTGCTCCACTGCTAAAACACTTCCGGCTTGCAGAGGAGACGCCGCCGCCGCCGGGGAAGAGACGCCCAGGGGTTGCGGGGGGCGAGCACGCTGGTCGGGGCTTAGAGAGATGTCATGCACTAGCGGCGTCTCGGAGCTTCCACCTATTCCAGGCGTCGCAAGCGTGCTGTTCTCCGACCGCTGTTGAACTCCGGATCTCCGCAAAAAGGTATCCAATGTACCCGAAAGCTGAGTAGTAAATTGGCTTGGGGGAACTGCGGCAGCCGATTTCCCTCTGCGTTTTGGCATGACGAAGAAAGAGAGCGAACAACTCAGAACTAGTCGAGGAGCGCGGAGATCAGCGTCAGGTTCATTCCGCCATCTTGGATCTAATTTCAGTTTTTTAATAGCTTGCTGGATTTCATTGCCTTGAAAAGGCTCATTCAATGTTTCCAACTGCTGCGGCGTCAGCATTGGAATGCCAATATCCTGGAAAAACTTTTCCCTCTCCTGAAAGTCACATTGACCCACGTCATATAGAGCCTGATATAAGTCTACAAACGCTTTCTGGATATCTTTCCCTTCTTGCAGGACCGTCCCTGATGCATCTCTTATTCTTGTAATTATTTTTTTGCCCCCCGCTCTACTCTTAACCATCATTGCTAACAGCTTCCCTGTTTTATTGCCCCACCTGTGCAGGTTGTATTTGTACATCTGAACATCCAGGTGAGCCCTTTCATTCAACACCTCGTTAATTTGCCTTTTGATCTGCCAGTATGATAATCGATCACTCGCTTTGCCTCCTCTCGGCATCACTAATCTAGCCTCCTGGAGCTGTCCTATTAATTTAATAAGCGCGCTCTCTCCTTACGGGTTCTACTTGAGTACGCAATTATTTTGTTCCTCATCACCGCCTTGCCAGCTTCCCAAAACATTATGGGATCAACCTCATCTACGCTATTAATTTGTAGGAAAGCCTGCCACTCTTCCAACTAAATACTCCCTAAACCTTGGGTCTTGATACAGTGCAGGGTTCATCCTCCAGCCAGCCTCTCTACCTTGCCCCTTACAGATGCCCCAGTCTACCCTCACCATCCCATGGTCTGACACTACCCCAGCCTCTATACCCGCTGCCCACATTGATGAGAGCACCGAAGATGGCAACAGCATGTAGTCTAAGCGCGCATGGACCTTGTGCACATTTCAGTAGAATGTATAATCGTGCACATCTGGGTTCAAGATACGCTAGGCATCCAACAAGCCCAATTCCTGCATTAAAAAGTTCACGCCCTTACCACTTGTGCCCTTTATCCTGGCTTTAGGAGGCTTGAAATCTATGAGCGAGTCCGCGGTGATATTAAAATCCCCTCCTATAACCAAGTGGTACTCACTCAGTGCGACCATTGTTGCTAGAACATCAGAAAAAAATTTGTGGTAGTACACGTTCGGGGAGTAGACCAAGCATAAAGCTACTTTAAGACCTTGAAGTTCCCCCACCCAAATGACATATCGCCCCTCCGGGTCCTGTACAATTTTATGCTTAGTACATGCACAAGGATGGCCACTCTCCTCTGTCTGTTATTATAAGAGGCGAAAGCTAGCTCTCCAACCCAGTTTTTTTTTTTAACTTCACATGCTCCGAGTGAGAAAGATGTGTCTCCTGGAGAAACAAAACATCAACCTTCAGTCACCTGCTACAGCTCAATATCTTTGTACGTTTAATTGGTGAATGAATGTATGCCATCCACATTTAAAGTAACCACTCTAACACTACCCATCCTCTCCCTCACATGTTACTTTCACAAACTAAGTAGATGCTAGTGTTAACCAGCCAGGGGTGGCTGCCCAGCTCAACCTCCCCCAGAAAACATGTGGATAGCCTGCCTCTGTATTGTTCCACTCTGCCCCAAAGTCCCGGACATATAGATCATTATCCCTCCCCCTCCCTCTGCTACCCCTCTCCTCCCCCGCACCCCGTTCCCCTTCTCCTCCCATCACTCCTCCCTTTCCCACATCCACGCACACATCATAGCTTCCACTATCACCCATTCGTATCATCGCAACTCCCACAGACATCCCTTCCCCCTCCCTCCATCCGTTCTAGTGTCTAACTCCCCAAGCACCAAACAGCACTCTATCCCCCATATCCACAGCACCCTCCCCCCTCCATCAGTGCGCCCCTTATTTGGAACACTCCAACATATAAGTATTAACAGGCATAAGCAAACAAAACATCCAACTCAACTTCGGTAAACCGCCTCACTAGTGATACAAATGTCCATGTTTACCGCAAGGCTCCTGGAAACTTATCCTGCAACGGGAGCCTTTGCTGTTGATGATCACAACCAAGTCCCAATATAGTGTCAATAACACTGAAGACGCTTTTTTGGGTTATGTCCTGCATCTTAATAATCAGCTCTCTTGATGCAGCCCCTCTTGATCTCTCCATTCATGCTGCCCAGAGCATGCTGATCGACCACCCATCAGCGTCCAGACACTTGAGGCAACTTCGCAAGAAACGCCTGTAAATCCTTCTCTTTGGTCAGCGTGACAGTTCGATTATCACGGGTAATGCGAACTCGTGCAGGATACTACTGGAAGGCGAACTTCACTCCCTTCGTATACAACTGGGAGCAGTAGGGCGCCAGCAGCTTTCTTTGTTCCGCCACACGAGTGGAGAAGTTTTGGAAAAGCAAGAGTCTTGCTCCTTTATACTCTACCAAGCGTTGCTTCCTGAAAAGCTCCAGCAGCTTAGCTTTAACTGCATAATTTAAAAATCTCACTATTACTGGCCTCGGCCTCGCAGATCCTTCTCTCTTGGCGCCCAGCCGATGTGCCCGCTCCACCTGCACCAAACCCATTTCAGCGCGAAAGCCCAGCGCTTGCGGCAGCCATTTTCAACAAATTCCACGAGGGCAGAATTAGGCACATCTTTCGGCACTCCAATTATGCGTAGATTTTTCCTTCTTCCTGTTTTCCTGATCGTCTATTTTTTCAGTCAAATTGCGTACTTGTATCTCCAACTCATTAATCTTGCCCGATATCACCTCAGCCCTGTCCTCCTGGGCAGAGACCCGTTCCTCGACATGTTGGAGCCTCGCTGCTTGCCCAGCCACAAAGTCTTTTTCTTCCATATTGGTATGTAGCTTTGCCAATTTTTCATCGAGGAGTTGCGACAAATTCTTCATAGACACCAGTACTGTGTCCTCAGAGGGTGTGCGCTGCTGCTCTGGTGTAGAGGCGCTCGCCGCCATTTTGTTCGGGGTGAGTGCCATCTTCCCTGAACCAACCCAACTCGTTTTTATCAGCATAACACCGCTTAACAGCGCCCACTTCTTGACCAATTTAGGCTGGTCACCGTTACACACATCCTACCTGCCTTTTCAGCATGAGCAGGCTTAAATTCGTTGTGTTAGCAGGTTTAATCAGCCGGGGTAAGCGGGGAGCTGTGCCAGAGGCGTCCTCTCAGGTCGATGCCATCACGTGACCCCCGAGAAAAACATTTTCTTTATGGTGGATTTCGCTTAGGTCTCTAGTGAGAGGTTACGGTCGATTGTTACTCCGAGAATTATCAGGCTGTTTGAGATAGGGAGGGTGTATTCTGGGATGTTAATGTTTGTTGGTTTGTATGTATTGTATTGGGATGAGATGATGAGGCAGTGTGTTTTTTCTGTATTGAGTTTTAATTGGAATGCATTTGCCCATGAGTTCATGATGTTTAAGCTGAGCTTGATTTAGTCACAAATTTGGGTCAAAAATGTGAGTGTATATCCCAGATCAGTATGCAAACTAATTAATGGGCCTTCATCAATAATTGATGTTAATTGGCACTCATTACGGTTTATGCACGATCTGACCTGCGCTCTGCTCTATTCCTTAAGACGCACACCTAAATTTTATAGTGTGCAAACTCAAAAGGTGGCATGACTATGGGAGAAGCATGGGCGATCCCAGAAATTAAGCAGAATGTTCTAGAACAGGGGTCATTTACATGCCCAACTGCCATTAATTGCACACCAGCATTTACACCAGGTTTCAGCAGGCGTACTGCCATGCCCCAAGTTAGGCAAGAGATATGTGCTTTCAAAAATACCAGTTCAGCGTAGATCTTCCTGGTACCTAATTTTAAGGGGGAAAATTCTATAAATGGTGGCAAATATGTGCAGTTTCACAATTCCAACAGCTGTTTATAAATCTGGAAATGCCAATGGAAAAATAAAACCATAAGAACTTGTAGTGGTGTCTTTCTGAGAAGTCTGAAAAATTTAAGGGATGTTATCAGGCATAAAGTCAGACAATAATTCACATCTTGATGTTTCCTAAAAAATGAAAAGCATGCTTGTTTCAGGCGGCCTTCTTACGTGGATATGAAATGGGAATGGGACTCGATATACTGCCTTTTTGGTTTCTGCAACTACATTCAAAGTGGTTTACATAGTACATAAAAGGTAATTATTTGTACCTGGGGCAATGGAGCCACACAGAGCTGCAGTGGGAATCGAACCCAGTTCCCCGGAATCTACGGGGGCCCAGGCCACCTCAGGCCCCACGTAGCTACACCACTAATTTAAACATGAGCACTTACACCAGCTCTATGGCAAGCCTAAGTGCTCACATCTAAATTATAAGTGTATATTTTGTTATGCTAGTACTCTATAAAGGAAAGTAAGCACCGCCATTCATTTATAGCATAGGCTCTTACCAACACTTCATAAAATTATTTCCAGCGTGTGTGTGCGTGTACCTCTGTGCATACATGTGTTTTATGTGGGTAGTTGTATCTGTCCCAGCGCTGTGTGTGGGGGTGGGTTATCTAGGAGAGCGGTGGAGAAGAGAAGGGCAGCTTGAAAAGGATCAATTCCCTAGCTACTAGGCTCCAGTGTTTACACTTTAGTTGCTGAACTGCTTCACCCAGCTATTTTTTTTTTTTTAGTCTAATCTGGCCCCTTTTATCTCTTATTTTTTAAAAGTTTATAAATGTCTTTTCCCCTGTTTTCTCCCATGCCATATTTGCTCCTATAACTTGGAGAGTTATTTTATCTATCCCCAGGCAGACAGCCAAGGCATTTGATCCTTTATGTTTATTTCATTCTTTAGAATAGTGAAAAGAAGTCATCATTAAAGGTCAATAACTGTGTTAAGTTTGTTACATAGTAACATAGTAGATGTTACTATGTAACAAACTTAACACAGTTATTGACCTTTAATGATGACTTCTTTTCACTATTCTAAAGAACTGTGTTAAGTTTGTTACGTTTTCCACATATGACTCTTGCACCTAAAATTTGAAATTAAAGCTCACAGTAATATCCAGTACTTACATGATCCCACCAGCATTCACTGAAATTTGGCAGCTGATGTTCCAAGCTATATTCAAGAAATTCGAACATCACGCTAATGATCATACACATCCACCAATCCCGTATCATTAATGTCTTGAAAGACAATTCAAGAGAGAGAGGGAACAGTAAGAAAAATGCAAAGAAACAATGAAAAAACTAAACTAAATGTTATGTTGCAACATCAATTATGTTCCATCAATTCAAGTGTCTGCACCAAGGATTATATAGCAGTCAAGGTACCATGATATCATGAAAATTCTTAAACACAAATGAGTCATCTGTTGACTCAAGACTCCTAACCAATGATATCTGGCTAATCATTTCTTCCTGCTCACTTGAAAGTATTTACTAATGGTTGCAAGTTGATTAAATGCCTTCAGAGTTTGAACATAATTAATGAGCCAGCATATCTCATAATCCCCAAAACCAGGAAGAGGAGACAGGGCATCTAACTGCAACATGTGGCTTTGAGTATGAACATGATGTCTTAAGTCCGGTGCTGTTCTCTTGAACAGTGCTGAAGATTGGGCATCATATGGTACAGAATATGAATGTGCTGAAAGATGGTATGCCAGCAGCACTGAGAGATGAGCAAAAGACACGGAAGGGTACCAAAAGGTGCAGAAGAACTAGAGAGGCAGAGTAAAGGTGGAGAGACAAGTTGAGGAAGGACTTGGGTGAGTGTGGGGAGAGATTTAAGGGGATGCGTTGTTGCCTCAGTGTCAATCTGGGATGAGATTAGGAGAGAGTACATTAAATGGGAGGTGAAGAGAATAGACCACAATGAATAGGAGATAAGAGGCGAAGTATCATACATGGGGAAGGATGATGGGGGAAGAGAAAGAAAAAAGAAAGCGTGCAGAGAAATAACATACCCAAAAATTTTACAAAAAAAATAGTTAATCTATACTAAAATTGAAAAACAAAATATCTATTCAATACAAGATTTTATTCTTGTGCTGCAGACAAGAGATGGCTGAGAGGAGATAGGATAGAGGTCTATAAAATAGAGTGGAATAGAATGGGTAGAGGTGAATCACTCGCTTACTCTTTCCAAAAATATTAGGACTAGGGGGACAGGTAATGAAGCTAAGTAGTAGTAAATTTAAAACAACCCAGAGAAAATATTTGTTAACTCAATGTGAAACCCTCTGCTCAGTGTGTGGCAACACTTAGACTATTCGATATTGTAGTTTGCTCCTCTTTTCCTTTTTTGTGTAGCTTGTCAACCCTATTACACTACTCTATTTTAGTCTGTAAGTCACCCAGATGGTTCCTCTGATGAGAGGGACAGTAGGTTACAAATAAACTTGAAACTTAGAAACTTGACAAGGACAGGATATACAGCCCTATTACCTGTAAATGATTTGGAGTGATACAGAATGGCAGAGGTGCTTGGAAAAATTGCCAGAAGACTAATGCATAAACGTCTGAATGAATATGGGACTGTATGTGTAATACGGGGTGAACGGGAGTCAGTGAGGTGTGGCTGGTTGAGAGATGACACTACAGTATAAATTGTAACGGGGTGATCAGTGAGCCCAATGGTGTGCACAACCTCAGAGGAAGGACTGGATGGTAATATAAATGGAGGGAGGGAGTAGTAGGGGGATGAAAGAGTTGAGAAAAGTGAATGAGTTGAGGGATGGTTTCTCAGATGGAACCTGGAAACAGAGAAATTGGGGCTAGTTCAAGGAGAAACACACCAATTCCTCATTCCAGGAGGGAGATATTTGAGAAGTGGATACTACTACTCCAGTATTTTCAGATGACATAAAAGGGGGATGTGACAGTGTTAAAGTTTACTGTATTCAAAAATGAAAAAAAGATACATAAAAAAGAAAGCTATATGGAAGTTGAACATAGTATTCCAAAACAAACAACTTTCTTCCAAAAGGTACCTGGTGTCACATCCAGAATCACTCTCCCTAGGGGGCATCAAGGAGTGATTTGACCACCATGAAATGGTGAGGAAGCTATTGCTTCTTGAATTTGAAAGTCTTCTGGACTCTATACACAGAGAATCTTATTTATAGACGCTACAAAGGAGGAGGTCTACCACATTCTCATCTGCTTGTATGAGGATTCTGTGAATGGGAACCATCACAACTTCCTGGGGGGGAGGGGAGGAATACAGCAGAGTCATCATATCCTCTGAGTCACTTCAGGAGTCATCAGAAGCCATGTCTCAGGTCCTTGGAGGCTGCTATGAATTAATACTGAGAATTAGCAGTCCTCAACGGACACACTTCTAGGATACTAGCAAGCTTGGTGCTCTCAGAGCTGTGCTCCAACAAAGTGTGATGTTCATGTGTTATGGCCTCCGCTTGACATACATCATGAACTCTTGGCACTGATGAAATTGATAAGCCCTTCTTCTTTGGGAAGCACTTGGGGACTATCAGAATCGGTCATCATCCATTAATCTTTGATATCAAAGGTGAATGATGGACTCGCACTGTAAATGAATCTGATGGAGTTCCAAGACTCATGGAGGAGATCAATTCTTCTAAAGACAATGGATCAGATTTCTCCGCATCAAAAATTTGTTTTGCAATGCTTTTCACAACCATAAAGACCTCTTGGACATCTATAAATGTAAGATTTCAGCATATTGTCTACAGTGACACCTAGGTCTTCTACAATGACACACAGGTCTTTTTCTTAAGTGGATTACCCACAATTGATGCCTGCAGCCCAGCCATGATCTCTCTGATAGTAATCATGGCTGGGCTCCAGGCATCAATTGTGGGTAATCCACTTAAGAAAAAGACCTGTGTGTCATTGTAGAAGACCTAGGTGTCACTGTAGACAATATGCTGAAATCTTCTGTCCAGTGTACGGTGGCAGCCACAAAAATAAAACAGGATGCTACAAATAATTAGGATAGGGATGCAAAACAAGACTGAAAATATTATAATACTTCTGTATTGCTCCATGATGTGACCTCATCTTGAGTACTGAATTCAATTCTGGTCACTATATCTCAAAAAAAGATATAGTGAAATAAGAAAAAAAGGTTCAAAGAAGAGCAATCACTACACTACTACTAACAATTTCTAGATGTACACAGCGCTGGACAAAATGATAAAAGGGGATGGAACTGCTTCCAGACTCTTCAGCTTCGAAAAGGCATAACTGAGGGGGGATATGATTAAGGTCTACAAAATCCTGAGTGGTTGGAGGTGAACCAATGTTTCACTCATTCAAAAAGTACAGAGACCAGGGAACACTCAATGAACCTGCATGCAAATACTTTTAACACAAATAGGAGGAAATATCTTTTCACTCAAAGAATAGATAAGCTCTGGAACTCATTCCTGGAGTATGTGGTAACAGTGAGTAAGTATCTGGGTTTAAAAAAGGTTTGGAGAAGGAAGTGACGTCACCGACCAGAACGGCTGCCTGACCAAAAAGCACGGTACCACTCAGCACTCAAAACTGCTTTTGATCCATCCAGCTAAAGCCTTTGCGGCTCATCTTTGGCACCTAAGTTAAAGGCTCAGTGATCAGATTTGGATGATGGAACGACGGCCCCAGGAGATTAATTTGCAAGATTTTGCCTTTCAACAGCAGGCTGAAGCCCTTACTAGCAATTCACCAGAAATGAAGCTGGAAGGAACACCCGATCCCCATGCGCCCGAAGCCGCTACCGAGGTACCACCTGTGTTTTCTGTGGAGATTGCAAACTCTGAGGACCCGATTCGGGCCATTGAGGCATCCCTCGGCGTGATCCAATATGAAATAAAAGGCCCTACAGGGCGAAGTGGCTACCTTGGAAGCTGACCTTCGGACAGAGCTGGCTGAACTGGGCCAACGCCTAGCAGACACCAAAACCAGTCAGGAGGAACATGCCACGGAATTATCAAGCATTAACAAGTGGCTCAATGAGAAACATAATACTAGATACCTCTTGGACAAAATTGAGGATCTTGAAAATCGAAGCCGCAGGTTAAATCTTCGATTTTGGGGAGTCCTGGAAGGCCCTGTGAGAAAGTTGTTCAAAAAATAGAAGGGGCTCTCCTTTCCTCGGGTTCTCCCCCAGCAGATCCAGCATCAATATTGATCGACAGAGCTCATAGGGTGTCGGGCAACTCGAGGCAAAATCGTGCTAAGGATATTATTGCCTGCTTTAAGGATCTAGCTGAAGTTGGATGGTATTTTCCAACTTTTGAAGCTTGCAGCTTTACAGCATAACTTTTATGACATTTGGCAAGTCTATGAACAATGGAAGACGAGAGTTGGTACCCCCTCATTGTGAGGGATAGCACCCCAGCCTAAGTACTTTGGCCTTGAGACATGAAAAGTATATGCCACTGTATTAGAGAGGAGCAGGAGGGATAGGGGTGTATGTGTGGGGGGAGTTTTCTTTTTTTGTTTATACTGCTATTATTTTTGTATGCAAAATTTGTTGATTTGCAACATTTCAACAAAAAATGTTTGGGAATAAAAAAATGTAAAAAAATACAAAAAAAAAAAAAAGGTTAGGACAAGTTCCTATAGGAAAAGTCCATAGTCTGTTATCGAGATGGACATGGGGGAAGCCAATGCTTGCCCTGGGATTGGTAGCATGGAATAATGATACTAATTGGGCTTCTCCCAGGTACTTGTGACCTGGATTGGCCATTGTTTGAAGCAGGATACTGGGACAGACCGACCATTGGTCTGACCCTGTATAGCTATTCTTATTTTCTTATGATATGGTCCTGCTGTACCAAGCAAACTTCTTAAAGCTGATGGGAACTTTCTCTCTGTGACATACCAAAGGGAAAAATATGCAAAGCAAAATCACAAATGACTGGTTCAAGGATCCCTGACAAGAATACACAGGGTGTTTTCTGGGATTCCTGACAAGAATAAACAGCATAAAAATAAAAAGCGAAGATACTAACCTGTAGCAGGTATTCTCCGAGGACAGCAGGCTGATTGTTCTCACATGTGGGTCGGCGTCCACAGCGGCCTAGGAATGGAGATTTTTCCAGTAAAAATCCATAAAGCTTTGCGACAGCTCCCAGAGCGTGGGACGGACGCACTGCGCATGCGCGGCCATCTTCCCACCAGCACACGTCCTTTCCCGCCTCATTTATATCAAAAGCAAATAAAGAATAAAACAACAACATAAAAAGAAAAACAAAAAAGGCAACAGTCTACTTGCTACATAAAAGTCTGTTATAAAAAGTAGACCGATACACATATATAAAAACAAAGAAATAATTTATTCAAAACAAGATAAAAGCAGTACCCGATGTGGCCACGTTTCGCCCTCAGGCTGCGTCAGGGGTAAAACTACAAATAAAAACATAAAAATAGTGATATCATCTCAAGTTATATATATATAGATAGATAGATAGATAGATAGATAGATAGATAGATAGATAGATAGATAAAAAGTCATAACAGCAAAATAAAGTACAATAAATGCATTACACATTCAAAAGTAAAATGGAGGAGGAGATAAGACAAGCCACTTTTCAAACATATAAAAGTGTATAAAACGTTGGATGGATTTAATCAAATCCAATAATGTATCAATACATACCTAAAAATCAGGGGTGATCAACATACCCCTTCAAAAAAAGCCTAAAACAAAATTAAAAAGATATACATTAATCCCATCTTGATCAGCCCATGTATCACACACTTTACATCTCACCAGTCAGCTCAATTAAAATTCTCATCATATCAACAATTGACTATATTTCATGCTGTAAAGCATTCAATTACTCACTGTTATAAATCTTCTACAAATAGACCACCTTGAATCCTAAAATTCTAAACAGCCCTTCTTCAATGTATTTCCTTGGGTACCCTCTTTGTATAAATCTGTTAGCCATTGCCTTCATTATGATCTAGAGCAGTGTCTGCTGACAAGTAGTCAGCTTTAATCTATGTGATGTTATGGGAGATGGCAGCAGATGTATAAGTATATTTACTATAGAATGAGTTATGGTCTTTTGAAAGTTAGTTTCATTCATGCAGCCATGTCTATTGATGATGTTATAGTAAAGGCTGATAAAGTTTTAGGATTCAAGGTGGTCTATTTGAAGAAGATTTATAACAGTAAGTAATTGAATGCTTTACACCATGAAATATAGTCAATTGTTGATATGAGAATTTTAATTGAGCTGACTGTTGAGATGTAGAGTTTGTGATACATGGGCTGATCAAGATGGGATTAATGTATATCTTTTTAATTTTGTTTTAGGCTTTTTTTGAAGGAGTATGTTGATCACCCCTGATTTTTAGGTATGTATTGATACATTATTGGATTTGATTAAATCCAGCCAACGTTTTATACACTTTTATGTTTGAAAAGTGGCTTGTCTTATCTCCTCCTCCATTTTACTTTTGAATGTGTAATGCATTTATTGTACTTTATTTTATCATTTGCTGTTATGTATATATATATATATATATATATATATATATATATATATATACACACACACACACACATAACTTGAGATGATGATATCACTATTTTTATGTTTTTATTTGTAGTTTTACTCCTGACGCAGTCTGAGGGCGAAACGTGGCCACGTCGGGTACTGCTTTTATCTTGGTCTGAATAAATTATTTCTTTTTTATATATGTGTATCGGTCTACTTTTTATAACAGACTAAAACAACAACAACTCCAAAGGGGAGGTGGGTGGGTTGGTGAGAACAGTCAGCCTGCTGTCCTCGGAGAATACCTGCTACAGGTAAGTATCTTCGTTTTCTCCGAGGACAAGCAGGCTGCTTGTTCTCACATGTAGGGTATCCCTAGCCCCCAGGCTCACTCAAAACAATGAACAATGGTCAACTGGGCCTCGCAACGGCGAGGACATAACAACGATTGACCTACAAAGAAACATCTGAGAGTGCAGCCTGGAACAGAACAAAAATGGGCCTGGGGGGCTGGAGTTGGATTCTAGACCCCAAACAGATTCTGCAGCACCAACTGCCCAAACCGACAGTCGTGTTGGGTATTCTGCTGAACGCAGTAATGAGATGTGAATGTATGGGTTGATGACCACGTCGCAGCCTTGCAAATCTCTTCTGTAGTGGCTGACTTCAAGTGGGCCACTGACGCTGCCATGGCTCGAACACTATGAGCCGTGATATGACCCTCAAGAGTCAGCCCAGCTTGGGCATAAGTGAAGGAAATGCAATCTGCTAGCCAACTGGAAATGGTGGGTTTCCCCGACTACAACTCCCTTCCTGTTGGGATCGAAAGAAGCAAACATTTGGGCAGACTGTCTGAAGGGGCTTGTCTGCTCCACAGAGAAGGCCAATGCTCTCTTGCAGTCCAATGTATGCAACTGACGTTCAGCAGGGCGGGTATGAGGACGGGGAAAGAATGTTGGCAAGACAATTGACTGGTTCAGATGGAACTCCGACACCACCTTCAGCAAGAACTTAGGGTGCGTACGGAGGACTACTCTGTTATGATGAAATTTAGTATAGGGAGCATGGGCTACACCAAGGCTTGAAGCTCACTGACTCTACGAGCTGAAGTAACCGCCACCAAGAAAATGACTGTCAGGCTTCTCACGGAAACACTGGGTGAGCCCTTGGACCACTACCGTTGAGCGGCAGTGGCAGGCAAGATCACCTCCAAACCAGGGACATGGCAAAACAGAATTGGAACCCCAGACTGGAGTTGCAGCAGAGGCAGACAAGCTGGAACAGGCAGAGCAGGAACCGCTAGACTTCACCTACGCTTGACCACCGTCCCCCAGGAGTTGAGCCCCTGGGTGCAGTTGGCCGGCAGGGCTTTCAGGACAGGGCAAGAACTGGACACCAACAGGAAACACATGGGGTCTGGAATTCCCAAGGGAGGTTAGGCAGAATACTAGACAAGGACCCTCAACCAAATACCTTACTAGGTAGAAAGCAGACAGGGTTGGAATCAAGACAGGGGTGCCCCCAGGCACCCAGACAAGAACTAGGCAGCAGTGATAATAGCTGACCAACACGGACAGAAAGCAGAGCTATGGCTGAAGCTCCAGTAGCTTAGAAATACAGGCAGGGAGCAGGGCTATGGCTGGAGGTCCAGTAGCTGAGAAATACAGGCAGAGAATAGGACTATGGCTGGAGCTTCAGTAGCTGAGAAACACAGGCAGAGAACAGGACTATGGCTGAAGCTCCAGTAGCTTAGAAATACAGGCAGGGAGCAGGGCTATGGCTGGAGCTCCAGTAGCTGAGAAATACAGGCAGGGAGCAGGGCTATGGCTGGAGCTCCAGTAGCTGAGAAATACAGAATATGGCTGAAGCTCCAGTAGCTTAGAAATACAGGCAGGGAGCAGGGCTATGGCTGGAGCTTCAGTAGCTGAGAAATACAGGCAGAGAACAGGACTATAGCTGAAGCTCCAGTAGCTTAGAAATACAGGCAGGGAGCAGGGCTATGGCTGGAGCTCCAGTAGTTGAGAAATACAGGCATATGGCTGAAGCTCCAGTAGCTTAGAAATACAGGCAGGGAGCAGGGCTATGGCTGGAGCTTCAGTAGCTGAGAAATACAGGCAGAGAACAGGACTATGGCTGGAGCTCCAGTAGCTGAGAAATACAGGCATATGGCTGAAGCTCCAGTAGCTTAGAAATACAGGCAGGGAGCAGAGCTATGGCTGGAGCTTCAGTAGCTGAGAAATACAGGCAGAGAACAGGACTATGGCTGAAGCTCCAGTAGCTTAAAAATACAGGCAGGGAGCAGGGCTATGGCTGGAGCTTCAGTAGCTGAGAAATACAGGCAGAGAACAGGACTATGGCTGAAGCTCCAGTAGCTTAGAAATACAGGCAGGGAGCAGGGCTATGGCTGGAGCTTCAGTAGCTTAGAAATACAGGCAGAGAACAGGACTATGGCTGAAGCTCCAGTAGCTTAGAAATACAGGCAGGGAGCAGGGCTATGGCTGGAGCTCCAGTAGTTGAGAAATACAGGCAGAGAACAGGACTATGGCTGAAGCTCCAGTAGCTTAGAAATACAGGCAGGAAGCAGAGCAATACTGAAAGCTGCCAAGCAGCCACTAAGAGAAACCCAAGACAAGAATACAGACCAGAGACAAGACTAGGAAAAGCAATAGAACCAAAACTAGCTACACACAGACTCACTAGAATAAGCTACACACAAGCTAACTAGAATAAGCTATACACAAGCTAACTAGACACAAGCAAGAAACTCAGACTAGAACTGGACTAGGCTGAAGTGCACAGAGCACTCTAACATACCAGGGACCTTAGACGATGCAAAGGCAAACACAGAAGTCTCTAGGTGATTAATAAAGCCCATCAACACCTGAGGCTCAAGCTGCAGCAATCTCCAAGCAGCTACAGGTGCTGTCCAGGCACAAACGAGAGACAAGTCTGGCAGCCTGGATGAACTGGACCGGGCTAAAGTCTGGAACGGGTAGGGGCAGCAAGACAGTCTATGGCAGCCACCGGTTCTGGCCACCAGAGGGCGAGAGGAGCACAAACCAAGAAGCAGGCAGAAAGCCTACTGAAGCATAGAGACTCAGCATACCCAGGTGCAGCACAGAGGAGCAAACAGAGCCATGCTGGAAGCAGCCAGCACACAGAGGCAGAGCTAACTCAGGCAACACACACAGGTGCAGTATAGTGGAATAATTAGAGCCATGCTGGAAGCAGCCAGCACACAGAAAGGACAGAAACCAGCTCAGAAGCTGACCCCCAGAAATAAGGTAAGTCTGAGAGGGGTCACGACCACAGACGTGACAATGACCTTCCAGGTCAAATACTTCAGATGGCAGGAATCCAGTGGCTCAAAAGGAGGGTTCATCAGCTGGGTGAGAACGACGTTGAGATCCCATGACACCGGTGGAGGTTTGACAGGGGGCTTTGACAAAAGCAAACCTCTCCTGAATCCAACAACTAAAGACTGTCCAGAGATACGCTTACCCTCTACATGATAATGAAAAGCACTAATTGCACTAAGATGAACTCTTACAGAGTTAGTCTTGAGACCAGACTCTGACAAGTGTAGAAGGTATTCAAGCAGGGTCTGAGTAGGACAAGAACGAGGATCTAGGGCCTTGCTGTCACACCAGATGGCAAACCTCCTCCATTTAAAAGAGTAACACCTCTTCATGGAATCTTTCCTGGAAGCAAGCAAGACTCGGGAGACACCCTCAGAAAGACCCAAGGAGGCGAAGTCTACACTCTCAACATCCAGGCTGTGAGAGCCAGAGACTGGAGGTTGGGATGCAGAAGCGCCCCTTCGTTCTGAGTAATGAGGTTTGGAAAACACTCCAATCTCCATGGTTCTTTGGAGTACAACTCCAGAAGAAGAGGGAACCAAATCTAACGCGGCCAAAAGGGCGCAATCAGAATCATGGTTCCGCGGTGTTGCTGGAGTTTCAGCAAAGTCTTCCCCACCAGGGGTATGGGAGGATACGCATACAGAAGGTCCTTCCCCCAATGAAGGAGAAAGGCATCTGACGCTAGTCTATCGTGGGCCTGAAGTCTGGAACAGAACTGAGGGACCTTGTGATTGATCTGAGTGGCAAAAATATCCATCGAGGGGGTGCCCCACTCTCGGAAGATCTTGCGGACCATGCCTGAGTTGAGCGACCACTCGTGAGGCTGCATAATCCTGTTCAACCTGTCGGCCAGACTGTTGTTTACGCCTGCCAGATACGTGGCTTGGAGAAGCATGCCGTGATGGCGAGCCCAAAGCCGCATCTAGACGGCTTCCCGACACAGGGGGCGAGATCCTGTGCCCCCCTGCTTGTTGATGTAGTATATGGCAACCTGGTTGTCTGTCCGAATTTGAATAATTTGATTGGACAGCCGATCTCTGAAAGCCTTTAGAGCGTTCCACATTGCTTGCAACTCCAGGAGATTTATCTGAAGACCTGGTTCCTGGAGGGAACAAGCTCCTCAAGTGTGGAGCCCATCTACATGCGCTCCCCACCCCAGGAGAGATGCATCCGTGGTCAGCACGTTTTGAGGCTGAAGAATTTGGAAGGGACGTCCCAAGGTCAAATTGGATTGAATTGTCCACCACTGAAGGGAATTGTGGAAGTCGGTGGACAGCTGGATCACACCCTCTAGATTCCCCGCAGCTTGATACCACTGGGAAGCTAGGGTCCATTGAGCAGATCTCATGTGAAGGCATGCCATGAGTGTCACATGAACTGTGGAGGCCATATGTCCTAGCAGTCTCAACATCTGCCAAGCTGTGATCTGTTGAGACGCTCTGCCCTCGTCTCGGGAAGATAGGCCCGAGTTGTCTGAGAGTCCAGCAGAGCTCCTATGAATTCTAGTTGTTGAACTGGAAGAAGGTGGGACTTTGGGTATTTGATGACAAACCCTAGTAACTCCAAGAGTCGAATAGACATCTGAATGGACTGTAGAGCTCCTGCCTCTTAGGTGCTCTTCACCAGCCAATCGTCGAGATAATGTACTCGACACATGTCGAGTACATGTACTCCCAGTTTGCGTAGTGACGCTGCACCTACTGCCAGGCATTTTGAAAGTGCTGTATTCTCAGACGGAATACTTCCTGTGAGCTGAAGTATCGGGATGTGAGTATAAGCAACCTTTAAGTCCAGAGAGCATAGCCAATCGTTTTTCTGAATCATGGGAAGAAGGGTGCCCAGGGAAACCATCCTGAACTTTTCGCAGACCAGATATTTGTTCAGGGCCCTTACGTCTAGGATGGGACACATCCCCCATTTTCTTTTGCACAAAGAAGTACCTGGAATAGAATCCCAGCCCTTCTTGCCCTGGTGGAACGGGCTCGACCGCACTGGCGCTGAGAAGGGCGGAGAGTTCCTCTGCAAGTACCTGCCTGTGCTGGAAGCTGAAGGACTGAGCTCCCGGTGGGCAATTTGGAGGTCTGGAGATCAAACTGAGGGAGTACCCTAACCGTACTATTTGAAGAACCCACCGATCGGAGGTTATGAGAGGCCACCTTTGGTGAAAAAATGTTAACCTCCCCCCGACCGATAGATCGTCCGGGACAGGTACTTTTATAGCGGCTATGCTCAGCTGGAGCCAGTCAAAAGCCCGTCTCTTGCTTTTGCTGGGGAGCTGCAAGGGCCTGTCTGGACGCACGCTGTTGACATGAACGAGCGCGCTGGGGCTGAGCCTGGGAAGGCTGTCGGGAAGATGGATTGTACCTACACTTATTGTAAGCATAGGGAGCAGTCCTCCTTCCCCTGAAAAACCTTCTACCTGTGGAGGTAGATGCTGAAGGCGTCCGGTGGGAGAGTTTGTCGAGGGCAGTTTCCTGCTGGTGGAGCTGCTCTACCACCTGATCGACCTTCTCGCCAAAAATATTATCCCCCTGGCAAGGGACACCAGCAAACCGTTGCTGGGTTCAAATGTCCAGGTCAGAGGCAAGCAGCCATGAGAGTCTGCGCATCACTATACCTTGAGCGGCGGATCTGGATGGAATATCGAAAGTGTCATAAGTACCCCTGGACAGGAATTTATGACACGCCTTCAGCTGCCTGACCACCTCCTGAAAAGGCCTGGCGTGCTCCGGAGGGAGCTTGTCCATCAAGTCCGCCAGTTGCTTTACATTGTTCCACATGTGGATGCTCATGTAGAGCTGGTAAGACTGAATTTTGGACATGAGCATAGAGGACTGATAGGCCTTCCTCCCAAAAGAGTCCAGAGTCCTAGCTTCTTGCCCCAGGGGCGCAGAGGTGAAACTCTAGTACTCCTGGCTCTCTTGAGAGCGGAATCTACAACCATAGAGTCGTGAGGTAACTGCGACTTCATCAACTCAGGTTCTCCGTGGATTTGATACTGGGACTCCGCTTTCTTGGGAATGGTGGGATTAGTTAATGGTTTCATCCAGTTCCTCAGCAATGTCTCCTTAAGGACATCATGCAGAGAGACAGTGGATGACTCCTTGGGTGGTGAAGGATAGTCAAGGACCTTGAGCATCTCAGTCCTGGGCTCATCCTCAGTTACCACGGGGAAGGGAATGCTCACAGACATTTCCTGGACAAATGACGAGAAGGAGAGACTTTCCGGTGGAGAAAGCTTCCTCTCAGGTGAAGGAGTGGGATCAGAATGAAGACCACAAGACTCCTCGGAAGAGAAATATCTGGGATCGTCCCCTTCATCCCAGGAGGCATCCTCCTCGGTATCAGACAAGAGTTCTTGAACTGCAGTCCGAAACCGGGCCCGTCTCGACGCCGAAAAACCATGTCCCCGATGGCGATGCCAAGAAGTCGACTCCCATGCCGGCGGCAATGAAGCTCCCTCCAACGATGTCGACGGGGAGTCGACCTGGGTGGCAGCTGAGGCCAATGTCGCAAGCGGTACTGGCGTCGGGGACCTCACCACAGGCACGGAGCCAGCTGCCGCCTCCATCGACGGTACCGAGGCAGACTAATGCAGCAGCCCTTCCAGAAGGACAGGAAGAATGGCTCGGATGCTCTCCTCCAGAGTCACTGTCGAGGAAGGCTGTGGGGCCGGTACAGAAGTCGATGTCGGAATCTGTGGAGGCCTGGGAGGCGGTACCGGGCTGTCCGAAGATCGACGCACCGACACCTCTTGTATGGAGGGTGAGCGCTCCTCCTGGCGTCGATGCTTTCCGGGTGCTGAATCCTTCGACACCCCAGTGCTCCCGGTACTGATGCTTCTTCGCCTTCGCTCGAAGCATGTCATCGGTATTCTTTGGTACCGACGAAGAGGATGTGGAATGCACACGCCTTCTCGGGGTCGGTCTGACAACGGGTGGTCCCGATGGGCCTGCACAGCAGGAGCCCCCGAGACAGGTGAAGACCCATTCGATGACTCACTACTTCCAGCTAGTGGTGATGTCCAGACAGCCATTACCTGCGCTCCAGGTGTCAATGCCATCCCTGGTGCCATCGACGCCGCCGACCTCGGTACCGACGTCGAAGCCGAGGAATCAGTCGGAGCTCCGAAACGATGGTCCCGAAGAGCACTTCAACGCCTGTGTCCGTTTTTTCAAACTGAGACACAACTTGCGTCTGGGCGATGGTTGGGCCCAAGGCATTGGATGCACCAGGAGTGCGGGTCAGTGCCCGAGATCGACCGCTGGCACACAGCACACTTCTTGAAGCCGCTGGAAGGCTTCGATGACATCAGCGGAAAAATAGCAGCGGCGAACTCAAAAGGCTCGATTGTGCCGACCGAGGGTACAAAAAGGAGTACCGTGTACGTGTGGCCCAAGAAGGCCACAACGGAAGCGAAAGGAAACTTAAAAGGGGGAAAAAACCTAAGATATAAGAGGTTTTGAGGGTTTTTTTTTACTGGAAAAAAGAAAGACAAAAAAAGGCAACGAGAAACAAAAAGAAAGCGCAAAAGGACAACGCTAAGGACGCCTAAGTCTTTCTCTGGGCCTGAGGGAGAGAGACCAACATGCAGCCACTCTCCACTGCAGAAAAAGAAAAACTGAGGCGGGAACAGATGCGCGCGGGTGGGAAGATGGCCGTGCATGCACAGTGCGTCCGTACCGCGCTCTGGGAGCTGTCACAAAGATTTGTGGATTTTTACTGGAAAAATCTCCATTCCTGGGCCGCCGTGGACACCGACTAGCATGTGAGAACAAGCTGCCTGCTTGTCCTCGGAGAAGGAATAGTATCAGAGACCTGGCAATTATAATGTGGGGTCCCTTAAGGATCCCCACTTTCCCCCATCCTATTTAATATATTGATGCATTCATTGGGAAACCAACTGGATAGGTGTCAATATATTCATTTATGCTGATATTACCATTACGTTTCCTATATTAAGAGATGGGCAATGCAACCCTAAAAAGTTAAAGGAATGCTTGGATCTAATTGAGAAAGTTCTGCTAACTGAAAGGACCCATCTATACTTTCATATTAACACAGAAAAATATACATTTGATACTTCTGTGTGGATTTCGGGAATACTTTAAGACAGTCAGCTAGAGTTGAATTTGTAGATCAATAGAATTATCAAAAATTATTTTGGGCTATTAAGGAAACTGGAGTAATTAGAAAATATTTTGAAACATCTGTCTTTAGACTGCACAACCAATCATTGCTAATCTCTCAAATAGATTACTGTAATGTTGTTTATTCAGGTAGCATTAAAGCTTTATTTATTAATTTGTATCCCACATTTTCCCACCGATTTGCAGGCTCAATGTGGCTTACATAGTACCGGACAGGCTTCGAAGTCTCCGGTGAACAAATACAAGTGATGTTGTGGTAGGATAGAGTTCATGTAGCACTGCCACATTAGGGAATCGTACAACGGAAGAGTTGAGTTATGTCCATTACGTAGTTGAGTTCTGTTGTGTTGCGGAGTTCAGGTATTTAAGTTGGGTCGGTAGCGTATGCCTTTTGAAACAGATTAGTCTTTAGTGATTTCCAGAAGTTTAGGTAGTCGTACGTCGTTTTCAAGGCTTTTGGTAATGCATTCCATAATTGCGTGCTTATGTAGGAGAAACTGGATGCGTAGGTTGATTTGTATTTAAGACCTTTGCAGTTTGGGTAGTGCAGATATAGAAATGTTCATGTTGATTTGGATATGTTTCTGGAGGTCTGTCATGTATCCCGGGGCTTCACCGTAGATGATTTTGTGAACCAGGGTGCAGATTTTGAAGGCAATACGTTCTTTGATTGGGAGCCAGTGTAGCTTTTCGCGGAGGGGTTTTGCGCTTTCAAATCGCGTTTTTCCAAATATAAGACTAGCTGCCGTGTTTTGTGCAGTCTAAAGTTTCTTTAAGGTTTGTTCTTTGCATCCCGCATAAATTCCATTGCAGTAGTCTGCGTGGCTTAGTACCATTGATTGTATCAGGGTGTGAAATGTTTCCCTCAGGAAAAATTGTCTTAAGCGTTTGAGTTTCCATATTGAGTGAAACATTTTCTTTGTTGTGGATGCCACTTGGCTCTCTAGTGTTAGGTTACGGTCCACTGTTACGCTGAGGATTTTCAAACTGAGATAGGAAGGGTGTAGTCTGGTGTGTCGATGCTTGTGGGGTTGTCCATGCTGTGTTGGGATGAGAGGATGAGACAATGTGTTTTTTCTTTATTGAGTTTTAGTTGAAATGCATTTGCCCATGAGTACATGATGTTCAAGCTGAGGTTGATTTCATTAGTGATTTCTGTCAGTTTGGTTTTGTAAGGGATGTATATTATGACGGGAGAGGTTCCGAAGGATTGGAGAACGGCGGAGGTGGTCCCTCTTCACAAGAGTGGTGATAGGGAAGAAGCTGGAAACTACAGGCCGGTAAGCCTCACTTCGATTATTGGAAAAGTAATGGAAGCGATGCTGAAGGAAAGGATAGTGAATTTCCTGGAAGCCAATAAGTTGCAAGATCCGAGACAACATGGTTTTACCAAAGGGAAATCGTGCCAAACGAATCTCATTGAGTTCTTTGATTGGGTGATAGGAGAATTGAATCAGGGACGAGCTATGGACATAATCTACTTAGATTTCAGCAAAGCTTTTGACACGGTTCCCCACAGGAGGCTCTTAAATAAACTGGAAGGGCTGAAGATAGGACCCGAAGTGGTGAACTGGATTAGGAACTGGTTGACGGACAGAAGCCAGAGGGCGGTGGTGAATGGTATTCGCTCGGAGGGAAAGGTGAGTAGTGGTGTGCCTCAGGGATTGGTGATGGGACCGATTCTGTTCAATATATTTGTGAGTGACATTGCCGAAGGGTTAGAAGGTAAAGTTTGCCTATTTGCGGATGATACTAAGATCTGCAACAGAGTGGACACCCGGGAGGGAGTGGAAAACATGAAAAAGGATCTGAGGAAGCTAGAAAAATGGTCTAAGGTTTGGCAATTAAAATTCAATGCGAAGAAATGCAAAGTGATGCACTTAGGGAAGAGAAATCCACGGGAGACGTATGTGTTAAGCGGTGAGAGTCTGATAGGTACGGATGGGGAGAGGGATCTTGGGGTGATAGTATCTGAGGATCTGAAGGCGACAAAAGTGTGACAAGGCGGTGGCCGTAGCTAGAAGGTTGTTAGGCTGTATAGAGAGAGGTGTGACCAGCAGAAGAAAGGAGGTGTTGATGCCCCTGTATAAGTCGTTGGTGAGGCCCCACCTAGAGTATTGTGTTCAGTTTTGGAGGCCGTACCATGCGAAGGATGTAAAAAGAATTGAAGCAGTGCAAAGAAAAGCTACGAGAATGGTAAGGGATTTGCATTACAAGACATATGAGGAGAGACTTGCTGACCTGAACATGTATACTCTGGAAGAAAGGAGAAACAAGGATATGATATGATACAGACGTTCAAATATTTGAAAAGTATTAATCCGCAAACTAACCTTTTCCGGAGGTGCGAAGGCAGTAGAACGAGAGGACATGAAATGAGATTGAAGGGGGGCAGACTCAAGAAAAATGTCAGGAAGTATTTTTTCACGGAGAGAGTTGTGGATGCTTGGAATGCCCTCCCGCAGGAGGTGGTGGAAATGTAAACGGTAACAGAATTCAAACATGCGTGGGATAAACATAAAAGAATCCTGTTCAGAAGGAATGGATCCTAAGGAGCTTAGCCGAGATTGGGTGGCAGAGCCAGCTGGTGGTAGGAGGCGAGGATAGTGCTGGGCAGACTTATACGGTCTGTGCCAGAGCCAGTGGTGGGCGGTGGGGCAGACTTAAACGGTCTGTGCCCTGAAGAGGACAGGTACAAATCAAAGTAGGGTATACACAAAAAGTAGCACATATGAGTTTGTCTTGTTGGGCAGACTGGATGGACCATGCAGGTCTTTTTTACCCGTCATTTACTATGTTACTATGTTACATCGTCTGCGTATATGAAAGGGTTGAGGCCTTGATTGGATAAGGTCTTGGCTAATGGTGTCATCATTAGGTTGAAGAGGATCGGTGATAGCGATGATCCTTGTGGTACTCCACAGTCTGCTTTCCACGGTGATGATATGCTGGAATTTGATTTTACTTGATATGTTCTTGTGGTTAGGAAGCCCTTGGTCCAGCTAAGTATGTTTCCACCAATCCCAAATTTATCTAGCAGTCTTCTGTGCTGGGGCTGGTGGTTGGGAGGCAGGACTAGTGCTGGGCAGACTTATACGGTCTGTGCCGGGGCTGGTGGTTGGGTGGCGGGGATAGTGCTGGGCAGACTTTTACGGTCTGTGCCAGAGCTGGTGGTTGGGAGGCGGGGATAGGGCTGGCCAGACTTATACGGTCTGTGCACTGAAGAGGACAGTACAAATAAAAAAGTAGCACATATGAATTTATCTTCTTGGGCAGACTGGATGGACCGTGCAGGTCTTTTTCTGCCATCATCTACTATGTTACTATGTAAGTAATGGCATACTGGGAAAAGACCAAGGGTCCATTGAGCCCAGCATCCTGTCCACGACAGCGGCCAATCCAGGCCAAGGTCACCTGGCAAGCTTCCCAAACGTACAAACATTCTATAAATGTTATTCCCGGAATTGTGGATTTTTCCCAAGTCCATTTAGTAGTGGTTTATGGACTTGTCCTTTAGGAAACCGTCTAACCCCTTTTAAACTCTGCCAAACTAACCGCCTTCACCACGCTCTCTGGCAACGAATTCCAGAGTTTAATTACGCGTTGGGTGAAGAAAAAGTTTCTCCGATTTGTTTTAAATTTACTACACTGTAGTTTCATCGCATGCCCCCTAGTCCTAGTATTTTTGGAAAGCGTGAACAGACGCTTCACATCCACCTGTTCCACTCCACTCATTATTTTATATACCTCTATCATGTCTCCCCTCAGCCGTCTCTGGTTTACCATGTCGAATGCACTAGACATGCCGAATTGGAGGAGAAGAATGTTTTTGCCTGTTGCTATTTCCTGTTTGAATCTGGCTAGGAGAGTGAGTAGTACTGTTTCAGTGCTGTGGAGGGGGCAGAAACCTGACAGTGATTCATGCAGTATTGAGAATTTGTTTATATAGTCTGTAAGTTGTTTGGTTACCAAGCTTTCCATCAGTTTGACTACCAGCGGGATCGATGCTACTGGACGGTAGTTGGTGATTTAATTATTTTTTTTCTTGGTATCTTTTGGTATCAGGGTGAGTAGGATATTGCCGTTTTCCTTGGGGAACAGACCCTGTTGAAGCATGTAATTTGGGTGCGATGTAAGGCCTTCTTTAATTAAGGAACTACAAACAGTTTGAATATAGCAGCCAGATTAATAGTTTAAGCTCAAAGGTTCGACAGCATCAGCCCTATTTTTCTCAAACTCTACTGGTTACCAATTGAGGTAAAAGTTTAATCTGTATAATGGTCTTTAAGATTCTATATGGTACTGCCCTTTCATACATGGCTCATTTTGTACAACTGTTAAAATGGAGGCGGCGTACAGTGCTCTCACAAACAGATCATTTAATTGTTCCACCATTTTTATCACCATCTTTCTTTTATCAAAACAGTAACAGTATGGAATGCACTTCCAGTAACAATTAGAATGATTAAGAATTATTTGGCTTTTAAGGAGGAAATGAAAACTTTGTTCTGGACTCATGTTGTACAGAAATGAATAATTGTAGTAATTATCTTATTTGTGAATATATCAGTAACTTGTTCAATGTTTTCTGATAATCAGTAGATATTTGGTTATGAATATGCTAATGGTATGCTTATTGTAATTCCTTGGTGTGTCCAAGCTTATTCTTTTATCTGTAAGCTACCTATAGCCAACAGATACCTTAAGTAGGTTCTAAGAATTAGAATGTAATGTAATGACCGACGAAAATACCCAACTGGGAGCTTAAGTTCAGAGGCTTACACTGGGCCGTGGAAAATTAAAGGAAAAAAAAAATCTTTAAAAAGTGGCCAAAAACCTATCTGCTACTGGGATAATGTACTGCATGACAAAGAAGATTAGGGGAGAGGGGAGGTGGGTGGGAGGGAACCCCCCCCCCCCCCCCACACACACACACACAACACTACACACTTACAAAAGTCATTTGACAAAAATCATGTCTTGATGTGTGACAGACCAATTCCATAGAAATGATGTCAGATACTCTTGTACAACAGTAGAAAAGAAGAAGTGGCAGATACTAGAAGCTTCTGAGCTTCTTGTACAACAGTAGAAAACAAATTGGCACATACTACCTAGAAGCTTCTGAGCTGCTTCACCGTGCTACTTCTTGGCCAGAGGCAAGACTACATTGGTGAGCTTGTGCTCCTCTAAGAGTAATGAATGGACAGATGCATCCTTCTGGCTTTTGGCAGGAACTCTGTGGGCAGCTGCACTATAGATCTGATGGACTCAGAGGTCAGTTTTTATTTGTTCAGACACCATCTACAATAATTTCTAGGCATAGTGACTGCCACACTCCTGCTGCCCAAGGGTAAGGCCACTTTACAGAAGATCTGTCTTGAATGTGCAGGTGATGATGACTACAGAATTAATTTTCTTCTTATTTCTTTTACAGTAGATGCTTTTCCGCCTCCATGTAGTCATGAAGTTCATTCAGATTTCCTCTTGCTCTGGGAACATCTGAGTGCAATACTTGCAGTCCTGAGCATGGTCAGGACCCAGGCAAAGGATATATTAGGGATGAGTGAAGTTCTGGGATCTTCCTGTTGCATTTCAGGAAAGGACAAAAAACACACACACAATCCCTCCCCCCCCCCCCAAAAAAAAAAAAAACCAAACCAAAATAAAACAAAAGAACACCTCACACATGTGTCTTCTTAAGAAAACAAAAAGCCAACATACACTGGAATAAGGCTATTATAGAGGCAGAATTCTGACATGTCCATTTGTTACACCAGAACCACAAAAACTGAGAGGCTGAGAAAACCACTGCATGGAAAGAGACGTGCATGTTCAGAACTCTGAAATTAAGTTTTGAGCTGTGGTATCCCTGTGCCAAATGACATCATCTACTTGTGTGCCTGACTCAATCCTGCTTATCAACAGGAAAATTCTTAGTTCAATGGCTGTTGAACATACAACAGCCATAATAAACACAAACATAAAAAAGACACACTTGACAGTGGGGGGGGGGGGGGGGGGGGGGGGGGGGAAAGAAGACTAATACATATTTAAAAAGAATGATTTAAGAATTCAAAACCAGATTTCAATTCAATGTACAAGTCACCCTAAATGGCTTAGCTACACTATGACTCAAGTTTTCAAATGAAAATGGATTATAACTATAATAAAACTATGGTTCTCATGAATTTCCAACAATGGAACTCAAAGTAACTTACAGATTTGGACTTACAAATCCAGTAGATAAATTCAGCAAACAAAGCTTACCTTTATGTACCAGCCAAGAAAATGAGCAGGAACAAACCCATCCATTTTGTCCTAGAATGCAAGCAAAAAAGGGTGACTACCCTTGAAAGCAAATGCTTGTTAATTATTTTAAAAGAAGAAATTAGGTCTTACCTGAATTTTCTTTCCATTAGTTCTTCCCACTATTCCAGAACCTGTGGGATAGTTGTGTTGATGGCAACAAGCAGGCGGAGAAAGAACTGAAAACTGTGCTGAGATATACATCTTGGCATCCAGTCTAGTTCTTCAGTATTTACGTAGACAAGCAGTAAGGAGAAAAACTCGTAACAACTTTGAACAACATGCTAATCTAACCCTAACCAGACGAGCAAACATGTGGACCTCTCATCTCTGGAAAACTTGTAGAAGCAAGAGAGATATGCAAGAAGCAACATTACTTCGCACAGACTAAACATCTCAGAAACCTCATTTGGGCCACTGGAATACTGGGAAGGAGTAACGGAAAGAAAGTAATCAGGTAAGACTTAATTTCTCCTTTCATTACGTAGTTTCCCACTATTCCACAATTCCTAGAGCCACCGTCCTGAGGACCAAAGCCCCAAAACTGGCTTCCAAGTGCGCTACAATGTCCACCTTGTAGTACTTGGCAAAAGTATGCAGTGTTGACCGTGTTGCTACCTTGCAAATATCCGCCAGGGGCAGGATGTCGCTGTAGGCCTTGTAGAATGAGCCTACAGGGCCTGAGGGAGCTTGCTTCCCCAGAAGCAAATAAGAATGATAGTCTCCTTCAGCCACCTAGCAAATGTGGGCTTGGAAGCCATGAGGCCAAAGTTCCTTTACCAAAAAGCAGTCAGTCTGTCCGATTTGTGAAACTCATTCATGACTTCCTGATATTTGAGGACTCTGCACACATTGAGAAGCTTCAAGGAATATACAGAGCCTCTTTGTCCTCTCTGTGACAGGACAGAAGCTCCACAGGTTAGTTGAGATGAAATGCAGATACCACTTTCGGAAGAAGGGAAGGAACCATGCACAGGGAGACCCATCTCCAAAAAGCAAAGAAAGCGATCCCATCCTGAGAAACTGTAATTTATCTTTCCCCTCCGGAATTAATGGGTAGAGGCAAGCCATGGCTCTCTCCACTCTCAGCCCTGTGTTCGATGAGACTCATTCTGCTGTAATCCCCTTCATGTTCAATGAAGACGAAACTCCTGATGCGAAGGCAGAAAGCTCCTCAATGGAAAGTACCACCAGTGCCCCAGAAATAAGAGTACTAAGCTCCTCTTTATGAAAATCTCAGTATTTTCAGATCATCTCCCTCCAGCTCCATCAACAAATCTACTACTACAAATCATTTCTATAGCGCTACCAGTCGTACGCAGCGCTTCACAACTGAACATGAAGAAAAGACAGCCCCTGCTCAAAAGAGCTTACAATCTAAATCAGGACAGACAGAAAGGAGAAATAAGGGATAAGGGTAGGACAGATAGGACACATAGGGAAAAGACTATTGAAGAGAGGAAGACAAGATAAAGGTTACAAGCAGGTGACAAGTTAGGAATTAAAAGCAGCATCAAACAGGTAGGGCATCTCTTCCCTGTTTCCTGTGAAGGAAGAGAAGAAGTAAATTCATGGGGCACCACAGAAGGATTTGAAGACCTCCAGATATGACTGCAGACTCAAGCCATCCACAAAGCTCAATTGGTGACCAGCTGAGCCAGGAGCAAATTACTCAGAACCAGAGGCTGAAAAGTATGTTCATCCACCTGCTGAAGATACTGAGGAGCTGGACTGGATGCCAAGAGAGATCTGTCTCAGCTCAGTTTTCAGTCCTCTATTTTCACCTGCTGGTTGACGGGCACAACTATTCCTCAGGTTCTGGAATGGTGGGAAGCTATGTAATGGAAAAGCAAAGTTACTCACCTATAGCAGGTGCTCTCCAAGGACAGCAGGCCAAGTAGTCTCACAACTATGTTGACACCAGCCAACAGAGTCTGGTATGGACGCTGACTAGCGCGACTAACTTAGAACTTTCTAGCAGCTTCCCATCACGCATGTGCTGGTGCCTTCCTGACCGATGTGAGAGTGCGGGTTCCTCAGTCATTTAAAAATAAACAAATAAAAAATAAGAGTATAACTGGAGGTGGGAGGGTATGTGAGAATACTTGGCCTGTTGTTCTCAGAGAACACCTATTACAGGTGAGTAACTGACTTCTCAGAGGACAAGAAATTTTCGTATTCTCACAGCTGGGAATCCGTAGATATCAGGCTCACTAAAAAAAATGACACTAGGATAATAGGGACTCGAAACATTGAGGCCTGAAAGTTAATTACCCTGAAACTCTTTATATACAAGTTGTGAATATGCAGCCTGGAACTAAAGAAAACTGGGCCTAGAGGGGTGGAGTTGGATTCTAGACACCGAACAAATTCAGGACTGATGACCAAACCAGCTGTCACATTGGATATCCTGCTCAAGACAGTAATGAGTTTAAGAATGCATGGACAGTCGACTACATTGCAGTTTTGCAAACCTCATCTATGGAGGATGACCTCAAGCGGGCTACTGATGTAACCATGACTCTGACATTATGAGCCCTGACATAACCCAGAGGCAAATAACGGGACGAAAACCCCATACGGTAATCCAAAACACAAAAACAAGTAGTAAGGGATTAGCAAATGGCTTCCAGCAGATGGATAGATGGCATGAGCAGTTTTAGTGAGCAAGCACCTTATGAAGGACCTGACAAGGGACAGTATTTCAGCAGTCAAAACCATTTGCCTCAGGGGTCACAATCACTGTCAAACACTGAGGTAAATGATGCTGATACAATGACAAAGAGCAGTACTACAACTCATAGTACTGGAAGAGCTCATCCAACAGACAAACATCCAAAAGATGCTATCCTGAATCCAACAGAGGAACGCTGGGTTCAGGATAGCGTATTTTGAATGTTTGTCAGTATTGGAAGAGCTCATCCAAACATCTAAAAGATGCTATCCTTTACTCCTTGCCAAAACCCTCCAGAGTCAGCCCAGCCTGGGCATAAGTAAAGGAGATGCAATCCACTAGCCAATTAGAAATTGTGCGTCTGCTGATGGCTACCCCCATCCAGTTTCAAGCAAAGGAAACAAAAAGCTGGGTGGGCCGTCTATGGGCTTTAGTCTGCTCCAGATAGGTTAAGGCCTGCTAACAATCTAAGGAATGCAGTACACTCTTGCCAGGATGGGTATGTGGTATTGTGAAAAAGGTTGGCAGAACTCTAACACTACTTTAGGAAGGAACTTAGGGTGTATGCAGAGAACTCCTCTATTGTGATGAAGCTTAGTGTAAGATGGATCAGCTATTAAGGCCTGAAGATCACTGACTCTGCAAGCTCAAGTGACCGCCACCAAAAACACAAACTTTACAGGTCAAATACTTCAGATAACATGAATCAACTGGCTCAAAAGGAGCTTTCCTCAGCTGGGTGAGGACAACGTTGAGTTCCCATGACACAGTTGAAGATCTGAAAGGGGACTTTGCTAATAACAAACTTTGCATGAAGCGAACAACTAGAGGCTCTACAGAGATGGACTTACTTCCTACACGATAAGCATTAATTGCACTTAGATGAATTCTCACAGAACTGGTTTTCAAACCAGACTCAGAGAGGTGCAGGACATATTCAAGCAGTTTTAGAGTAGGGCAGGTGTAACGGCCATGCTCGGGCCGGCTCCACCATCTGAAAAGCACGCCTTAGAGAGCCCTGCTGCATATTTGCGCTTGCCACAAACGGAACAGTGCTTTACTTTCTCAGCAGCCATCGCCGAAAACGGCGGATTCGCGCCAAAATCGTCGCGAACGCGGGCCCTCCCCGGAGGAGCTACAATATGCTCTTACCTCACCAGACCGAGTCTCCGAGCTCCGGTCATGCTGCCAATCAGAAGAAAATCTTTTTTCTGGGATCGCAGCACCAAAGCGCGACGCGACTTTTTTTATTTTTTACGCTGTGAGGAACGTTTGAGGCAACAGCGAAAGAGGCAAATTTCCAACTCCGGAGGATCAGTAGCGTGGGAAAGGCAGGGAAAGGGCGAACCTATGTGCCTGCATCCACAGTGTGGGCAAAGACAGGGACAGGGCTTGCCTATTTGTCTACTTCCACATCGGGGGCTGGGTAAGGAAGGGAAAGGGCTAACCTATTTGCCTTTAAAGTGGGCACCATCAGCCATAACACCCCTGCTACAACTGGCAAAAGCACAGGAGCCACCCCAGGCAGATTTTCTGAAGGAGCTTGAACAAGCTGCAACCACCCTGCTGGGGAGATAGAGAATACTGAAGAGGCAGATGGAACTAGCTGGCCATGAGGCACTATGGTTTTTCAGTGCTCTCTATCTCCCCCTGCTGGTTGATGGACACAACCCACTCGTAATGGATTCATCAGCTTGATGACAAGGAAGCCTTTCTATCTGGGGGCGCCGAGGCATGAGCTCTGGAGCTCCTAGCTCATTTGAGAGTGGATTCGACCACTAGAGAGTGGTGTGGCAGTTAAGCCCTCTCAAATCCGAGAGGTTTCTGGATATGATACTGTGTATCCACCCAATTAGGTGTGACTTGCATTGACAGGGGAGATTCCCAGTTCATCAGTGGCTTTAAGGATAGGGTGCAATGGTACTGTGACCCCTTCCTCAGGAGACTAATGGTCCGGGACCATTAATATTTCTGCCCTGGGCTCTTCTTCCATGACAAAACTAGAAAGAGATCCTCAGGTGGAGATTTACGTCTCTTGAGGTAGAGAGGGATCAAAAAGTATTCCATAAGACTCCTCGGAGAAGTAATGAGGGTCCTCTTCTGAGTCTCATGAACAATCCCATCCAAACTCCTCACCGTACTCAGACAGGGCTGAGTGAGTCTGCCTACCTTGGTTCAGCAGAACCATGTCTGTGCCCTGAAGAGCACCAAGGTACAACCCTACCCCTTGGGCTCTGGGGAAGGGCTCTTCCCCGATGTCAAGAATGGTACTGTACGTGTCAGTGTCGACAACCTTCAAGATGCTGGTGTCGAGGTTCTCTCTACAGGCATAGATGGAACTTCAGGAAGAATCTGGGGCTGATAAACAGCTGGCACAAGTGCCCTCGATGTCCAAGTGGTTTGCTGCTGATTCCTGAGCATGGTTCAGAACCACTCATCAAAGGTAGGCATCGGCAAAGGTAGGAGATCCTGAAGATAAGCAGCCTGAGAAAGTGTCTGTGCCGAAACCGGTAGCAGAGCCTGGCTGCTCAGAGACGTGCACACCGGCACTTCTATTAAAGTGTGTTTGCATTGGGGACGGGGGGGGGGGGGGGGGGAGTGCTCCTCCCAGTGCCAGCGCTTGTGTGCCAGCAATGCCTCAGTGCTCCTGGTACCATGCGTTGAGGAGGACCAATGCTTCTTGGCCTTCCCCTGATGCCCCGCCTACACGTCTGGCGGGAAGGCAACAGCACATGTATGGCGGGACACTGCTAGAAAGCTCTAAGTTAGTCTCACTCAAGGAGGTTTGAGAACAGGAGATAGCATGATGTCTTCACCCACAGAGGTTTTAATTCTCCCACGCACAAAACAATGAAATTGAGGACAAGCTCTGCCTACTGGCTTCAGCTCACAGCATGAGCCTAGCTGGCGTATTATATTTCCCTGTTATCAAACCTCCTTGGTCTCATTAGTCAGCGTCTGCACTGGCCTCCATCGGATGACATTACCCAGCTGTGAGAATACAACAGCCTGCTTGTCCTCTAAGAATGTGTTTTTCACATTTCTCCTCCATACAAAACACTACATCCAAAGAAGTGTCAAGGCTTTACATCTAGTCTATGTACGAGATGGTAACCAAGCTGCTTGCCCATGTTTTGAAACATTTTCAATGCATTAAAAAAAAAAAACACTACTCTCTAAAAAGACACAAGCTGGCCATATTTAAGTCCACTAGAGATTTTATTTTTTACTTCAAACTTTCTAGCTCCTAAAAGTTAATGCATGTGAAGAAATTGGCAGGTCCATAGCTATAATTGATTTGGTATAGGTGTAAGGGGAAGAAAAGGAGGTGTGTGGATTTTTAAACAAAATAGGTTCAGCATTTATTTGAAGGGGAAGGGAAGGAAAGGGAAATGGGACTTGATATACCGCCTGAGGTTTTTGCAACTACACAGTTTTTGTAGTTTTTGCAACTACACAAAGTGGTCACTTAGAGACTGAAACAAAAGATGTCAGCAGATGAGTGGGGTAGGCGGTCTATGTAACTGTTTATTATACTGCACCAGACTCAAACTGGTCTCTTCTCCTTTGCCCTGCCCCAAATATCCCTCGGAATCTGCATGCTTACTGCCATTTTCCTCTGCCATTTTTTGAGCCTCCAGCTTCATAACACAACCCAATCTTGATCTTCTCGTTATGTTGAAATTCATTTTGCTAAATGTGTTAAGACTACCAGGAAAAAAAAGTATTTTTCTTGCTGCCAAGAATGGTAGACATCTGAACAAAATTTCAACTGAGGCAACAATTACTGAAAATCAAAGCTTCTAAATTCATACATAGGTCTCATATTTATATGTTTTTATTTTAATATAATAAAGGCAGCTTAAGGTCAGACTGATGAAATATATAGGCATATAGGGTCAGAGTCATGAAAGAATGCTCCAGGCTGAGCATCCCCCCCCCTTTTTTTTTTTTAAGAATAGAGTTTAGTACCGAATCCCATGCCCAACTTTGAACATGAGGATTTACACCTGCTGAAATCTGGTGTAAATCCTGGCTTGCAAGTTAGGCAGGTAATCCCGATATTCTACAACAGTGTGCATAAATTTTGGGAATGCCCCTGAACTACCCATGCCCCTCCCTTGGCCACACACAATTTGGGTTGTGCATGAAATGATTTAGGCATGCAGCATTATAGACAACCAAACAGGCACATGTGCAAATCCTCATTAGTACCCAATTATAGATTGTGTTAACAAGGTGTCAACAATTTGCGCTGTAATCTACCATGCACACCCAAATTTGTGTGACCTATATAGAATCTGGTGGATAGTGTTCTAGATGCTAAGGAGAAAAAGTTTAAAAAGCAGATTATTTTCTGAAATTCTTATGCTTATGAGCAGATTAGTGGACCACCAGTCAAAGTACAAACTGCTTACACTTCAATCCAAAGGTTCAGGCTTATATTTCCATTTGTAATTACATTTCAAAAGGGACCTTAAGTCAAGTCAAAAGTTCTATTATGACAAAATATATGGGTCAATATCCAAATACCCTGATCAGTATAGCAGTACTTTCTATCCAGATAATTGCTACTTATCAGCAAATTCTGCAGCACCATCCAGATAATGCTGTAAAATGAAGATACATACCTGTAGCAGGTATCCTCCGAGGACAGCAGGCTGATTGATCTCACGACTGGGTGACGTCCACGGCAGCCCCCACCCCCAAACAGAAATCTTCCTAGCAATAGACCTTGTTAGAGCCTTTGGGCACGCGCACCGTACATTTCTGGCCATCTTCCCGCCCGTCGCACGAGAGTCCCTACAGTACATAAGTAATGCCACACTGGGAAAAGACCAAGGGTCCATCGAGCCCAGCATCCTGTCCATGACAGCGGCCAATCCAGACCAAAAGCACCTGGCAAGCTTACCAAACGTACAAACATTCTATACATGTTATTCCCGGAATTGTGGATTTTTTCCAAGTCCATTTAGTAGCGGTTTATGGATTTGTCCTTTAGGAAACCGTCTAACCCCTTTTTAAACTCTGCCAAGCTAACCGCCTTCACCACATTCTCCGGCAACGAATTCCAGAGTTTAATTATGCGTTGGGTGAAGAAACATTTTCTCTGATTTGTTTTAAATTTGCTACACTGTAGTTTCTTCGCATGCCCCCTAGTCCTAGTATTTTTGGAAAGCGTGAACAGACGCTTCACATCCACCTGTTCCACTCCACTCATTATTTTATATACCTCTATCATGTCTCCCCTCAGCCGTCTCTTCTCCAAGCTGAAAAGCCCTAGCCTCCTTAGTCTTTCTTCATAGGGAAGTCGTCCCATCCCCGCTATCATTTTAGTCGCCCTTCGCTGCACCTTTCCCAATTCCACTATATCTTTCTTGAGATGCGGCGACCAGAATTGAACACAATACTTAAGGTGCGGTCGCACCATGGAGCGATATAACGGCATTATAACATCCTCACACCTGTTTTCCATACCTTTCCTAATAATACCCAACATTCTATTCGCTTTCCGAGCCGCAGCAGCACACTGAGCAGAAGGTTTCAGTGTATTATCGACGATGACACCCAGACCTCTTTCTTGGTCCGTAACTCCTAACATGGAACCTTGCATGACGTAGCTATAATTCGGGTTCTTTTTTCCCACATGCATCACACCTTGCACTTGCTCACATTAAACGTCATCTGCCATCTAGCCGCCCAGTCTCCCAGTCTCGTAAGGTCCTTCTGTAATTTTTCACAATCCTGTCGCGAGTTAACGACTTTGAATAACTTTGTGTCATCAGCAAATGTAATTACCTCGCTAGTTACTCCCATCTCTAAATCATTTATACATATATTAAAAAGCAGCGGTCCTAGCACAGACCCCTGAGGAACCCCATTAACTACCCTTCTCCATTGTGAATACTGCCCATTTAACCCCACTCTCTGTTTCCTATCCTTCAACCAGTTTTTAATCCGCAATAGGACTTTTCCTCCTATCCCATGACCCTCCAATTTCCTCTGTAGCCTTTCATGAGGTACCTTGTCAAACTCCTTTTGAAAATCCAGATACACAATATCAACCGGCTCCCCTATGTCCACATGTTTGTTTACTCCTTCAAAGAATTGAAGTAAATTGGTTAGGCAAGATTTCCCCACACAAAAGCCGTGGTGACTCGGTCTCAGTAATCCATGTCCTCGGATGTGCTCTGTAATTTTGTTTTTAATAATAGCCTCTACCATTTTCCCGGGCACCGACGTCAGACTCACCAGTCTATAATTTCCCGGATCCCCTCTGGAACCTTTTTTAAAAATGGGCGTTACATTGGCCACCCTCCAATCTTCCGGTACCACGCTCCATTTGAAGGAGAAATTGCATATCACTAGCAATAGCTCCGCAAGCTCATTTTTCAGTTCTATCAGTACTCTAGGATGAATACCATCCCGGTCCAGGAGATTTGCTACTCTTCAGTTTGCTGAACTGCCCCATTACGTCCTACAGGTTTACCGTGAAGTCAGTAAGTTTCTCCGACTCGTCTGCTTGAAATATCATTTCCGACACCGGTATCCCACCCAAATCTTCCTCGGTAAAGACCAAAGCAAAGAATTAATTCAATCTCTCTGCTACGTCTTTGTCTTCCTTGATCGTCCTTTTTACCCCTCGGTCATCCAGCGACCCAACCGATTCTTTTGCCGGCTTCCTGCTTTTAATATACTGAAAAAAATTTTTTACTATGCTTTTTTGCCTCTAATGCTATCTTTTTTTCGTAATCCCTCTTGGCCTTCTTTATCCGCGCCTTGCATTTGCTTTGACACTCCTTATGCTGCTTCTTGTTATTTTCAGACGGTTCCTTCTTCCATTTTCTGAAGGCATGTCTTTTAGCCCTAATAGCTTCCTTCACCTCACTTTTCAACCATTCCGGCTGTCTTTTGGAGTTCCGTCTTTCTTTTCTAATTTGTGGAATATGTTTGGCCTGGGCCTCCAGGATGGTATTGTTGAACAGCGTCCATGCCTGTTGTACAGTTTTTACCCTCTCAGTTGTCCCCCTTAAGTTTTTTTTCCACCGTTATTCTCATTTTATCATAGTCTCCTTTTTTTTAAAGTTAAACGCTAATGTATTTGACTTCCTGTGTATAGTTACTTCAAGGTCGATATCAAAACTGATCATATTATGATCACTGTTATCAAGCGGCCCCAGTACCATAACGTCCCTCACGAGATCATGCGCCCCACTAAGGACCAGTCTAGAATTTTTCCTTCTCTCGTCAGCTCCTGCACCAGCTGCTCCATAAAGCTGTCCTTGATTTCATCAAGGAATTGTACCTCTCTAGCATGTCCCGATATCAAAGCAAACAAGGACAAAGAAACTCCAAAGGGGAGGTGGGCGGGTATGTGAGAACAATCAGCCTGCTGTCCTCGGAGAATACCCTCTACAGGTAAGTATCTTCGTTTTCTCAGAGGACAAGCAGGCTACTTGTTCTCACGACTGGGGTATCCCTAGCCCCCAGGCTCACTCAAAAGAACAAGAAAAGGTCAATTGGGCCTCACAACAGCAAGGACATAACAACGATTGACCTATGAAGAACATCTAACTAGGAGTGCAGCCTGGAACAGAATAAAAATGGGCCTAGGGGGGTGGAGTTGGATTCTAAACCCCAAACAGATTCTGCAGCACCAACTGCTCAAACCGACTGTCGCGTCGGGTATCCTGCTGCAGGCAGTAATTAGATGTGAATGTGTGGATTGATGACCACGTCGCAGCCTTGCAAATCTCTTCTATAGTGGCTGACTTCAAGTGGGCCACTGACGCTGCCATGGCTCGAACACTATGAGCCGTGACATGACCCTCAAGAGTCAGCCCAGCTTGGGCATAAGTGAAGGAAATGCAATCTGCTAGCCAATTGGAAATGGTGCGTTTCCCCGACTACAACTCCCTTCCTGTTGGGATCGAAAGAAGCAAACATTTGGGCGGACAGTCTGAAGGGGTTTGTCTGCTCCACACAGAAGGCCAATGCTCTCTTGCAGTCCAATGTATGCAACTGACGTTCAGCAGGGCAGGTATGAGGACGGGGAAAAAATGTTGGCAAGACAATTGACTGGTTCAGATGGAACTCCAACACCACCTTCGGCAAGAACTTAGGGTGTGTACGGAGGACTACTCTGTTATGATGAAACTTAGTATAGGGAGCATGGGCTACCAAGGCTTGAAGCTCACTGACTCTACGAGTTGAAGTAACAGCCACCGAGAAAATGACCTTCCAGGTCAAATACTTCAGATGGCAGAATCCAGTGGCTCAAAAGCAGGTTTCATCAGCTGGGTGAGGACGACATTGAGATCCCATGACATTGGTGAAGGTTTGACAGGGGGCTTTGACAAAAAGCAAAACCTCTCATGAAGCGAGCAATTAAAGTCTTTCCAGAGATAGGCTTACCCTCTACATGATAATGAAAAAGCACTAATTGCAATAAGATGAACTCTTACGGAGTTGGTCTTGAGGACAAGAGCGAGGATATAGGGCCTTGCTATCACACCAGACAGCAAACCTCCTCCATTTGAAAGAGTAACAGCTCTTCGTGGATTCTTTCCTGGAAGCAAGCAAGACTCGGGAGACACCCTCAGAAAGACCCAAGGAGAAGTCTAAGCCCTCAACATCCAGGCCATGAGAGCCAGAGGTTGGGATGCAGAAGCGCCCCCTCGTTCTGAGTAATGAGGGTTGGAAAACAGTCCACTCGCCACGGTTCTTCGGAGGACAACTCCAGAAGAAGAGGGAACCAAGTCTGACGCGGCCAAAAGGGCTCAATCAGAATCATGGTCCCCCCGTCTTGCTTGAGTTTCAGCAAAATCTTCCCCTCCAGAGGTATGGGAGGACACGCATACAGAAGGTCCTTCCCTCAATACAGGAGAAAGGCATCCGACGCTAGTCCGCCGTGGGCCTGAACTCTGGAACAGAACTGAGGGACCTTTTGATTGATCTGAGTGGCAAAAAGATCCACCAAGGGGGTGCCCCACTCTCGGAAGATCGACGCCCGAGTTGAGCAACCACTCGTGAGGTTGCATAATCCTGCTCAATCTGTCGGCCAGACTGTTGTTTACGCCTGCCAGATACGTGGCTTGGAGAAACATGCCATGCTGGCGTGTCCAAAGCCACATCTGGACAGCTTCCAGACACAGGGGGTGAAATCCGGTGCCCCCCTGCTTGTTGATGTAGTACATGGCAACCTGGTTCTCTGTCCGAATTTGAATGATTTGATAGGACAGCCGATCACTGAAAGCCTTTAGAGCGTTCCAGACCGCTCGCAACTCCAGGAGGTTGATTTGAAGACCTCTTTCCTGGAGGGACCAAACTCCTTGAGTGTGAAGCCCATCGACATGGGCTCCCCACCCAAGAAGGGATGCATCCGTTGTCAGCATTTTTTGAGGCTGAGGAATTTGGAAAGGACGTCCCAAGACCAGATTGGATCGAATAGTCCACCATTGCAGGGAATTGTGAAAAGCGGTGGACAGCTGGATCACATCTTCTAGATCCCCTGTGGCTTGATACCACTGAGAAGCTAGGGTCCATTGAGCTGATCTCATGTGAAGACGAGCCATGGGAGTCACATGAACTGTGGAGGTCATATGACCTAGAAGTCTCAAGATCTGCCGAGCTCTGATCTGCTGAGATGCTCTGGCCATGGAGACAAGAGACAGAAGATTGTCTGCCCTCACCGCTGGGAGATAGGCATGAGCCGTTTGTGAGTCCAGCAGAGCTCCTATGAATTCTACTACTACTACGACGTTTCAGCTCTTCCTCTCTCCAATCATCACCTGATCACCTTTACACTTCACCCCCCCTCCAGCCCCGTCCAACTCTAACCACTACCTCCAGGAATCTCCAGGCTCTTGACCATCCCACCTTATCCTCTAGTATTTCTAATCTCCTCCCCTCCATCAAGTCCTCCGAGTCTGTCGACAAGGCTGTCACCGCTTACAATGCCACTCTCTCCTCTGCTCTGGACACCCTCGCACCATCCATATCCCGTCCCACAAAGCATACTAATCCCCAGCCTTGGCTGACCCCTTGCATCCGCTACCTTCTTTCCTGCACCTGATCTGCCGAACGCCTCTGGAGGAAATCTCTCACTCATTCAGATTTCCTTCACTACAAATTCATGCTATCCTCCTTCCACTCCTCCCTATTCCTTGCCAAACAGGACTATTACACCCAATTGACCAATTCTCTCAGCTCCAACCCTCGTTGTCTCTTCGCCACCCTTAACTCCCTCCTCAAAGTGCCCTCTGCTCCCACCCCCCCTCGCTCTCTCCTCAATCACTGGCCGATTACTTCCGCGACAAGGTGCAAAAGATCAACCTTGAGTTCACTAGCAAGCCATCTCCTCCTCTTCACCCTTCAACCTTCTCCCTCAACCAACCAACCCAGGCCTCCTTCTCCTCCTTTCCTGACATCACCGAGGAGGAAACCGCTCGCCTTCTTTCCTCCTCGAAATGCACCACCTGTTCCTCTGATCCCATCCCCACCAACTTACTTACCACTATCCCTCATACTTTCACCCCCTCCATCTGTCATATCCTCAACCTCTCTCTCTCCACTGCAACTGTCCCTGACACCTTCAAGCACGCCGTAGTCACACCTCTCCTCAAAAAACCATCACTTGACCCTACCTGTCCCTCCAACTACCGCCCCATCTCCCTCCTACCCTTCCTCTCCAAAATACTTGAGCGTGCCGTTCACAGCCGCTGCCTTGATTTTCTCTCCTCTCATGCCATCCTCGATCCACTTCAATCCGGTTTTCGCCCTCTTCACTCAACAGAAACAGCACACTCTAAAGTCTGTAATGACCTGTTCCTTGCCAAATCCAGAGGCCACTACTCCAGCCTCATCCTCCTCGATCTATCCGCCGCTTTTGACACTGTCAATCATGATTTACTCCTTGCCACACTGTCCTCATTTGGGTTCCAGGGCTCTGTCCTCTCCAGGTTCTCCTCCTATCTCTCCCACCGCACCTTCAGAGTTCACTCTCATGGATCTTCCTCCACCCCCATCCCATTATCTGTTGGTGTTCCCCAGGGATCTGTCCTTGGACCCCTTCTCTTCTCAATCTACACCTCTTCCCTGGGCTCCCTGATCTCATCTCATGGCTTCCAGTATCATCTCTATGCTGATGACACCCAGCTGTATCTCTCCACACCAGACATCACCGCGGAGACCCAGGCAAAGGTATCGGCCTGCTATTCTGACATTGCTGCCTGGATGTCCAACCGCCACCTGAAACTGAACATGTCCAAGACCGAGCTCATCGTCTTTCCACCAAAACCCACTTCTCCTCTTCCTCCACTTTCTCTCTCAGTTGATAACACCCTCATCATCCCCGTCTCATCTGCCCGCAACCTCGGAATCATCTTCAACTCCTCCCTCTCCTTCTCCGCGCAAATCCAGCAGATAGCCAAGACCTGTCGCTTCGTCCTCTTCAACATCAGCAAAATTCGCCCTTTCCTCTCTGAACACACCACTCGAACTCTGGTCCACACTCTCATTACCTCTCGCCTTGACTACTGCAACCTACTCCTCACCGGCCTCCCTCTTAGCCATCTATCCCCCCTTCAATCTGTTCAGAACTCTGCTGCACGCCTTATATTCCGCCAGAACCGATATACTCATATCACCCCTCTCCTCAGGTCACTTCACTGGCTTCCAATCAGATACCGCATTCAGTTCAAGCTTCTCCTTCTTACCTACAAATGCACTCAGTCTGCTGCCCCTCACTACCTCTCTACCCTCATCTCCCCTTACGTTCCCGCCCGAAACCTCCGTTCACAGGACAAATCCCTCCTCTCAGTACCCTTCTCCACCACCGCCAACTACAGGCTCCGCTCATTCTGCCTCGCCTCACTCTATGCCTGGAACAACCTTCCTGAGCCCTTACGCCAAGCCCCCCTCCCTGCCCATCTTCAAGTCTTTGCTTAAAGCCCACCTCTTCAATGTTGCTTTCGGCACCTAACTCTCACCTTTCAGGAAATCCAGACTGCCCCAATTTGACTGCCCCTATCGGACTGACTGTTCACTTGTCCTTTAGACTGTAAGCTCTTTGAGCAGGGACTGTCCTTTATGTTAAATTGTACAGCGCTGCGTAACCCTAGTAGCGCTTTAGAAATGTTAAGTAGTAGTAGTATTCAACATTTTAAAGCGCTACCAGGGTTGCGCAGCACTGTACAATTAACAAAGAAGGACAGTCCCTGCTCAAAGGAGCTTACAATCTAATGGACAAAAAGTGCAGTCAATCAAGATTGAGGCAATCTAGATTTCCTGGATAGAGGTACAATGGTTAGGTGCCGAAAGCGACATTGAAGAGGTGGGCTTCGAGCAAGGATTTGAAGATGGGTAGAGGGGGCTTGGCGTATGGGCTCAGGGAGTTTATTCCAAGCATAGGCGAGGCAGAAAGGGCGGAGTCTGGAGTTGGCGGTGGTGGAGAAGGGTACTGAGAGGAGGGATTTGTCCTGTGAGCGGAGGTTACAGGTAGGAGCGTAAGGGGAGGTGAGGGTAGAGAGGTAGCGAGAGGCAGCAGATTAAGTGCATTTGTAGGTTAGTAGGAAAAGCTTGAACTGTATGCGGTACCTGATCAGAAGCCAGTGAAGTGACTTGAGGAGAGGGGTGATATGAGCATATCGGTCTAGGCGGAAGATAAGACGCACAGCAGAGTTCTGAACGGATTGAAGGGGGGATAGATGATTAAGTGGGAGGCCAGAGAAAAGTAGGTTGCAGTAGTCAAGGCAAGAGGTAATAATGAGAATGGATGAGAGTTCGGGTGGTGTGCTCTGAAAGGAAAGGGCGAATTTTGCTGATGTTATAGAGAAAGAAGCAACAGGTCTTGGCTGTCTGCTGGATATGGGCAGAGAAGGAGAGGGAGGAGTCAAAGATGACTCCGAGGTTGCGGGCAGATGAGACGGGGAGGATGAGGGTGTTGTCGACTGAAAAAGAGAGTGGAGGGAGAGGGGAAGTGGGTTTGGGTGGGAAGACAATAAGCTCGGTCTTGGCCATGTTCAGTTTCAGGTGGCGGTTGGACATCCAGGCAGCAATGTCGGATAAGCAGGCTGATACTTTGGCCTGGATTTCCGCAGTGATGTCTGGTGTGGAGAGATAAAGCTGGGTGTCGTCAGCATAAAGATGATATTGGAAACCATGAGATGAGATCAGCGAGCCCAGGGAAGAGGTGTAGATTGAAAAAAGAAGGGGTCCAAGGACAGATCCCTGAGGAACTCCAACAGAGAGCGGGATGGGGTGGAGGAAGATCCATGAGAGTGTACTCTGAAGGTACGGTGGGAGAGATAAGAGGAAAACCAGGAGAGGACAGAGCCCTGGAACCTAAATGAGGATAGTGTAGCAAGAAGTAAATTATGATTGACAGTGTCAAAAGCGGCAGATAGGTTGAGGAGGATGGAGTAGTGACCTTTGGATTTGGCAAGGAACAGGTCATAACAGACTTTAGTGAGTGCCGTTCCTGTCGAGTGTAGAAGGGCAAAAACCAGATTGAAGTGGATCGAGGATGGCATGAGAGGAGAGAAAATCAAGGCAGCGGCTGTGAACGGCACGATCAAGTATCTTTGAGAGGAAGGGTAGGAGGGAGATGGGGCGGTAGTTGGAAGGGCAGGTAGGGTCAAGTGATGGTTTTTTGAGGAGTGGTGTGACTACAGCACGCTTGAAGAAGTCAGGGACAGTTGCAGTGGAGAGAGAGAGGTTGAGGATATGACAGATGGTGGGGGGTGACAGTAGGAGAGATGGTGTTTAGTAAGTTAGTGGGGATGGGATCAGAGTAACAGGTGGTGCATTTCGAGGAGGAAAGAAGGTGGGCGGTTTCCTCCTTGGTGATATCAGGAAAAGAGGAGGAGGAGGCCTGGGTTGGTTGGTTGAGGGAGTGGGTTAAAGAGTGAGGAATAGGTGGCTTGGTAGTGAATTAGAGGTTGATCTTCTGCACCTTGTCGCGGAAGTAGTCAGCCAGTGATTGAGGGGGGGGGGGGGGGAGCGGAGGGCACTTTGAGGAGGGAGTTAAGGGTGGCGAAGAGACGACGAAGGTTGGAGCAGAGAGAATTAGTCAACTGGGTGTAATAGTCCTGTTTGGCAAGGAATAGGGAGGACTGGAAGGAGGATAGCATGAATTTGTAATGAATGAAGTCACTATGGGTGCGAGATTTCCTCCAGAGGCGTTCAGCAGATCAGGCGCAGAAGCGAAGGTATCGGATGCAAGGGGTCAGCCAGGGCTGGGGATTAGTACGCCTTGTGGGACGGGATATGGATGGTGCAAGGGTGTCCAGAGCAGAGGAGAGAGTGGCATTGTAAGTAGAGACAGCCTTGTCGACAGACTCGGAGGACATGATGGACAGGAGGAGATTAGAGATACTAGAGGATAAGGTGGGAGGGTCGACAGCCTGGAGATTCCTGAAAGTAGTGGTTAGTATTGGGCGGGACTGAGGGGATGAAGTGTGAAGGTGATCAGATGATGATCTGAGAGAGGAAGAGCAGAGACGCAGAAATTGGAGGGTGAACAGGTAGAGGAGAGGACGAGGTCAAGACAATGGCCAGTTTGGTGAGTAGGGGTGGTGGAGCTCAGCTGGAGGTTGAAGGAGGATGTCAGAGTGAGGAACTAAGAAGCGTAAGAGTCGGATGGGTCGTCAGCGTGTATGTTAAAGTCTCCAAGAATGAGGGATGGAGATGAGGGTTCAAGAAAAACAGAGAGCGAGGCATCGAAGTCAGTAAGGAAGGAATAGGGGGACATCAGGGGGGGCGGTAAATGACTGCAACTCTGAGTGGCAGCGGGTAGAATAGACAGATGGAGTGAACTTCAAAGGATAAGAAGCAGTGAGACTGTGGTAGGAGGAGGGGTTGAAAACTACAGGAGGGCGAAAGTAGAAACCCCGACGCCCCCTCCACGGCCAACTGGGTGGGGAGTGTGGGAGAAAGGTAACCTCCATGGCATAGAACCGCGACTGAGGCAGAGTCGTCGGGGGTGAGCCAGGTTTCAGTTAGGGCGAGCAGTTGAAGGGAACAGGAGATGAAGAGACCATGGGTGAAGGGAAGTTTGTTGCAGACCGAGCGGGCATTCCACAGAGCACACGAGAAAGGGAGGGAAGAGGGGGGGAGGAGGGGAATAGAGATGAGATTGGAGACATCGCGGAATCGTTTGCATGGATAGAATGAGGAGAGGTGTTTGCATGGATAGGACCAGGATTGGGATTAATGTCCCCAGCGGAGAGCAGGAGGAGTAAGAGTACGGAGAAGAGTAGGAGAGGTACGACGACAGTGACAAAGGCGAGATACTCAGATGAAAAGAAGGAAGGAAATGTTAAAGGTTGAGAGCTGAGAACAAGGAAGAGGAAAAAAGAGATGGTGAGATGATGAATACAGATGGTGGACAATGTGTTCCTGCAGTGTACAGTGGTTTAAGATGGAGAAAAAAATTAGGAAGGGACAGTGCCAAGAAGAAAAATTGTACTGGAGCCATAAGTAGTAAATGAGAGAAAAGTAGATGTAAAGAGAAAAATGGAACGGTGCACGGCACCTAGAGCGGAGGCCCTGAGTGGATCGGTGTGGACCTGGGAGTCACCCTGGAGAAGGCTGTAAATGATATGCAGATGAGCTGCAAGTCCTCCATAGCACCTGAAAGGCAGCCGGTGGTAGAGCTGGGCACCTCTCAGCTGAGGAAAAGGCTTACCAGGGGTTAGGCCGAAGCCAGAATTCCTCCCCCTGAGGTTGCCTGATCCTAGCCAAAAAGCACCTGGAAACCCTGGCACTTGGAGCGAGGGCCCTGGGAAGATCGGGGTGGACCTGGGAGTCACCCCGGATACAGCTGTGAGGAATTCTAGTTTCTGAACTGGAAGGAGATGGGACTTTGGGTAATTTATGACAAACCCGAGTAGCTACAGGAGTTGAATAGTCATCTGCATAGACTGTAGAGCTCCTGCCTAAGAGGTGTTCTTCACCAGCCAATCGTCGAGGTAAGGGAACACGCGCACTCCCAGTCTTCGTAGCGATGTTGCAACCACCACCAGGCATTTTGTAAACACCCTGGGCGCAGAGGCGAGCCCAAAGGGCAGCACACAATTATGGAAGTGTCGAGTTCCCAGACGAAATCGAAGATACTTCCTGTGAGCTGGAAGTATCGGGATGTGTGTATAAGCATCCTTTAAGTCCAGAGAGCACAGCCAATCGTTTTTCTGAATCATGGGAAGAAGGGTGCCCAGGGAAACCATCCTAAACTTTTCTCGGACTAGATATTTGTTTAGGGCCCTTAAGTCTCAGATGGGACGAATCCCCCCCCCCCCCCCCCCCCCCAGTTTTCTTTTGCACAAGAAGTACCTGGAATAGAATCCCAGCCCTTCTTGCCCTGGTGGAACAGGCTCGACCGCATTGGCGCTGAGAAGGGAGGAGAGTTCCTCTGCAAGTACCTGCCTGTGCTGGAAGCTGAAGGACTGAGCTCCCGGTGGGCAATTTGGAGGTCTGGAGATCAAATTGAGGGAGTACCCTGACCGGACTATTTGAAGAACCCACCGGTTAACAAGAGGTCACCTTTGGTGAAAATATTTTAACCTCTCCCCGACCGGAAGATCGTCCGGCACAGGTACTTTTATGGCGGCTATGCTCAGCTGGAGCCAGTCAAAAGCCCATCCTTTGCTTTTGCTGGGGAGCTGCAGGGGTCTGTCTGGGCGCACGCTGTTGACGCGAACGAGCGCGCTGGGGCTGAGCCTGAGAAGGCTATCGGGAAGGTGGATTGTACCTACACTTATTGTAAGCATAGAGCAGTCCTCCTTCCCCTGAAAAACCTTCTACCTGTGGCGGTGGATGCCGAAGGCGTCCGGTGGGAGAGTTTGTCAAGGGCGGTTTCCTGCTGGTGGAGCTGCTCTACCACCTGCTTGACTTTCTCGGCAAAAATATTATCCCCCCAGCAAGGAAGACGCAAGCTGCTGCTGGGTTCGATTGTCCAAGTCAGAGGCGTGCAGCCATTAGAGTCTGCGCATCACTATACCTTGAGCAGCGGATCTGGATGCCACATCAAAAGTATCGTAAATACCCCTGGAGAGGAATTTGCAACACGCCTTCAGCTGCCTGACCACGTCCTGAAAAGGCCTGGTGTGCTCCACAGGGAGCTTATTCACCAAGTCCACCAGTTGCTTCACATTGTTCCGCATGTGAATGCTCGTGTAGAGCTGGTAAGACTGAATTTTGGACACGAGCGTAGAGGACTGATAGGCCTTCCTCCCAAAAGAGTCCAGAGTTCTAGATTCTCGTCCCAGGGGCGCCGAGGCGAAATCTCTAGAACTCTTGGCTCTCTTGAGAGCGGAATCCACAACCATAGAGTCGTGAGGTAACTGAGTCCTCATCAACTCAGGTTCTCCATGAATCCGATACTGGGACTCAGCTTTTTGGGGGATGGTGGGATTAGATAGTGGTTTCATCCAGTCTCACCCACAGACATTTCCCGGATAAATGAATAGAAAGAAAGACTCTCCAGGGGAGAAAGCTTTCTTTCTGGGGAAGGAGTAAGATCAGAGGGAAGACCACAAGACTCCTCAGAAGAGAAATACCTGGGATCCTCCTCTTCTTCCACGAGGCATCCTCCTCGGTATCGGACAAGAGTTCTCTGACTGCAGTTCGAAACTGGGCCCGTCTCGATGCCGAGGAACCACGTCCTCGATGACGATGTTGACTCCTGTGCCAGCGGTGATGAAGCTCCCTCCAGCGATGTCAACGGGGAGTCGACCTGGGTGGCAGCCGACGCCAATACCGCAAGGAGTACCAGCGTCGGAGACCGCATCACAGGCACAGAGCCAGCCGCTGCTTCCATCGACGGTATCGAAGGGGCAAGCACCCCCAGTACTGGAACAGACTGACGCAGCAGGCTTTCCAGGAGACCTGGGAGAATGGCTCGGAGGCACTCGTTCAGAGTCTCTGCCGGGAAAGGCTGTGGGGCCGGTGTAGGAGCCAGAGGTAGAATCTGCAAGGGATTAGGAGGCGGTACCGGGCTGTCTGAAGACTGACACCTCTTGAATGGAGGGTGAGCGGTCCTCCCGGCGTCAACGCTTCCTGGGTGCCAAATCCTTCAACGCCCCGCAGCTCCCGGTACCGTGTCTAGGGGGAGACCGATGGCAATGCTTTTTAGCCTTCGCTTGAGGCACGGCATCGGTACTCCTCGGTACCGACGAGGACGTAGAATCCATATACCTCCTCGGGGTCGGGTCCGAAAGAGGTCGGTCCCAGTGGGCCTGCACAGCAGGACTCTTCGAGGCAGGTGGAGACCCACTCGATGGCTCACTGCTCCCAGCGTGTGGTGGTCTCCGGATAGCCATTACCTGCGCTCCCGATGTCTATGCCATCTCCGGTGCCGACATCGACGACCACGGTACCGATGTCAATGTCGAGGAACCGGGCAAAGCTCCAAACAGACGGTCCCGCTGAGCTAATCTCGACACTTGTGTCCACTTTTTAAGGCTAAGATACAACTTACACGCGTCTGGGTGATGGTCGGGCCCAAGGCACTGGATACACCACGAGTGGGGATCGGTACCTGAGATTGCCCGGTTGCATCGACCGCACTTCTGGAAGCCGCTGGGAATCCTCGATGTCATGGACAAAAAATAGTGGCAGCGAAGTCAAAATTCTCGATGGTGCCAAAAGAAGGGCACAAAAGGGAGAAACATGTACGTGCGACCTAAGAGGGCTGCGACAGGAACTAAAGGAATCTTAAGAGGGGGGGGGGGGGGGGGGGACTCAAAGCAATAAGGAATTTTTTTTTAAAAAGAAAACAGCTCCACAGAGCAAAACGAAAGAAAAAAGCGGAAAAAAGACTGCGAAACTAAGGCTCTTTTCAGGGGCACATGGAGAGAGACCGCGCACTCGAAGGCTCTAGCAAGCTTTGTTGCTAGGAAGATTTCTGTTTGAGGGGGCTGCCGTGGACGCCACCCAGTCGTGAGAACAAGCAGTCTGCTTGTCCTCGGAGAAATATCCTTAATAGATCACCTTGGCTTTCAATAGACTGAACTTTTTCAAACAGTGAAACATCTTACACAAGGTAAAAAAAATCTACGTGCCCCATCCCAAGCTATGCTGCTGGTGTTATCATGGCTTTCTTCACTAAAGTGGATCGGGTCCTTGGGAATAAGGATAACTCCTTGGAATGTGCCAACCTATTTCAAACAACACAAATTTGGGACAGCTTTGAACAGGTTGGTAAGGAGGAGACTACTATTCGAAATCTTTCCAAGAAAAACTACTTCTTGGCTATGCTAGTGACTTCACCATCCAAGGACATAAGTTTATGTGCACTAGCCATCCACCTTATCTCTTGGGAAGATGTGTAGGAGTGTGCCTTATAGAGACAGTCTCTCCGGTACATATGTGAAACACAGAGGGGAGTTTGGTACCATCAGGCCTGTGACTGATAGGAGATTCTTGCTGGAAGATCACAAGGTCTCATTGTCACGACCAGGGGGATTTCTCCTGGACAGAGGTACATGATTGATCCATGTGCGTCACCTGACCCAGAGGAATGCCAATGCTGGGCATAGGAAAGAGAAAGAGAAGATTGCCTGCTGTATAGTTCTCTCTCAGAAGAGCTAGAGACTAATTTGCCTAAACACCTGTGAACTGTAATTCCTTGTGCAGAGTACTGCACAAAGTCCAGTTCAGTCAGCACTATGGCTTCCTCAAAGACTCTGTAACCAGTTGCACAGAGCAGGGACCTTGGACTATTCCTGATCATCAAGGGCTTGCAGGTATTCCTACTAGAGCCTAGAGAAGCTGATTCTTCACATCACCTGAAGTCTGGGACCTACGGACCCCAAGGGTGAGTTTGCAGGAATTTTTCCTCATCTGCTTGGGATTTAGTTTGGTTTGCCTGTGACTGGTTACAACAGACCTGTGGCTGTTAGCCTAATTCTGTTGCTGTTGGTAATCTTTTCTCAGGGTATTACAGCTGTATAGTTACTCACATATATTTTCTATCTATTGGTGTCATAACCTGTATATTTTTGGTAGTTACATATTTTTGCAACTTGCTTTGCATTTTGCCATATTATGTTTATATCTATAATAAATAGTATATTTCCCATTTAGTCATTATTCCTTTCACTGGTGCAAAACCTGACAAGAGGGCTACATTAGGTATTCATCATATTCCTTAGCAAACGAATGCTGAATAAGTAATTTTCTGTTATCCTACAATGCCTTACACTTTAATCTACCAGTTCAATGTCTACTAACTTGTCCATTATTGAAGTTTCACTTGATCCTACATTGCTGTCCAACTATTGTTCAATTCCATCACTTCCACTGTTGGTCTAAAATCTAATGTGCAGTCTTACATAAGTACATAAGTAATACCACACTGGGAAAAGACTTTGGTCCATCGAGCCCAGCATCCTGTCCACGACAGCAGCCAATCTAGGCCAAGGGCACCTGGCAAGCTTCCCAAACGTACAAACATTCTACATATGTTATTCCTGGAATTGTGGAGGAGTGGCCTAGTGGTTAGGGTGGTGGACTTTGGTCCTGGGGAACTGAGGAACTGAGTTCGATTCCCACTTCAGGCACAGGCAGCTCCTTGTGACTCTGGGCAAGTCACTTAACCCTCCATTGCCCCAGGTACAAATAAGTACCTGTATACAATATGTAAGCCGCATTGAGCCTGCCATGAGTGGGAAAGCGTGGGGTACAAATGTAACAAAAATAAAAAAATAAAAATTTAGTGGTGGTTTATGGACTTTTCCTTTAGGAAACCGTCTAACCCCTTTTTAAACTCTGCTAAGCTAACCGCCTTCACCACGTTCTCCGGCAACAAATTCCAGAGTTTAATTATGCATTGGGTGAAGAAAACGTTTCTCTGATTTGTTTTAAATTTACTACACTGTAGTTTCATCGCATGCCCCCTAGTCCTAGTATTTTTGGAAAGCATGAACAGACGCTTCACATCCACCTGTTCCACTCCACTCATTATTTTATATACCTCTATCATGTCTCCCCTCAGCCGTCTCTTCTCCAAGCTGAAAAGCCCTAGCCTCTTTAGTCTTTCTTCATAGGGAAGTTGTCCCATCCCTGCTATCATTTTAGTCGCCCTTCGCTGCACCTTTTCCAATTCTACTATCTCTTTCTTGAGATGCGGCGACCAGAACTGAACACAGTACTCAAGGTGCGGTCGTACCATGGAGCGATACAACGGCATTATAACATCCTCACACCTGTTTTCCAAAATTTCCTAATAATACCCAACATTCTATTCGCTTTCCTAGCCGCAGCAGCACACTGAGCAGAAGGTTTCAGTGTATTATCGACGACGACACCCAGATCCCTTTCTTGGTCCATAACTCCTAACGTAGAACCTTGCATGACGTAGCTATGATTCGGGTTCTTTTTTCCCCATATGCATCACCTTGCACTTGCTCACATTAAACGTCATCTGCCATTTAGCCGCCCAGTCTCCCAGTCTCGTAAGGTCCTTCTGTAATTTTTCACAATCCTGTCGCAAGTTAACGACTTTGAATAACTGTCATCAGCAAATTTAATTACCTCGCTACTTACTCCCATCTCTAAATCATTTATAAATATATTAAAAAGCAGCGGTCCTAGCACAGACCCCTCTGAGGAACCCCACTAACTACCCTTCTCCATTGTGAATACTGCCCATTTAACCCCACTCTCTGTTTCCTATCCTTCAACCAGTTTTTAATCCACAATAGGACATTTCCTTAGACCAACTGGATGATTCCCTCAACTGATCTGGTATTCTGAATCTATTCCAATTTGGTATTAGAAGTGCACAGCACTGAAACCTTGCTACTGTCCACTTTGATACTCTTGGTCACAGCTTTGTTCTTTGAACATATACAAAATACCATAAAGACAACATTTCCTCACTCTTTAACACTTACCAATCTTACTCGTCCAGCATCTTCAATTGTTGTCTTTTCAGGTGTAGTTTTGATTTGCTTTAATCCTCTTTCAAATCACTCCAGGTCTACAATAGTAAAGGTTGGTGTTCCACAAGGCTCTGCTCTTTTGGCTGTAACTTGTTTCTTGTACCCCTTTGTTGGGAATTTCATGAGTTGACTGTGCACTACCATATGCGGATGACATTCAATTCTTTTTCTCTTTTGATACCAATCCAGACCGCTATTGCCAAACTCCAGATTGTATTTGTCAGTTTCATAGCTGACAATGAATGTTGCTACAACTAAAGTGATTGTTGACGGCTATATGGTTCTTTTAGATGCCCCACCTATCATATCGATAAATCATGACAGCAGGTATACAGTCTGGGTGTTAGTCTCGACTCCACACGGTCTATGAAGCCACATATTAGAGCAGTCACACAGGACTATTTACTCAAAAACTAAACTGTAAAAACTAATCTCTCATACTTAAAGATGATGCACTGCCCTTCAGAGTATGATTTTATCCAAAATTACCACCATATAACCTCTACAAGTGATAATGAATGCAGCAAAATGATTAACTGGAGCATCATCTTCTCAACACATTATAATTTTTCTGTATGGCCTTCACTTGTTGCCATTACAGTTCAGAATAAGGTTCATGGTTCTCCTTTTGATGTAAAGACCTTGAAGCAGAATTCCCCTTATTTGTTCATTTTCCTCAAGGTTCCTTCAATCATAAAATGTAGTGGTCTCTACCTTCATTAAAAGAAGTTCACTTTGCTGAACCAGGTCCTGTTCCTTTTCAAATGTGGGATCTGCTTACATATGTTTACATAAATTGAGGGTTCTTTAGTGTATGAAAAATATTTTAGAGGTTCCCCCATAGTAAAAGTTTGAGAGTCACTGATCTAGTTTAAGCAGTTGTGTACAGAAGCTTAGGTATCCCTGGCTAACTGTTTTCCCTCACTGAGCAGAATGTGATCCAACATTTCCATGATACAAAGTTGGACCACTTTCTGCTAATGTCAGTGCATAGTTGCTATTTATTGGCAGTGTTTTACAGATTCAAAATAAGAAAGCAGCAAACATAGCAGGCACAAATGTTTGGGCACTCTTTCAGTCACCATGGTGCACCATTTTAAACAGTGACCTGTATGGGAGAGTTGTCAGGAGACATTTTCTATCACCTCATCATAAAACCCATTTTAAGAATGCAAAAGAACTCTGCTACAATAACTTTCAGACTTATCAAAGTACTTTGGACTGAGGAAACCAAATGGATCTCTTTAGCAACAACCACAAGATCCTCTCCCTCCATATGTGTTAAGCATTTGAAAAACACATCAACTTTGGAGGTAGATCTCATAATTTGAGGTTGTGTGGTAGCTGGTGGCACAGGAAAATGTGTGGGTAGAAGGGAAGAATGGATTCAACTAAATATTCTAGAAGCTAATATTCTATAGTAAATGGAGAAATTGAAGCTGAAAAGGTACTTTCAGCAAGACAGAAATATAAAAGAACACCTCAAAAACCATAAAGTATTTACAGGAAATAAAGATGAACGTTTAAGAACTGTGTTCAGTCCCTAGACTTGACAATTATGAAAATCTGTGAAGATCTCTCCCACATGCAGAGCATGCAAGATTCTGTGCTAGATTGGGAAAAATTTGGAATGCAAAAGACAAAAACACTTAGCTGGTTATAGCAAACATCTGGAAACTATGTCTGCCAAAGGACATGTTAGAAAGTACTGACTGAAAGAGTGCCCAAACATTTGTGCCTGTTATGTTTGCTGCTTTCTTATTTTGAATCTGTAAAACACTGCCAATAAATAGCAACTATGCACTGACATTAGCAGAGAGTGGTCCAACTTTGTACCATGGAAATGTTGGATCACATTCTGCTCAGTGAGGGAAAACAGTTAGCCAGGGATACCTAAGCTTCTGTACACAACTGCTTAAACTAGATCAGTGACTCTCAAACTTTTACTATGGGGGAACCTCTAAAATATTTTTCATACACTAAAGAACCCTCAATTTATGTAAACATATGTTCATACAGATTCTACAATTTTTTGAGGAATCCCTGAAGTTTGCAGACCCAATTTGGGAATCAGTGAACTAGATACACATCTGCTTGAACACCTCAGTTTAGCAAGAGATACATATCATTACAGATGTTAGATATTACATTTCCTCCAAAAGTTATAAAGGCTTCGCATGAGTTGAACACAGATGACAGATTTTCTACTCAGTTCTTACCCACAAATTATGATAGGGATCCGTCTTATTGCCTGGATCATATATAAGGCAATTCCCACCATAGTCCCTTTCTGGCAAGGCAACTCCTAGTTTTGGATCTATGAATTTCATGAACTGTCTCCCATCATGAACTGTCTGAAAAATAGATAATTCAAAAATACAATTACTCAGATGTTAAGTATGTAACAATGTCATCTGAAATTTGCTCATTTAACAAAATGAATTACTGTCAACAGCATGTGCTATAAACTGTTTAAAGCATTATTTCTCATATGTTTTCTACAGACAGCAGGATTGATCAGGCATAAAAGTGGGAGACATCATTCAGTGACATTTGTAAAGTTCTGAGCATGCTATACGTAGGAACAGTCACAAAGTCATAGCTCATTCCATAGCTCCAAGAAGGAACACATCTCTAAGGGGAGGATTGCGTAGCCAAATCAAACCTGCTGTCTACAGAGAACACCTATAACACATGATAAAACAACCTTGCATGTTGACAGAAAAGGCATTGAGTCAGGCACACCACTGAGCAACTCCCAAGCTCAGGGTCTGGTGTTCATTACAGAATCTAAGACTGGATGACAGATAATTAAGGGTGGGCAATGTTTAAAAATTAACAGCAATTAATCATGTGATTAAAAATTTTAATCACACAATTGTGCTTAATCACAGCATGCATTTTGGTCACATACTTTTCAATTTTTTAACGCTGACCCAAACATCCTTTTGACCAAATGCTCAGCATGGCTGAATATTCTTCACAACATGCTGTGATAATCAGTTAGCACTGAATTTGAATAAAAAGTCACAGTGCTAGGTAAATCCAGTGCTTTACATGTACTAGTCTTAACTGCTGAATGCTGTGATCCCTGTGCTAACAGGTTCATTATCTAGTGGTCTTGTTCAATTCAGTCCTATGTGACCACATACAAATAATGCAGTACAGTCTTATTTTAAACTTAGACTTAAGTAAACAAAAACCTTGTCTACTGATGACATCAGGTCTGTATTACAAGCATGTACTTAAAGTTAAATGATGATTGTTTATTGGTCTGCCTGGAGTTACTTTAAGAGCTCTGCAAAAGCATCCTGTTTGCTCAATTGTAACAGGCATTAAATGGCAAGATCTCTTCTTTAGTTTGTCATCTTTATATCGTCTGCCATTTATCTATGCTCTCAACATCCAAGCCGTGAGGGAAGGGATTGGAGGTTGGAATACAGAACGGACCCAAAGTTATAAGGGTCAGAAAACAGTCCAATCCCCATGGATGTTTGGAGGACAACTTCAAAAGTAGAGGGAACCAGATCTACCTCAGCTTCAACAAAGTCGTCCCTACTAGAGGAACAGAAGGATAAACATACAGTAGACCCTCCTCCCAATGCAGGAAGAAGGCATCTGATGCTAAGCCTGTCGTGTGACCTGAGCCTGGAGAAGTACTGAGGGACTTTGTTGTTTAGGTGAGTGAAAGAGATCCACTGAAGGGGTGCTCCACACTCAGATCTCTGGGGCTATGCCCATATTGAGAGACCAATTGTGTGGTTGCATGACCCTGCTCAACCTGGTTTGTCAGACAATCATTTCCCACTAGATATGTGGCTCTGAGCACCATGATGTAAGTTAGAGCCCACTTCTGAATCGAGGATTAGGTGAAAAGTTCATCAAGGGTAGATGAATGCCAAAATCTCACGAAGGGAACAACAGTACAAAGACAGTGGGAAGTGGGCCAATGACTCAAGAGGCCAGGACAACAGTCTGGTGTCTAAAATAATTATTAAAGATTTGAACACAGATCTATGTTTCTGCCACAGGCCTGCCTCAGGAGTCAAACACAAAACATTAAAAATACTGGTCAATACAAATATATAAAATGTAAGAGCACATCAGGTTATTATAACTAACATATAAACCATAATATATATCCAAGTATAAAACATTTATAAATACTGATCAGTAAAAACATAAAATATCAGATTAAATTAATCGGAACATAAATAATAAAGTGACAAGGATCCTTTTATGAGTTTCTTTAATTTTCTGTTTTTTCTATTAACTATTTGTATTATTACACACTCTTCTGTTAATATTATTGGTTTATGGACTTTTCATTTGTTGTAACAATGCATCATTGCATTATATTATTTATTGTATCATTTGTTTACGTTTTCTTATATTTTTAGACTCCTGAGGCAGGCCATAGGCCGAAACACGATGCCGTGACAAGTCTTTTTATCAATAAATCATCCTTAAAAGTATCAAGGTTGTCCCTTTTGTTTCTGGAGTCCACGGTCGTTTTCCCACTTGTCTCCTGTTGCTGCTTACTTTAAACTTAAGTTGGCTGCTACTTCATCTTATGAGTGATCAGATTTCCCCCTCCATGCCCAGCTTCCTAAATTCTTAGTGTTTCCAATATAATCCTCTCCAACCCTCCCCCCCCCCCCCCCCACACACACACACACACAACTTACTACAGGGGAAACACCTTAAAATTCACACATCATACTATGGTCTTACATAAACTATTTCTGCTGCCTTCCTATTCTGGTCAGCTTGGGACATCTAACCTGAAGACAAAAAGTACTGTACCCTAGCCTATCTTGCTTTTTTAAGTACAATTGTTTAATCACATGTGCATTAAAAAAAAATTGACAGACATGTTCATATACACAGACACACAAAATGGGGAGGGGGGGGAGAGGAAATTTATAAAATGGTGCAAAAAAAAAAAAAAAAAGAAAAAGAAAAGCACATAGCAATATTCTACAAATCATGCCTAAAGTTAGGCATGGTCTATAGAATAGCACTTAAGCCCAGGGATCGCGTCTACATTTAGACATGGCCATTTGTTAAAAAGCCAATTGGCACTAAAGCGAATGCTACATACCTGTAGAGGGTATTCTCCGAGGACAGCAGGCTACTACTACTACTTAACATTTCTAGAGCGCTACTAGGGTTACGCAGCGCTGTACAAATTAACAATTAAGGACGGTCCCTGCTCGGAAGAGCTTACAATCTAATGGACGAAATGTCAAGTTGGGGTAGATAAGTTTCCTGAGAAGTGGTGTAGTGATTAGGAGCCGAAGGCGACATTGAAGAGGTGGGCTTTGAGCATTGATCTGAAGATGGGTAGGGAGGGGGCACGGCGTATGGGTTCAGGGAGTGTGTTCCAGGCATGGGGTGAGGCGAGATAGAAGGGACGGAGCCTGGAGTTGGAGGTGGTGGAGAAGGGTACTGAAAGGAGGGATTTGTCTTGAGAGCGGAGGTTACGGGTAGGGATGTAAGGGGAGATGAGGGTAGAGAGGTACGGAGGGGCCGCAGATCGAGTGCATTTGTAGGTGAGTAAGAGAAGCTTGAAATGTATCCAGTATCTGATTGGGAGCCAGTGAAGTGACTTGAGGAGAGGGGTGATATGAGTATATCGGGAAGGCGGAAGATAAGACATGCGGCAGAGTTCTGGATGGACTGAAGGGGAAGTAGATGGCTATGTGGGAGGCCGGTCAGGAGTAGGTTGCAGTAGTCAAGGCGAGAGGTAATGAGAGAGTGGATGATAGTTCGGGTGGTGTGCTCGGAGAGGAAAGGGCGAATTTTGCTGATGTTATAGAGGAAGAAGCGACAGGTCTTGGCTATCTGCTGGATGTGCGCAGAAAAGGAGAGGGAGGAGTCGAAGATGACACCGAGGTTGCGGGCAGATAAGATGGGGACAATGAGGGTGTTCTCAACTGAGATAGAGAGTGAAGGGAGAGGGGAAGTGGGTTTGGGTGGGAAGACAATAAGTTCAGTCTTAGACATATTCAGTTTCAGGTGGCGGTTGGACATCCAGGCAGCAATGTCGGATAAGCAGGCCGAGACTTTGGCCTGGGTATCCGCAGTGATTTCTGGTGTGGAGAGATAAAGCTGGGTGTCGTCGGCATAAAGATGATAGTGGAAACCATGAGAAGAAATCAGGGAGCCTAAGGAAGAGGTGCAGATTGAAAAAAGAAGGGGCCCAAGGACAGATCCCTGAGGAACTCCAACAGAGAGCGGGATAGGGGAGGAGGACGAACCATGAGAGTGTACTCTGAAGGTACGATGGGAGAGATAAGAGGAGAACCAGGAGAGGACAGAGCCCTGGAACCCAAGGGAGGACAGTGTGTCAAGAAGTAGGTTGTGATTGACAGTGTCAAAAGCGGCAGAGAGGTCGAGGAGGATGAGGATGGAGTAGTGACCTTTGGATTTGGCGAGGAATAGGTCATTACAGACTTTAGATAGTGCCGTTTCTGTTGAGTGTAGGGGGCGAAAGCCGGATTGGAGCGGGTCGATGATGGCATGAGAGGAGAGAAAATCAATACAGCAGCTGTGAACGGCGCATTCAAGTATCTTGGAGAGGAAGGGTAGGAGGGAAATGGGTCGGTAGTTGGAGGGACAGGTAGGGTCAAGTGATGGTTTTTTGAGGAGTGGAGTGACCACAGCATGCTTGAAGGTGTCCGGGACAGATGCAGTGGAGAGAGAGAGGTTAAGTATATGACAGATGGTGGGGGTGATGGTAGGAGTGATGGTGTTGAGTAGGTTAGTGGGGATGGGGTCAGAGGAACAAGTGGTGGCTTTCGAGGAGGAGAGGAGATGGGCGATTTCCTCTTCGGTGATAGCAGGAAAGGAGGAGAAGGAGGCCTGGGTAGGTTGGATGAGAGAGTGAGATATAGGCTGAAGAGGAGGAGAGGGAGTAGTGGTGAATTCGAGGTTGATCTTCTGGACCTTGTCACGGAAGTAGTGGGCCAGAGATTGAGGAGAGAGTGAGGGGGGGAGTGGGAGCAGAGGGCACTTTGAGGAGGGAGTTGAGGGTGGCGAATAGACGACGAGGGTTAGAGCTAAGGGAATTGGTCAATTGGATATAATAGTCCTGCTTAGCGAGGAATAGGGAGGATTGGAAGGAGGATAGCATGAATTTGAAGTGAATGAAGTCAGTAAGGGTGCGAGATTTCCTCCAGAGGCGTTCAGCCGAACGGGCGCAGGAGCGAAGGTATCGGGTGCACGGGGTCAGCCAGGGCTGGGGATTGGTACATCTTGTGGGCCGGGAGGTGGACGGTGCAAGGGTGTCTAGAGCAGAGGAAAGAGTGGCATTGTAAGTGGAGACAGCTTTGTCAACGGATGTGGAGGACAAATTGGAAGGGAGGAGATCAGAGATAGTAGAGGATAAGGTGGAGGGGTCAACAGCCTGGAGATTTCTGGACGTAGTAGTTAGTGTTGGGCGAGAGTGAGGGGGAGGGTGCTGAAGTGTGAATGTGATAAGGTGGTGGTCGGAGAGAGGAAGAGGTGAGACGCAGAAAGTGGAGGGTGAGCAAGTAGAAGAGAGGACGAGATCAAGAAAGTGGCCAGATTTGTGAGTAGGGGTGGTGGGGCTCAGTTGGAGGTTGAAGGAGGAGGTAAGAGTGAGGAACTGAGCAACATATGAATCGGAAGGGTTATCAGTGTGGATGTTGAAGTCACCGAGAATGAGGGATGGGGATGAGGGCTCAAGAAAGACGGAGAGCCAGGCATCGAAGTCGGTAAGGAAGGATGGGAAGGATTCATCAGGGGGGCGGTAAATGACTGCAACTCTGAGTGGCAGTGGGTGGAATAGACGGATGGAGTGAACTTCAAAGGATGAGAAGCTGTGAGACTGAGGTAGATGGAGAGGTTGGAAGCTGCAGGCGGGCGAAAGTAGTAGTCCGACGCCGCCACCGCGGCCGACTGGGCGGGGCGAATGGGAGAAAAGATATCCTCCGTGGCATAGGGCTGCGATTGAGGCAGAGTTGTCCGGGGTGAGCCAGGTTTCAGTTAGGGCGAGCAGATGAAGGGAATGGGAGATGAAGAGATCGTGGGTGAAGGGAAGTTTGTTGCAGATTGAGTGGGCGTTCCACAGGGCACACGAGAAGGGGAGGGAGGAGGGGGGAGGAGGGGAGGAGGGGGGAGGAGGGGAATAGGGATGAGATTGGAGATATCGCGGGATTGTTTGCATAGATGAGATGAGGACGAGCACAGGTGTGGGGGACCTGGGTTGGGATTGATGTCACCCGCGGATAGCAGGAGAAGGAGCATGAGAGTGCAGAGAAGGGTGGGTGAGGAAGGGCGACGAAGGCGACGAAGAAGGGATGCGCTTAGGAGGAAAGGGGAAGGGTTCATGGCAGGAAGGAGGTGTTGAAGGTTGAGAGCTAGGAAGGAGGAGGAAGACAGTAGGGATGGAGAGGTGGTGGGGGATAGGGGTAGGTAGGGGAGGGCGGAAGAGGACAGGGATGGGTAGTGAGATCATGTGGAAGACAGCGGTGAGAGGGGGAAAAGATTAGGGAGTGACAGGGCAAGGAATAGGATGTGAATGGGGGCCATGGGTAGTGACTGAGGTGTTCAAAGGGAAGGTAGGTGGGCTGGGAGACAGGCAGGTGATGGTAAGCAGTCGGGCAGGAGAGTGATGAGCTGGTAGGAGGATGGGCTGGGAGGCAGGCGGGTTTCAGGGTGGGTGGTAGACAGTCAGGTGATTGGTGGTAAGTCAATGATTGGCTAGTGGTCCGGTTGAGTGGCAGGCTGGAGTGGTTTGAAGCAGGAGCTGGCAGACTAGGACAAGCTGATGCAGACAGACTGGAACAGGCTGGGACAAGCTGAAGCAGACGGACTGGAACAGGTTGTATCAGGCAGACTGGAGTAAGCTGGCTGGAGGAGAGGGCCTGGAGTAAGGGAGCAGCTGGAGCAGGCAGGCTGTAACACGCTGGATCAAGTAGACGAACAGGTTGAGGCAGATGGACTGGAGCAAGCAGGGAGAGCAGGATCGGGCGGACTGGAACAGCTGGATCAGGTGAACTGGAACGAGCAAGCAGGAAGCTGGATCGGGCGGACTGGAGCAGACAGGAAGAAGCTGGATCAGGCGAACTGGAGTAGGCAGTCAGGAAGCTGAAGCAGGCGGACTGGAGCTGGCAGGAAGAAGCAGTACCAGGCGGATTGGAGCAAGCAGGAAGAAGCTGGATCAGGCGGATTGGAGCAGGCAGGAAGAAGCTGAACCTGGCGGACTGGAGCAGGCTGGGGGAAGCTGCATCAGGCGGACTGGAGCAGGCAGGAGGAAGCTGCATCAGGCGGACTGGAGCAGGCAGGAAGACACAGGATCAGGCAGACTGGAGGCAGGAAGAAGCTGGATCAGGCGGGTTGGAGCAGGCAGGAAGAAGCTGAACCTGGCGGACTGGAGCAGGCAGGGGGAAGCTGCATCAGGCGGACTGGAGCAGGCAGGAGGAAACTGCATCAGGCGGACTGGAGCAGGCAGGAAGACGCAGGATCAGGCAGACTGGAGCAGGCAGGAAGAAGCTGTATCAGGCGGACTGGAGCAAGCAGGAAGAAGCTGGATCAAGCAGACTGGAGCAGGCAGGAAGAAACTGGTTCAGGCGGACTGGAGCATGCAGGAAGAATCTGCGTCACGCAGGGAGAAGCCGGATCAGGCGGACTGGAAGACGCAGGGTGAAGCCGGATCAGGCGGACTGGAACACGCAGGGTGAAGCCGGATCAGGGGACTGGAACACGCAGGGTGAAGCCGGATCAGGGGACTGGAACACGCAGGGAGAAGCCGGATCAGGCGGACTGGAAGACGTAGGGTGAGGCCGGATCAGGCGGACTGGAACACGCAGGGTAGAGCCGGATCAGGTGGAGGCAAGTTGCAGAAACCGGCTGGGCTCGAGCATCCCGATGGCTGCGCAGCAGCAGCTCTGGGGGAACCAGCCTCCCAGACAGTCGCCGTCCTGTGGTTCCCGACCTCCGTGCACTGGCCCTGCTGAAGCACGGGGATCGCCCGCAGTGTAGGGCCGCCGAGCACAGCTGTCCACACTAGGGCCGCCGAACTCGGCCGCCGTCCCCCGCGCCCTGGTCGGTCAGCAAGCGTCTCGGTCCGTGCACTGCGTCCAGGCCCCGTGAACATCAGCGCGCGCCCGGGCCGTTCCGGCCGGGGAGCACAGTGGCGGCACACCGGACCCGGGCTCAGCACGCACTACAGACGCCGACACGGGTCTCCGAAGTCCGGGGTCCCTCGGGTGCTAGGGCCCCGGCAGAGAGAGGCGGCGGGAGTCGTGGGACGGCCGGACGGCAAGGCGAGGGACAGGCTGATTGTTCTCACTGATGGGTGACGTCCACTGCAGCCCCTCCAATCGGAAACTTCACTAGCAAAGGCCTTTGCTAGTCCTCGCGCGCCCATGCGCATGCGCGGCCGTCTTCCCGCCCGAACCGGCTCGTGTTAGTCTGTCCCATACGTAGCAAGACAAACAAGGGAAGACTCCAAAGGGGAGGCGGGCGGGTTTGTGAGAACAATCAGCCTGCTGTCCTCGGAGAATACCCTCTACAGGTATGTAGCATTCGCTTTCTCCAAGGACAAGCAGGCTGCTTGTTCTCACTGATGGGGTATCCCTAGCCCCCAGGCTCACTCAAAACAAACAAACATGGTCAATTGGGCCTCGCAACGGCGAGGACATAAATGAGATTGACCTAGCAACTTATCCAACTAACTGAGAGTGTAGCCTGGAACAGAATAAAACATGGGCCTAAGGGGGTGGAGTTGGATTCTAAACCCCGAACAGATTCTGAAGCACTGACTGCCCGAACCGACTGTCGCGTCGAGTATCCTGCTGCAGGCAGTAATGAGATGTGAATGTGTGGACAGATGACCACGTCGCAGCTTTGCAGATCTCTTCAATAGTGGCTGACTTCAAGTGGGCCACTGACGCAGCCATGGCTCTGACATTGTGAGCCGTGACATGACCCTCAAGAGCCAGCCCAGCCTGGGCGTAAGTGAAGGAAATGCAATCTGCTAGCCAATTGGATATGGTGCGTTTCCCCACAGCCACTCCCCTCCTGTTGGGATCAAAAGAAACAAACAATTGAGCGGACTGTCTGTGGGGCTGTGTCCGCTCCAGATAGAAGGCCAATGCTCTTTTGCAGTCCAATGTGTGCAGCTGACGTTCAGCAGGGCAGGAATGAGGACGGGGAAAGAATGTTGGCAAGACAATTGACTGGTTCAGATGGAACTCCGACTGGGCAGTATTCACAATGGAGAAGGGTAGTTAGTGGGGTTCCTCAGGGGTCCGTGCTAGGACCGCTGCTTTTTAATATATTTATAAATGATTTAGAGATGGGAGTAACTAGCGAGGTAATTAAATTTGCTGATGACACAAAGTTATTCAAAGTCGTTAAATCGCGACAGGATTGTGAAAAATTACAAGAGGACCTTACGAGACTGGGAGACTGGGCGGCTAAATGGCAGATGATGTTTAATGTGAGCAAGTGCAAGGTGATGCATGTGGGAAAAAAGAACCCGAATTATAGCTACGTCATGCAAGGTTCCACGTTAGGAGTTACGGACTAAGAAAGGGATCTGGGTGTCGTCGTCGATAACACACTGAAACCTTCTGCTCAGTGTGCTGCTGCGGCTAAGAAAGCAAATAGAATGTTGGGTATTATTAGGAAAGGTATGGAAAACAGGTGTGAGGATGTTATAATGCCGTTGTATCGCTCCATGGTGCGACCGCACCTTGAGTATTGTGTTCAATTCTGGTCGCCGCATCTCAAGAAAGATGTAGTAGAATTGGAAAAGGTGCAGCGAAGGGCGACTAAAATGATAGCGGGGATGGGACGACTTCCCTATGAAGAAAGACTAAGGAGGCTAGGGCTATACAGCTTGGAGAAGAGACGGCTGAGGGGAGAGTATGCCTTGTAGCGCTAAATAGTAGTAGTAGTAGTATATAAAATAATGAGTGGAGTGGAACAGGTGGATGTGAAGCGTCTGTTCACGCTTTCCAAAAATACTAGGACTAGGGGGCATGCGATGAAACTACAGTGTAGTAAATTTAAAACAAATCGGAGAAAATTTTTCTTCACCCGACGTGTAATTAAACTCTGGAATTCGTTGCCGGAGAAAGTGGTGAAGGCGGTTAGCTTAGCAGAGTTTAAAAAGGGGTTGGACGGATTCCTAAAGGACAAGTCCATAAACCGCTACTAAACGGACTTGGAAAAATCCAAAATTCCAGGAATAACATGTATAGAATGTTTCTACGTTTGGGAAGCTTGCCAGGTGCCCTTGGCCTGGATTGGCCGCTGTCGTGGACAGGATGCTGGGCTCGATGGACCCTTGGTCTTTTCCCAGTATGGCATTACTTATGTACTTATGTACTACCTTCGGCAAGAACTTAGGGTGAGTGCGGAGGACTACTCTGTTATGATGAAATTTGGTGTAAGGGGCCTGGGCTACCAGGGCCTGAAGCTCACTGACTCTACGAGCTGAAGTAACTGCCACCAAGAAAATGACCTTCCAGGTCAAGTACTTCAGATGGCAGGAGTTCAGTGGCTCAAAAGGAGGTTTCATCAGCTGGGTGAGAACGACATTGAGATCCCATGACACTGTAGGAGGTTTGACGGGGGGCTTTGACAAAAGCAAACCTCTCATGAAGCGAACAACTAAAGGCTGTCCTGAGATCGGCTTACCTTCCACACAGTAATGGTATGCACTGATTGCGCTAAGGTGAACCCTTACAGAGTTGGTCTTGAGACCAGACTCAGACAAGTGCAGAAGATATTCAAGCAGTGTCTGTGTAGGACAAGAGCGAGGATCTAGGGCCTTGCTGTCACACCAGACGGCAAACCTCCTCCATAGAAAGAAGTAACTCCTCTTAGTGGAATCTTTCCTGGAAGCAAGCAAGATGCAGGAGACACCCTCTGACAGACCCAAAGAGGCAAAGCCTACGCTCTCAACATCCAGGCCGTGAGAGCCAGAGACTGGAGGTTGGGATGCAGAAGCGCCCCTTCGTCCTGTGTGATGAGGGTCGGAAAACACTCCAATCTCCACGGTTCTTCGGAGGACAACTCCAGAAGAAGAGGGAACCAGATCTGACGCGGCCAAAACGGAGCAATCAGAATCATGGTGCCTTGGTCCTGCTTGAGTTTCAACAAAGTCTTTCCCACCAGAGGTATGGGAGGATAAGCATACAGCAGACCTTCCCCCCAGTCCAGGAGGAAGGCATCCGATGCCAGTCTGCCGGGGGCCTGAAGTCTGGAACAGAACTGAGGAACCTTGTGGTTGGCTCGAGATGCAAAGAGATCTACCAAGGGGGTGCCCCACACCTGGAAGATCTGGCGCACTACTCGGGAGTTGAGCGACCACTCATGAGGTTGCATAATCCTGCTCAACCTGTCGGCCAGACTGTTGTTTATGCCTGCCAGATATGTGGCTTGGAGCACCATGCCGTGACGGCGAGCCCACAGCCACATGCTGACGGCTTTCCTGACACAGGGGGCGAGATCCGGTGCCCCCCTGCTTGCTGATGTAATACATGGCAACCTGGTTGTCTGTCTGAATTTGGATAATTTGGTGGGACAGCTGATCTCTGAAAGCCTTCAGAGCGTTCCAGACCGCTCGTAACTCCAGGAGATTGATCTGCAGATCGCGTTCCTGGAGGGACCAGCTTCCCTGGGTGTGAAGCCCATCGACATGAGCCCCCCACCCCAGGAGAGACGCATCTGTAGTCAGCACTTTTTGTGGCTGAGGAATTTGGAAAGGGCGTCCCAGAGTCAAATTGGACCAAATCGTCCACCAATACAGGGATTTGAGAAAACTCGTGGACAGGTGGATCACGACTTCTAGATCCCCAGCAGCCTGAAACCACTGGGAAGCTAGGGTCCATTGAGCAGATCACATGTGAAGGCGGGCCATGGGAGTCACATGAACTGTGGAGGCCATGTGGCCCAACAATCTCAACATCTGCCGAGCTGTGATCTGCTGTGACGCTCGCACCCGCGAGACGAGGGACAACAATTTGTTGGCTCTCGCCTCTGGGAGATAGGCACGAGCCGTCCGAGAATCCAGCAGAGCTCCTATGAATTCAAGTCACTGCACTGGGAGAAGATGGGACTTTGGATAATTGATCACAAGCCCCAGTAGCTCCAGGAGGCGAATAGTCATCTGCATTGACTGTAGAGCTCCTGCCTCGGATGTGTTCTTCACCAGCCAATCGTCGAGATAGGGGAACACATGCACTCCCAGCCTGCGAAGCGCCGCTGCTACTACAGCCAAGCACTTCGTGAACACTCTGGGCGCAGAGGCGAGCCCAAAGGGTAGCACACAGTACTGGAAGTGACGTGTGCCCAGCTGAAATCGCAGATACTGCCTGTGAGCTGGCAGTATCGGGATGTGCATGTAGGCGTCTTCAAGTCCAGAGAGCATAGCCAGTCGTTTTCCTGAATCATGGGAAGAAGGGTGCCCAGGGAAAGCATCCTGAACTTTTCCTTGACCAGATATTTGTTCAGGGCCCTTCGGTCTAGGATGGGACGCTTCCCCCCTGTTTTCTTTTCCACAAGGAAGTACCTGGAATAGAATCCCAGCCCTTCTTGCCCAGATGGCACGGGCTCGACCGCATTGGCGCTGAGAAGGGCGGAGAGTTCCTCTGCAAGTACCTGCTTGTGCTGGAAGCTGTAAGATTGAGCTCCCGGTGGGCCATTTGGAGGTTTGGAAACCAAATTGAGGGTGTATCCTTGCCGGACTATTTGGAGAACCCACTGGTCGGAGGTTATGAGAGGCCACCTTTGGTGAAAAACTTTCAACCTCCCCCCGACCGGCAGATCGCCCGGCACTGACACGTTGATGTCGGCTGTGCTCTGCTGGAGCCAGTCAAAAGCTCGCCCCTTGCTTTTGCTGGGGAGCCGAGGGACCTTGCTGAGGTGCACGCTGCTGACAAGAGCGAGCGCGCTGGGGCTTAGCCTGGGCCGCAGGCTGTCGAGAAGGAGGATTGTACCTACGCTTACCAGAAGAGTAGGGAACAGTCTTCCTTCCCCCATAAAAACGTCTACCTGAGGAGGTAGATGCTGAAGGCTGCCGGCGGGAGAACTTGTCGAAAGCGGTATCCCGCTGGTGGAGCTGCTCTACCACCTGTTCGACTTTTTCTCCAAAAATATTGTCCGCTCGGCAAGGGGAGTCCGCAATCCGCTGCTGGATCCTATTCTCCAGGTCGGAGGACGCAGCCATGAAAGTCTGCGCATCACCACACCTTGAGCAGCGGCCCTGGACGCGACATCAAAGGTATCATATACCCCTCTGGCCAGGAATTTTCTGCACGCCTTCAGCTGCCTGACCACCTCCTGAAATGGCTTGGCTTGCTCAGGAGGGAGCTTGTCCACCAAGCCCGCCAACTGCCGCACATTGTTCCGCATGTGTATGCTCGTGTAGAGCTGGTAAGACTGGATTTTGGCCACGAGCATAGAAGAATGGTAGGCCTTCCTCCCAAAGGAGTCTAAGGTTCTAGAGTCCTTGCCCGGGGGCGCCGAAGCATGCTCCCTAGAACTCTTAGCCTTCTTTAGGGCCAGATCCACCACACCAGAGTCGTGAGGCAACTGAGTGCGCATCAGCTCTGGGTCCCCATGGATCCGGTACTGGGACTCCATCTTCTTGGGAATGTGGGGATTAGTTAGAGGCTTGATCCAGTTTGCTAGCAATGTCTTTTTCAGGACATGATGCATGGGTACTGTGGACGCTTCCTTAGGTGGAGAAGGATAGTCCAGGAGCTCAAACATTTCAGCCCTGGGCTCGTCCTCCACAACCACCGGGAAGGGGATGGCCGTAGACATCTCCCGGACAAAGGCCGCAAAAGACAGACTCTCAGGAGGAGAAAGCTGCCTTTCAGGGGAGGGAGTGGGATCGGAAGGAAGGCCATCAGACTCCTCGTCAGAGAAATATCTGATGTCCTCTTCCTCTTCCCACGAGGCCTCACCATCGGTATCAGACACAAGTTCATAAACCTGCGTCTGAAGCCGTGCCCGACTCGACTCCGTGGAAACACGGCCACGGTGGGAGCGTCAAGAGGTAGACTCCCTTGCCCGCACCGGCGAAGCTCCCTCCGCCGACGTCATCAGGGAGCCTTCCTGGGAGGCGACCGCAGTCGGTACCGCAAGCGGCACCGATGTCGGAGACCTCACCCCGGGCAAGGGGCCAGCCGGCGCCTCACTTGACGGTACCGGTGGCGCAAGCACCCCCGGTACCGGAGGGGAAGGGCGCAACAGCTCTCCCAGGATCTCTGGGAGAACGGCCCGGAGACTCTCGTGCAGAGCGGCTGTGGAGAAAGACATGGAAGCCGATGCAGGCGTCGAAGTCAGAGTCTGTTCCGGGCGTGGAGGCTGTTCCGGGCTGTCCAAGGTGGAGCGCATCGACACCTCCTGAACAGAGGGTGAGCGGTCCTCCCGGTGTCGATGCCTACTGGGTGCCGACTCCCTCGGCAACCCAGAGCTCTCGGTACCGATGCGGGAAGGAGACCGGTGTCGATGCTTCTTTGACTTTTTCAAACGAAGCATGTCACCGGAACTTCCCGGTACCGACGAGGACGTAGAATCCAACTGTTGCTTCTTCAGGACCGAGGCCGAAGAAGGTCGGTCTCGGGGGGGCTGTACCGCAGGAGCCCTCAGGGTAGGGGGAGACCCACCCGAAGGCTCACCACCACCAGCAGGGGAATGGACAGCCCTCACCTGCACTCCAGTCGAAGCACCACCGTCCGATGACATCAACACTAGTGGAGGTCCCGGTACCACCGACGCATGTCTCGGTACCGACGATGCAGAGGGTCAATGCCTCGATGCAGTCGATGCCGAGGTCGAAGGTCTTGAAGCTGTCGACGTCGATGCACTCGATACCCCCGGTGCTGTTGCCGACGAAGAGCCCGAGAACAACACGTTCCACTGGGCCAATCTCGCTACCTGAGTCCTTTTCTGTAAAAGGACGCAAAGACTACAGGCCTGCGGGCGGTGCCCAGCCGCCAGACACTGAAGACAGTGAGCGAGATTACCCGTGCGCACTGGGTGCACTTCTTGAAGCCGCTGGAAGACTTCGATGACATGGGCGGAAAACTCACGCCGGCGAAATCAAAACTCGTAATGGCGGTAAAGGCACCAAAAATAGGGAGAGAAAAAACTCGAACCGAGGCCTCAAAAGGGCCTACCCCGAAAACGAAAGGAAACTTAGCGGGGCAAAACACAGGAAAAGGGGAAAAGACCGTAAAGGTCTTCCTCCAAGTTCTTTTTTTTTTTAAGCAAAAGCTCAAAGACGCGCGAGGGTCAACTTGAGGGGCGCGAAACGGTGCAAACACGACCGTCCCGAGCGCGGACAAAAGAAGACTGACGAACACGAGCCGGTTCGGGCGGGAAGACGGCCGCGCATGCGCGGTGCGCATCGGCGCGCGAGGACTAGCAAAGGCCTTTGCTAGTGAAGTTTCCGATTGGAGGGGCTGCCGTGGACGTCACCCATCAGTGAGAACAAGCAGCCTGCTTGTCCTCGGAGAATTAGCTTGTTCAATTAAAATGTGCACGCACCCAAATTTGTGCACGCACATTTTTGTGCTTTTTATAGAATTAGGGGGTGAGGGGACACTGCTTGCAACATCTAATATTTTGCACATGAACTGTAGGAAAATAAACAGCTGCACATCATTATCAAAGAAACTTTCTAAAAACTATTCCTAATACTGCTCTTCAGATAATACAGCACTGATGATTCATATCAAAACAAAATAGTTTCTCACCTGAAAAAGTATGAAGATGAGGAACAGCTCGTACACAACACTGACACATAGCCAAAATCTCCAGTAAGCTATAAAGAAAGAATAAATATACTAAAATACTATAAAACATAAGCATTAGCCAACTGATTTCTGACCACAAAAGGAAATGCTGATCATAAGTGTACAATAGGATTACAAAATAAAGGAAACAAGTCTTAACACAATTATTCACTTTTAACAATTTAAAAAAAGTGTGTGAACTAAAGAGATGCACTGGGCTCAAACCATCATATTCAGTCAAGAGCCCACCCAAACTGTTCAGGTGGCTACATTTTCATATCTTTTGGAGTTGCTGACAGAGTCCCAAAGTAGTCCAAAAACTTGCAAGTCAATGTAGCATGCTCTTCCAAGTATATTCCAAGACAAAGAAAAGTTTGAGGCCACCACAAATCTTGTAAGCATTAGATTTTCAAGTTTGTTAATGTCTTGAAAACCTAAATTTAGCATTTTCTTCCTATTTCATTTGGGCCTACAGTTCAATTTCAAACCCTGCTGTGGTGGCAGGTTCTAAGTGCTCATTCACAAGTACCCAGGATGCTTCCCCATTTTCTACCAATTCAGTATTAAAATAGGTCACAGAATAAGAGAGACCATGGATGCCTCTGGAAACACCCTAAAACCAATTCTTGAATGCTGCTCTTTAACAATGATTATGGTTTCCAACCAGGTTGTGAATATTGCCTAGGCAACATCTCAAGCTAGGCTGAGCAATAGGAATCAGATTCAAGAATTAAACCCAGGTTTTATACACAGTAGAGGTAATTTCATAAAAGTCAATTGCATGCATATGTAGCAAAGATACTTACCTGTAGCAGGTATTCTCCAAAGACAACACACTGATCATTTTCACAACTGGCCTGACGATCCGCGTCGGCCCGGGAGCTGGCATAATGCACAGCAAAAAAGAAAAAAGCTTTGCTAGAGTCTTCTGGCACACGTGCCGTGCATGCGCAGAGTGCCTTCCCGCCTGGCGCACAACAGCGCTCCTCAGTTCTATCCAAAAGCATAAATGAAAGAAAAACAAACAACTCCAAGGGGAGGTGGGCAGGATTGTGAGAATGATCAGCCTGCTGTCCTCGGAGAATACCTGCTACAGGTAAGTATCTTTGCTTTCTTCGAGGACAAGCAGGCATGTTTCCTTCTCACAAGTGGGGAATCCCTAGCATTCAGGCTCACCCAAAACAACAAACATTGGTCAATTGGGCCTGTTCAGCGAGGACAACGTAGATTAACCTGAAACTATATACAAACTGGAACAGAACAAAATGGGCCTAGGAGGGTGGAGTTGGATTCTAAACCCCAGATTCTGCAACACTGATTGCCCAAACCAACTGTTGCATCGGCTATCCTGCTCAAGGCAGTAATGAGATGTGAATGTGGACTGAAGACCATGTCGCAGCTTTGCAAATCTCTTCACAAAAGGCTGACTTCAAGGGGGCTACCAACGCAGCCATGGCTTTGACATTATGAGCTGTGACATGGCCCTCTAGAGTCAGCTCAGCTCGGACATAAGTGAAGGAAATGCAATCTGCTAGCCAGTTGGATATTGTGCGTTTACCGATGGCAACTCCCCTCCTCTTGGGATCAAAGGAGACAAACAACTGTCTAAAGGGCTTCATCCGCTCCATGTAAAAAGCCAATGCTCTCTTGCAGTCCAAAATGTGCAAGCTGCTTTCTCCAGGGTGGGCATGAGGACGGGGAAAAATGTTGGCAAGACAATCGATTGGTTCAGATGGAACTCAGACACCACCTTTACCAGAAACTTAGGGTGTGTGCGGAGGACTACTCTGTTGTGATGAAACTTAGTATAAGGAGCATCCATTACTAAGGACTGAAGCTCACAGACCCTATAAGCTGAAGTAACAGCCACCAAGTAAAATGACCTTCCAGGTCAAGTACTTCAGAAGGCAGGAATTCAGTGGCTCAAAAGGAGCTTTCATCAGCTGGGTGAGAACGACGTTGAGATCCCATGACACTGGTGGAAGTTTGACAGGGAGCTTTGACAAAAGCAAATCTCTCATGAAGCAAACAACTAAAGGCTGTCCAGAGATACGCTTACCTTCTACACGCTGATAAGCACTAATTGCACTAAGGTGAACCCTTACGGATATGGTCTTGAGAACAAACTCTGAGATGTGCAGAAGGTATTCAAAGCAGGGTCTGTGTAGGACAAGAAAGGGGATCTATGGCCTTACTGTCACACCAGACGGCAAACTTCCTCCATTTAAAAGAGTAACACTTCTTAGTGGAATCTTTTCTGGAAGCCAGCAAGACCTGGGAGACACCCTCCGAAAGACCTAAGGAAGCAAATTCTAGGCTCTTAACATCCAGGCCGTGAGAGCCAGAGACTGGAGGCTGGGATGTAGAAGCGACCCCTTGTTCTGTGTGATGAGGGTCGGGAAACACTCCAATCTCCATGGTGCTTCACAGGACAATTCCAGAAGTAGAGGAAAACAAATCTGACGTGGCCAGTAAGGTGTGATCAAGATCATGGTTCCACGGTCTTGCTCGACAAAGTCTTTCCCACTAGAGGTATGAGAGGATATGCATACAGAAGGCCTGTCCCCCAATGAAGGAGGAAGGCGTCCGACTGACATTTTGGGTGGGCCCAGAGCTAATATAGGTGGGCACTATGTATATAGGTATGAGTAGCGTTTCTTAGAATACTCCTAAATAATGCCTTAGAGTGCACTTGATGAAGGATTTCTAATAAACAGTCTGCCCAACAGCTGTCCAGTATCAACATAAACCACATACATACTAAGAGCCAATCAGGCATATTTTCAAAGCACTTAGCCTTCCAAAGTTCCATAGGTTTCTATGGAACTTTGGAAGGCTAAGTGCTTTGAAAATATGCCTATATGTAGCAAACCTTAACACCACCAATTCTGAACACACAAAAACCATTAACAGTACCTTTAAAAAGGCAGCTGTGAATATACACAACAGCAATACGAGTCCCATGGAAAAGTCAGACTGATATAGATCCCCACACAAACCACATGCCAGAAGAATCTCTCACTTTGGTCACATGCAGAACACAGACCAATCTTTGTCAATTACAGAAAAGAAGGACCAAAAATGTGAAAATTGTCCAGTAGCCCAGCATCAGCCCTGCCCTTCCCTACCACCCATCTCTCCCTGTAGCCCGACATCAGTCCTACCCTTCCCTTACTATCCCCCACTCCACCCATCACTGTAGCCCGGCATCAGCCCCACCCTTCCCTTCCCTACTCCCCTCATCCATCCCTATAGCCTGACATCAGCCTTACCCTTCCCTACCCCCCATCCATCCCCATAAGCCTGCATCAGCCCTTCCCCACATCCATCTCATACCTAGGCATCAGCCCCACTCTACCCCTACTCCTCCCTTGTAGCCTAGCGTCAGCCCTATCCTACCCCCTACCCATCCCCCCATAGTCTGGCATCTCCCCCAACCTGAAGCACACCACTGCAGAGCCCACCCTCACCCAGAAACCTGTCTACATTAAATATAAAGCTTTTTTATGTTAACTTGGGCACAGAAAAGAACATCCCCACCCAAAAACCCACCAACATAAAAAAAAGATATGCAGATTTTAAAAAAACAATTTTAACCTGGGCACTGAGTGCACTCCCACCCAGAAACCCACTAACAATAAAATTTATTGTTGGTGGGTTTATGGGTGGGGATGGACTCTAAACTGCCTAGGAGAAAAAAAGGTATATTTTTCCCTAGGCAGTTTAGAGTCCGTCCCCACTCATAAACCCACCAACAATAAAGCGAATGATACATACCTGTAGCAGGTGTTCTCCGAGGACAGCAAGCTGATTGTTCTCACGACTGGGTTGACTTCCACGGCAGCCCCCACCAACCGGAACAAAAACTTTGCGGGCGGTCCTGCACGCAGGGCACGCCCACCGCGCATGCGCGGCCGTCTTCCCGCCCGTGCGCGACCATTCCCGCTCAGTTGAATGACAAGCAAAAGAATGAGGAAAAACAGAACTCCAAAGGGGAGGAGGGAGGGTAGGTGAGAACAATCAGCCTGCTGTCCTCGGAGAACACCTGCTACAGGTATGTATCATTCGCTTTCTCCGAGGACAAGCAGGCTGCTTGTTCTCACGACTGGGGTATCCCTAGCTCTCAGGCTCACTCAAAACAAGAACCCAGGTCAATTGAACCTCACAACGGCGAGGGCATAACAGAAATTGACCTACGAAGAACAACTAACAGAGTGCAGCCTGAACAGAATAAAATCGGGTCCTGGAGGGTGGAGTTGGATTCAAACCCCAAACAGATTCTGCAGCACTGACTGCCCGAACTGACTGTCACGTCGGGTATCCTGCTGCAGGCAGTAATGTGATGTGAATGTGTGGACAGATGACCACGTCGCAGCCTTGCAAATCTCTTCAATAGTGGCTGACTTCAAGTGGGCCACTGACGCTGCCATGGCCCTAACATTATGAGCCGTGACATGACCCTCAAGAGCCAGCCCAGCCTGGGCGTAAGTGAAGGAAATGCAATCTGCTAGCCAATTGGAAATGGTGCGTTTCCCGACAGCGACCCCTTTCCTATTGGGGTCGAAAGAAACAATTGGGCGGACTGTCTGTGGGGCTGTGTCCGCTCCAGATAGAAGGCCAACGCTCGCTTGCAGTCCAATGTGTGCAACTGACGTTCAGCAGGGCGGGTATGTGGTCTGGGAAAGAATGTTGGCAAGACAATTGACTGGTTAAGATGGAACTCCGACACCACCTTTGGCAGGAACTTAGGGTGAGTGCGGAGTACTACTCTATTATGATGAAATTTGGTATAAGGAGCATGAGCTACCAGGGCTTGCAGCTCACTGACTCTACGAGCTGAAGTAACTGCCACCAAGAAAATGACCTTCCAGGTCAAGTACTTCAGATGGCAGGAATTCAGTGGCTCAAAAGGAGGTTTCATCAGCTGGGTGAGGACGACGTTGAGATCCCATGACACTGCAGGAAGCTTGACAGGGGGCCTTGACAAAAGCAAGCCTCTCATGAATCGAACGACTAAAGGCTCTCCAGAGATGGCTTTACCCTCTACACGATGATGGTAAGCACTAATCGCACTAAGGTGATTCCTTACTGAGTTGGTCTTGAGGCCACACTCTGATAAGTGCAGAAGGTATTCAAGCAGGTTCTGTGCAGGACAAGAGCGAGGTTCTAGGGCCTTGCTCTCACACCAAACGACAAACCTCCTCCACTTGAAAAAGTAACTCTTTTTAGTGGAATCCTTTCTAGAGGCAAGCAAGACATGGGAGACACCCTCAGACAAACCCAACGAAGCAAAATCTACGCCCTCAACATCCAGGCCGTGAGAGCCAGAGACTGAAGGTTGGGGTGCAGAAGCGCTCCATCGTTCTGCAAAATGAGAGAAAACACTCCAATCTCCACGGTTCTTCGGAGGACAACTCCAGAAGTAGAGGGAACCAGATCTGGCGGGGCCAAAAAGGCGCTATCAGAATCATGGTGCCGTGGTCTTGCTTGAGCTTCAGTAAGGTCTTCCCCACCAAAGGTATGGGAGGATAAGCATACAGGAGGGCCGGTCCCCCAATGGAGGAGAAAGGCGTCCGACGCTAGTCTGCCGTGTGCCTGTAGTCTGGAACAGAACAGAGGCAGCTTGTGGTTGAGAGGCGAAAAGGTCCACCGAGGGAGTGCCCCACTCTCGGAAGATCTTGTGTACCACTCTGGAATGGAGCGACCACTTGTGCGGTTGCATGACTCTGCTCAGTCTGTCGGCCAGACAGTTGTTTACGCCTTCCAGGTATGTGGCTTGGAGAAGCATGCCGAACTGGCAGGCCCAACGCCACATTCAGACGGCTTCCTGACACAGGGGGTGAGATCCGGTGCCCCCCTGCTTGTTGATGTAATACATTGCAACCTGATTGTCTGTCCGAATTTGGATGATTTGGTAGGACAGCCGATCTCTGAAGGCCTTCAGTGCGTTCCAGACCGCTCGGAGCTCCAGGAGGTTGATCTGCAGATCCTGTTCCTGGAGGGACCACAGTCCCTGGGTGTGGAGCCCATCGACATGAGCTCCCCACCACAGGCAAGATGCATCTGTTGTCAGCACCTTCGTGGGCTGCGGAATTTGGAATGGACGTCCCAGGGTCAAATTGGTCCGAAATATCCACCAGTGCAGCGAATTGCGGCAACTGAGGGACAGGCGGATGACATCTTCTAGATTCCCGGTGGCTTGGCACCACTGGGAAGCTAGGGTCCATTGAGCAGATCTCATGTGAAGACGAGCCATGGGAGTCACATGAACTGTAGAGGCCATATGACCCAGGAGTCTCAACATCTGCCGAGCTGTGACCTGCTGAGACTCTCTGGTCTGGGAAGCGAGGGACAGGAGGTTGTGGGCCCTCGCCTCGGGAAGAAAGGCCTGAGCCGTCTGTGAATTCAGCACAGCTCCCATGAATTCCAGAGATTGGACTGGTTGGAGATGGGACTTTGGGTAATTTATCACAAGCCCCAGCAGCTCCAGGAAGTGAATAGTGCACTGCATGGACCGGAGAGCCCCTGACTCTGAGGTGTTCTTGACCTGCCAATCGTCGAGATACGGGAACACGTGCACTCCCAGCTTGCGTAGATACGCCGCGACCACCACGAGGCACTTCTTGAACACCCGTGGGGCAGAGGCGAGCCCAAAGGGCAGCACACAATACTGAAAGTGCTGTGTCCCCAGGCGGAATCTGAGATACTGTCTGTGAGCTGGCAGTATCGGGATGTGAGTGTAAGCGTCCTTTAAATCCAGGGAACATAGCCAATCGTCTTTCTGAATTATTGGTAGAAGGGTGCCCAAGGAAAGCATCCTGAACTTCTCTTTGACCAGGTATTTGTTCAGGCCTCTCAGGTCTAGGAGGGGGCGCATCCCCCCTGTTTTCTTTTCCACAAGAAAGTACCTGGAATAGAATCCCTGCCCTTCCTGCCCTGGTGGCACAGGCTCGACCGCATTGGCGCTGAGAAGGGCGGAGAGTTCCTCTGCAAGTACCTGCCTGTGATGGGAGCTGAAGGATTGGGCTCCCGGTGGGCAATTTGGTGGAGTGGAGGCCAAATTCAGGGTGTATCCGCACCGCACTATTTGGAGAACCCACTGGTCGGAGGTTATCAGAGGCCACCTTTGGTGAAAAGCTTTCAACCTCCCCCCGATCAGCAGGTCGTCCGCTACGGACACTTTGATGGCGGCTATGTTCCCATGGATCCAGTCAAAAGCCCGTCCCCGGCTTTTGCTGTGGAGGCGCAGGGGGCTGCTTAGGCGCATGTTGTTGACGGGAACGAGCGCGCTGGGACTGTCCCTGTGCCTGAGGAGGCCTTCGGGCCGGCTGGGTGTACCTACGCTTGTTGTAGGCGTAGGGCGCAGCCTGCCTGGCCCGGGAAAAACGTCCACCTGCAGAGGTGGATGCTGAAGGCTCCCGGTGGGAGAGCTTGTCGAGGGTGGTTTTCCGCTGGACCTTCTCGCCAAAGATATTATCCCCCCGGCAAGGGACATCCACCAGTCATTGCTGGGTGCGGTTGTCCAGGTCAGAAGCATGCAGCCAGGAGAGTCTGCGCATCACTATACCTTGGGCCGCAGCTCGAGATGCCACATCACAGGTGTCATATATACCCCTGGACAGGAACTTTCTACATGCCTTCAGCTGCCTGACCACCTCCTGAAAAGGCCTGGTCTGCTCCGGAGGGAGTTTATCGACCAGGTCCGCCAGTTGCTTCACATTGTTCCGTATGTGAATGCTCGTGTAGAGCTGGTATGACTGGATGCGGGTCACGAGCATGAAAGATTGGTAGGCCTTCCTCCCAAACGAGTCCAGAGTGCGAGACTCCCGCCCCGGGGGCGCCGAGGCAGTATCCCTCGAACTCCATGCTCTCTTGAGAGCAGAGTCCATGACCGCCGAGTCACGAGGCAATTGAGGCCGCATCAACTCTGGGTCAGAGTGGATCCTGTATTGGGACTCCGCTTTCTTGGGGGTGGTGGGGTTAGATAATGGCTTCAGCCAGTTCCGAAGCAGTGTCTCTTTGAGGACACTGTGCAACGGTACCGTGGAAGACTCTCTAGGTGGTGATGGATAGTCGAGGACCTCGAGCATCTCAGCCCTCGGCTCATCCACAGAGACCACGGGGAAGGGAATGCATATAGACATATCCCTGACGAAGGAGGCAACTAGGAGAGGCTCTCAGGGGGCGAGAGCTTCCTCTCCGGTGAAGGAGTGGGGTCGGAGGGAAGGCCCTCAGACTCCTCTGAGGAGAAATATCTGGGGTCCTCCTCCTCCCCCACGAGGCCTCTTCCTCGGTGTCGGACATGAGCTCTTGCAGCTCAGACCTGAACCGGGCCCGTCTCGACTGCGAGGACCCATGTCCTCGATGATGGCGTCGAGCAGTGGACTCCCGTGCTGGCGGGGATGAAGCTCCCTCCATCGACGTCGACGGGGATTCCACCTGCGTGGCGGTCGACACCGGTACCGCAAGCGGCGTCGGTGTCGGAGGCCTCGGCATCGGGCTAGAGCACACCGGCGCCTCCATCAGCCCTTCCAGAATCCCCGGAAGGATGGCTCGGAGGCACTCGTCAAGGCCCGCTGTCAGGAAAGGCAGGGGAGCCGGTGCGGGTGCCGGATGCTGCTCGAGTCCAGGAGACGGTACCGAAGCACCCATGGACGGACGCAGCGACACCTCTTCGACCGAGGGGGAACGCTCCTCTCGGCACTGCCGCTTCCTCGGCGTCGAGTCGTCTCTGGAGGCGCCGGAACTAGTAGTCCCGTGAGCGACCGATGACTATGTTTCTTGGTCTTCTTTCGGTGCCCATCATCGGCGCTCGGTGGCAGAGATGAAGAGGAGGTAGAACCTCGAGGGATCGGGTCTGACAGGGTTCGGTCCCGATGGCCCTGGGTAGAGGGAGTGGCCGGGGCCGACTGCCCGCGTGGCCGTCGCCAGTGGTCTGGCGGGCCAATGGTACCTGTGCTCCTGGGGTCGATGCCATCGTCGGTGCCGATTTCGTCAACATCAGTACTGAAGATCCGGACGTCGAAGATCCGGCACAAGTTCCAAAAAGTTGGTCCCGACGAACTTGCCTCGCCACCTGTGTCCGCTTTTGCAAGCCGAGACACAAGGTGCATGTCTTGGTATTATGCTCCGGGCCAAGGCACTGGAGGCACCAAGCGTGGGTATCGGTTTGCGAGATCTGCCGGCCGCACCGACCACACTTTTTGAATCCACTCGGGACCTTCGAGGACATCGACGGAAAAATCGCGTCGGCGAAGTCAAAGTCGGCGATGGTGGCGGTGAAAAGCACACCCGGAAAAGTAACGACTGCGCAGCCACAAGGCCGCAATGAGGCGCCTCCGCGGCTAAGACGACGAGGGGACAAACCAACTTCTTCTTTTTTTTTTTTAAACACAGAAAATAAAGAAAAGAAGCGCAAACGCGCACAATAAAAGAAGAGAAAACTCGCGATCCGGTTTCCGGGGCTGACCAAGAGAGAGACGGTAAATACGTCTCTCTCCAGCGCGGAATCGAAAAAAACTGAGCGGGAACGGTCGCGCACGGGCGGGAAGACGGCCGCGCATGCGCGGTGGGCGTGCCCTGCGTGTGGGACCGCCCACAAAGTTTTTGTTCCGGTTGGTGGGGGCTGCCATGGACGTCAACCCAGTCGTGAGAACAAGCAACCTGCTTGTCCTCGGAGAAATACCCTTTTTCCCTCTTGGATATGAACAGCCCACCCCCACCACTACATTCACTGTACATGCTGAAAAATATTTATTTTACATGGGCAGCTGGTGGTGCATGTGCAGAGTCAGAGAGCTCTGCAGACTGTGCTCCATATGCTGGCTCCTGTTCCTGTTTGGGGCCATGGGGAGTGCTGAGGCCTGCTGACTGTAGGGCTAATCGGCTGACCCAGGCAGCAAGGGCCCAATGACGTCTTCTCCAGCAGTACAGCTACTGCTGGCACAGTGGAGGAAACACGGCAGCACATCTGGTAAGCACAGACGTTTGC